>NW_006921880.1:1268286-1305484 GCF_000298275.1 Orycteropus afer afer
CTCCGTAAATCTTCACCTAAATCAAAATAAAATTAAAAAAAAAAAGTTACCCAGTGACCTGTTTTTATCCATTTAAAGTAGCCCTTTCCTGTCCCTCAAACAGTATGTTCTTCTTAGCTAGTGCCAAATTAACAAACCAGTTAGTATATTGTACAGACTTCCACAAGGACCCACAATTAAGCCAGTACAGAGAAATACATGATAGCTAGCAGAACTACCACTCAGAAGTACACACTTTACTCAAGGTGCTGGGAATCATCAGAGCACAGGGCCTAGTTATCTTTGCATAAAGCTGCATGCATTTTTTGTTGTTGTTGTTGTTGTTCCCATTCACCTGTACATGTGGACTCTGCTCCTGGATAGCTAGATGACATTGGCTGCCCCAGCGGGCTGCTGATGACAGCCCCTCCATACCACTGCCAGTATCCAAACTTGTGAATATGGTTTCAGATCCACATGGCCAGTCTCTTGTCCAACAACTGTAGCTGGCTGCTGTCCTTGCCTTTGCCCCAGAAATCTCTGCTAACAGTGGCAGTGCAGCCATGCTCATTACTAAAGAGATGCCAGCTCCTCATCCTGGCCCCAACTCCACATCCTCTGCTCTACCAAGAAAGGTGAGACTACTGACAATATCGGGAGACAGATGCTTAGTGCAGGACCAGGGGCAGAAGACTCAGGATATGCATACATTTTTTTCTTGAAATATAATTTATGTACAGTGAATACACAAAACTAAAGTGATATGGCTCAATGCATTTTTTTTTTTTGTTGTTGTTGTTGTTGCAGTGTCCCTCCCCTCCCCTCCCACCCCTGGTAACCAACAAAGAAAGTTTCCCTCCATATATAAACCTTTCCTTGGCACTCCACAACAATGGACTAATACTCTATTTGTCCTTCTGTGAATGACTTATTTCACTCAGCATAATGTTCTCCAAGTTCATCCATATTATGTGGTGTTTTGCAGACTCTACATTATTCTTTAATGCTGCATAGCATTTCATTATGTGTGTAGACCATAGTTTGGTCATCCATTCTTCTGCTGATGGGCACATGGGTTGTTTCCATCTTTTTGCTATTGTGAACAGTGCTGCAATGAATATGAGTGTACATACATCTCTTCCTGTCCTGGCTCTCACCTCTCTAGGATATATACCTAATAATGGGATTGCTGGGTCAAATGGTGTCTCCAATTCCAGCTTCCTAAGGAATCACCATACTGCTTTCCACAGTGGTTGTATCACTTCACAGACCCACCAGCAGTGTATGAGAGTCCCAATCTCTCCTCATCCCCGCCAGCATTTGTTATTTTCTGTCTTGCTGAAGGATGTGCATACATTTAAAAAAAAAATTTTGGTAGCTTCCATGATAGGCAAGTTTGGATATGGGCTATTCTCCTGCGAGGCAATGAGAGGGGTTATGGCAAACATATATATCATCACAAAAGCTTGTCATGCCCAACTTATCTTCTAAGCTGCTATATTCACAGCCCCATGCTAAAGGAACCAATCTGTTCTTTTCTTAAGAAGTCAAGGATTCTATGGCTACTATCTTTAGAATTACCTATGTCACAAATAGGTATCAAAAGATGAATTGGCCCAATTTGATTCCCTCTCTCTGCAATTCAACTACAAATATAAAAACAAATACGAAACACAAATAGAGAGGAGTAAACGTGCAGAGAAGAAATGAGTCATGATAATGGCGGTACAGTACAGTGGGATTCATCAGATTCCATGGTTCAAGTCCCTGTAGCTAGGGCAGTTTCCATGACATGTGGCTCTAACACAGCTCCTGTTCTTGGGCTTCCCTTATCATTGCTAACCACACCCCACATTTGAGCCAGCACAAGAGAACCTCTGATTCTTGCAGTCAAATAACTCAACTAGTCTACTCATATCCAGATATAGTATGGCATCACCCCAAAAAGCAGAATGCCATGGTTAAAACTATGGCTTAGAGGCCAGCTCAGCCCTATTGCCCCAGGCTAATAACCAGCTCTTTTGGAAATAACCCTAGCTACATCAATCAAATAGATGTATTGAGGAAAAAGCCAAGGGCCACTTTTCAAATAGCTGTGAATATGTACCATGGCTCATATAGCTTAATGCTTATCTTTAAATAAAATACAGGCTTGAAATAAAATATAATTTATCAGATTGATTATATATCTTAAATGTCTTCATTTCCCACAAATGATATATACCAGCAAAACAAAAACAACTTCTTCCATTATTCACCAGGTAAAATAGTATAAACTATTGGTGTGCTGGGTTCAAGTCTATCTAATAAAAGCTGCAGGCTCTAAGATAAAAAGATAGGACCTCTTTGAGTTTCAGTTTAAAATGAGGGATGGATTAGAATTAGATGATCTTTAAGGCATTTTTCAGCTCTAAAATCTGATGGCCTCTACTCTGAATAAGTAATAAACTCACATTGCAAAGTTAAAATTCACTCATTTAATATCCCAGGGCCAGCCACTGTGCCAGACATTCAAGGTACTGAGTATAGAACAATGAACAAAACATAAACAACATCCTGCTTACATGAAACTTACATTTCAGTCTAGAAAACAGACATAAAAATACACATAATTCTTCAGACTATAGTAAGCACTTTGAAGAAAAATAAAATGATGGGGAAAAAAAGAAATAAAAGAGGATAAGAGGGATAGAAAGCAAGTGGGTAAAGGGGCTTGTATCTTAGATAAAGAGGTCAGGGAAGTTCACTCTGTTAACAAGTGATATGTGAGCAGAGATCTGCTGTGAGAGAAAGATCCACTCAGAAATCTGGTGGAAGAGGGTTTCAGACAAAAGGAAGCCCCTGGGGCAGAGAAGTATTGACCCTCTCAAGGAACAGGAAAGATGTCGGTGTGACCAGAGTGGCTGAGAGAATGACAAGAGATGATGTCAGAGAACACTGAAATTCAACAGAGGAGACCTGAGGGGAAAAGATTCAAAACGGCCCAAGTACAAGAGTCATTCCAATGTGGTCTCTAACTCTGCAGGAGTTCATTATATGCCAGCCACAGAAGCAAAAAAGTAGGTTCAAAATTGCAACGTACCATTTATCTGACTTGGAACTAAGCAAAAAATTTGCTGCAGATGTCCAAATTAGCATAAACTTCATAAAGAGAACTGCTTTGAGAAGCCATGTGATATTAAATCCATAGTCATTAAGGTTTTCATTTTTTAACCCTGGTTAAACTTCTGCAAATTTAACCTAAAAAAAATACAGTAATCTGAAAGAAAAAGCTGTATACAAGGATATACTAACAGAAGCATTATTTATAACAGCCTAAATGATGAACAAGTAAATTGTAGTACAACAATAGCTTAGGCAGCCTCTCTAAAAATATGAAAATTATGCAGAAACGTGGGGATTAAGGGGGGAAGGAGAATATAAAATTGTATCTTTGCTATTATTACAACTCTATACAAAAAAAGGATACAGATGAATCAAGACAGGTAGGAAACAGAAACTATCTCAGTTGTGTTCTGGTTCCCTAGTGCCTCTCTGACAAGAATATACCACAAATGGAATGGTCTTAACAAACAGGAGCTTATTCTCTTATAGTTTGGAGGCTTTAAGTCCAAGTTCAAAGTGCCAGGCTCTAGGGGCTGGTGAAAGCCCCTTGACCTCGGGCTTCAGCTCTGCCTCTTGCTCCCGATCCACTGAAGCTAGAGGCATCTCATCACTCAGGCAGCTAGTTGCTGCTAAGGCTAACAAGCCCAAGGTCGACAAATAAAATGGCACAGTCCTGATGTTACCAAACCACACAGCAGGCCATTAATTCAAGTCCATTGTAAGTCCCAAGGTTGGCAGAGCATGGCAGGCCACTGAACAACAACACGGCCAAGCATGCCATAAGTTAGAGACTATTCCCAAAGCTGCTTCTTATATACAGGAAGCAGACCACATACCCAAAGGCAGCTACTCGGCTGCTCCCAGTAGAATCCACCATGGAGTTGATTACCAGTCTCATCATGGGGAATACCCCATCCAGCTGCCCAGCCACTCAACCAGGCCTAGCCAAGTTGACACACAAACATAACCACCACAGTTGGTGTCTTAGTTCTCTAGTGCTACTGTAACAGAAATACTGTAACAGAAATACCACAAGTGGATGGCTTTAACAAACAGAAATTTCTTCTCTTACACTTCAGGAGGCTAGAAGTCTGAATTCAGAGCGCTGGTCCTAGAAGAAACCTTTCTCTCTCTCTTAGTTCTGGACGAAGGTCCTTGTGTCTTCTGAGCATCTGCTCCTGGGCAATCTTCATGTGGCTTGGCATCTCTCTTCCCTCATCTCTGCCTTCCTAGCTTCCTTGCATTTAATCTTTTTTGTATCTCAAAAGATACTGATTCAAAATACATCGAACACTAACCTGTCTCATTAACATAAAAAAGACAACACATTCCCAAATGGAATTATAACCACAGGTATAGAGGTTAAGCATTTACAGGTCATATATTTGGGGGATACAATCCAATCCATAACAGTTGGTTTTGTTGAAGAAGCAATATTTTCCTTACTACTTACAAAATAACATTGTTAATGCTTTGTCCTGGTTTTCTACATTATTATATTATTAAGGCCCAGAATTAAGATAACAATAGAAATTACTGAAATCAGGTATTTGAAAAAATGAGCACATTGATTCTTTGATGATTCCCTATTCCATGAGGGTCTTTTCAATAACTCTACAATATCTGATGACTATTCTTTCTTGAATCTTTTTTCCTTACTTTTCCATAACCAGAAACACACCTTGTTTTTCACTCACACACATCTCCACTGTAACACCTTCTTCCTCCGGATTCCTAACAAAATTTACCCTTGTGTTTCATCTTCTCCTTTCTCTCTGTAAAGATGACTCTCTAGATCTAGAACCCACTAGCTGCTCCACGGAAGAAAGATGAAACAGTTTGCTTCCATAAAGATCTACAGCTTCGGAAACCCAATGGGGATCGCTGTAAGTTGGAAACAACTCGATGGCAGTGAGTTTGGTTTTGGTATATGAATCTATGACACCATCACTAAGAACTACTGATGCCTTTTTTGCCTCCACTCTAGTAATATATCACTGCTAATGTCCTAGGTCTTCTTGATCCTTATTACTTCTTATGAGCTTGATTATAAAAATCTCCTAGGTGATTTTTCTGACAATGGCTAAAACCAAAATCAAAAAAAAAAAAAACCCAGCCTCTCCTTTGCTGCTTAAGAGAGAGAGAGAAAAAAAAAAAAGAAAAGAAAAAGCTTGCAATGACATCTAGGCACTATGCTAAGTATTATGCATGTGTATTTCCTCATTTAATCCTCATAACAAACCAGAAGTGCACATTTTAGAGATAAGAAAATAGAGATTCAGGAGTATTAATAACTAGCTAAAAGAGACACAGAGATGCAAGTAGGACTCCACCCTAAGTCGCATTCTCAGGAGTTTATATTCTTGATTACTGGTTGTTGTTGTTGTTATTTGCCATCGAGTTGGCCCCGACTCATAGCGACCCCTCCTTGGGTTTCCCAGGCAGTATCACTACGGAAGTAGGATTGCCCAACCTTCCTTCCGAGGAGTGGCTGGTGGATTTGAACCACCAGCCTTCTGGTTAGCAGTCAAGTGCCTTAGGCACTATGCTACCAGAGCTCCTTGATTACTGGTTACTCAGCTCAAGTCCTAGGCCTAGCAGTCAGTCTCCTTATCTCTTGTTTTTTCCCCTTTTTCATTGTGATTTGGGTGAAAGTTTAGAGCAAATTTGTTTTCCATTCAACAGTTCATACACATTTTGCTTCATGACATTGACTTCAATCCCCATAACGTAACAGATCTCTTCCCACTTTCTCCCTGCAGTTACCTTTTCCCTGTGTCCTTTCCTGTGTGTTACTGTCCTCTGAGATATCTCCCTGTGCAAATGCTGCCCTTCTGACCTCCCACGGTTGACTGTTTTACGGACCGTACCTACCTGGTGTAACTGTTCACCTTGTAGGCCTGTCTGTTGTTTAGCTAGAAACCACAGGAGTGAGTCCAAATCTAGGCCCCAATGGTGAGTAGGGGCCATAGTCTCGGGGGTTTCACCAGTCTCTATCAGACCAATAAGGCTGGCCTTTTTTTTTTTTATGATTTTGAGTTTTGTTCCATAGTTTTCTCCTACTCTATTCAAGATCTCCTACTCTGATCCCTTTCCAAATGGTTGACAGTGACAGCCAGGCATCATCTAGTTCTGGTTTCAGGGTCACACAGGCTGAGGTTCACATGCTCCAGTAATCCCTTAGACTAACTTTCCATGCATCTTCGATTTTCTTCATTCTCTTTTGCTCTGCATGAGAAGAGATCAATTGTTGCATCTTAGATGGCCACTTGTAGGCTTTTAAGACTTCAGTCACTACTCACCAAAGTAGGATGTAGAACAATGTTCTTGTGTAATATATTATGTCATGACTTTGAGGTCCCTCATGACCATGGTCTTGAGCCTGAGGGCTCAATGACTCACTCCCTCAAGGTGTTTAGTTGTGGCCAGAAGTTATCACAACTTTATCCCTATTAGCTCTATTATATATACGGACATTCTTACAGCATATACAAATACGTATCTAGAAATATCATCTGCCAAACTTATCCCTTTTGCCTAGCCATACCTGATCATTTAGCTTGTCTGCCTATGTATCTACCTGTACTTGTTTGTTATATAATTTCTCTGTAATTAAAGCTGGCCTTGAACATTTCGTTTTTGCGCTATCCTTCTTCCTGAATGAAAATTTACTGCTACTGTCAGCCACAATGGAATCCATTTCAATGCGTGGTGACCACACGCAGGCAGAGTGGAACTGCTCCACAGGGTTTTCAAGGCTGTAACCTTTCAGAAGCACATCTCCAGGCCTGTCTTCTGAGGGATAACTGCGTGGGTTTGAACTGCCAATGTTCCAGCCAATAGTCAAGCATTTAGCCACTTGTCCCACCCAGGGACTCCCGAATAATAGTCTAGTATAATATTTAAGATCCTTAAGCTGTAGGGTCAGTCTGTTCAGGCTCCAATCCCAGTCTTACCCCATAATATATGATGTCAGACAAATTATTGTCTCCTACATCTGTTTCTTCCTTTGTAAAATGGAAAGAATTATAGTGCCTACCTTGTGGAGTTGGGAAGATTAAATGAAATTAAGCATGGAAAATATTAACCCATTGCCTAGACTACAGCAAGCCCCCAGTAAACATTAAACATTCTAATAATTATAACTCCATCCTGGAATTTCTGCCAATTCTTTTCCTACCTAGCTATTTAAGACCAAGGTTTTGCACAGGCCATAGTACTCTGTTCCTTTTCTGGATGCCTGGAATACTTTTTACTTACTTGTCATTGACTATAAGTTGACCAGCATTATAAGAAAAATAACATGATTCATAATCATTGTTTTGAGGATACTTAATATGTACAGTGACTATTTTAAGCACTCCACATGGATTTACTCATTTTAATCCTCATCATAACCTTATGAAATAGGTACTATTATTATCTCTCTTTTGCAAGTAATAAATCTAGGCATGGAAAGGTTAAACAACTTGCCTAAGGTTATAAATGAATAAGTGGGGGAGTCCAGCAAATCTAGCTCCAGCATCCAAGCTCTTTACCTTTAATGCTTCCCATCTGTATCTTCTTGTCTCCTCGGGGAAACTGCAGCCTTCTCAAAACCAAAAGTGGTTTCTTCTCTAGATTGCCCACAGGCCAAATACAGAACCTTTCAGAGGCTGATGCACAATAAACATTTGATGGGTTGATATTCTCAGTGTTGTATAATCATTTGCACCATCTTTTTTCAATAACTAAATTCAAACTACCCATACCTAAGCTATTATAAATATGATGACATTGATTAGCATTACAAATCACAATAGAATATGGGATTTGGTTCATGCCCTAACATATGGACGAACCTCTCCTTCCAGGACTCATAATTTCAATTCCACTATTCTAGAACTAAAAAGGCTATGAACGCAATCTCAGGAAATTTCTCACTGCTCTGATTGAGTCGGATTTTTTATCATCAAGAACTAAACATTTCGGACATGTTATCAGGAGGGACCAGTCCCAGGAGAAGGACATCACGCTTGGTAAAGTAGAGCATCAGCAAAAACAGAGTATGATCCTTAATGAGATGGAATGACACAGTGGCTACAGCAATAGACTCCAACATGGCAACAGTTATGAAGATGGTGCAGAACTGGCAGCATTTTGTCTTGTTGCACCATGAGCTGGAACCTACTCTATGGTACCTGACAACACACTTTCCTAGCACCTGACAACACACTTTCCTAGAGAAGGGCCAAAGGATTTGAGAGTAGATGGCTCATGCCTTCCTCCCTACTTACCAGAAACCTAAAACACACAGCAGACTAACTGAACCAAATGGCCTAAGTAACTTAAAAGTATAATCAGTGAGAGGAAGTCTTATCAAAATGGCAAAGATCTGAATTAAAACCTAAGGAATTTAACAACAACAATAACAACAACAAAATACAAACTGCATGATGGGGCATTACCAAGAAGGCACAAACAGTCTGAGGTGAACTACTTAAGTGTTCCCAACATTCAAAGCAATGGGCATAGATTTTCAAAGTTACTTCAATCTTAGAATAATATCAAATTTCTTTGGGTTCCACCAAAACAGGTCAACCTTTAGATTTTAGCTGAGAACAAAACACAATAGGAACCAGAAGCATAATTATTATTTTACTTCCCTGAGCCCAACTGGGAGCCTGGTGGCACAGTAGTTAAGCACCTGACTGCTAACTGAAAGGTTGGCGGTTTGACTCCACCACCCACTCCAGGGCAAAACGATGCAGCAGTCTGCTTCCATAAAGATTTATAGCCCTGAAAACCCTATGGGCCAATTCTACTCTGTCCTTTATGGTCACTATGAATCAGAACTGACTCAATAGCAGTGGGTTTGGTTTTTTGCATTTGAACTCAATCACCAGAAAGGCAATCTCTGAGGATGTAAGCCTAAGGACTAGAATCAGGAGATCCAGATTAGCCTCCTTACCTAAATCTCACTGATCCGTCCCAATGCTTAATCTCAACTATAAAACAAGAGTACCAGCTCTGATGCTCTGTAATTCTATATTATCACACTATTATACAGAAGTGGTACCAAAGTCCACAGAGGTCTTAGAGCTGTTAAATTCTGTCCTGCTCAGACTGATCCTAATGTTCTCTCGCCAATTTAGCAACAAACTACAGTAGGACGTTGTAAATGTGACACATATACAGAGAACGCAGACAAGAACAGTGATCCAGAAACCATTAGATATAAGGAATAACTGAAAGAAGTAGAAAAATTTAGTTTGGGAATTAGGGAGAAACTGATATTGATGGATATTATATTGATGTAATTTTGTTTGACATTATAAGACACAACTGACCAACAGGTAAAAATTACAGGGAAGGACTTGACTCAACGGAAAAAAAAAAAAAATTAGTTAGGTCTGAAAATATATAGACTTCCTCTGAAACTGCCTCCTTAGTTACTGGATGTCTCAGAGCCTAAATGAACATTTCTGAAGGGTATTATAAAGAAGGGGTCAACAAACATTTTCTGTAATGGCCTTTGTGGGCCACATATAATCTCTGTCACATGTCCTTCTTTATACGTGTGTTTTTAACAACTCTTAAAAATGTGAAAATCATTGTTAGCTCACAGGACATACAAAAAACAGGTTGTTTACTGATGCCTCAGAAACCCAAGGAGGGGTCGCTATGAGTCAGGGCTTACTCAACAGCACATAACAACAACAACAACAACAATTCTAGAGAAATGCTGTAAACAGAAATATAATGTGAGTCACAGATGTAATTTAAAATTTTAAAGTATCCACATTAAAAAAAGTAAAAACAGATGACATTAATTTTAATAGATTTTCTTTAATCTGACATAGTCAAAAATTATTTCAACATGTAATGAACAAAAATAAAATTACTGAGATTTAAAAAAAAATTAACTATGTCTTTGAAATCCAGTGCATATTTTATACTTACAGCATATTTTAATTCAAACTAGACATGTTTCAAGTGCTCAACAGCCATATGTGACTAATGACTGTCGTACTGGACAGTGCAGTTCCAGGGAAACTTGTACATTTCATAGAGAAACAGAAGAGATGACCTTCCAACCAATGTTTATTAATTCAAATCAATGGGGAAGAAGTGGACTAGTTAATAAATACTTTGGGGAAAACTGGTAAGTTACCTGGAAAAAATAAAGTTGGATCCTTTTCTTGTGCCTTATTCCAACATAAATTCCAGATAGAAACAAGATTTCAATGTAAAAAACAAAATAATGAAAGCATTAGGAAAAAAACAAGAGTAATGTTTTCTTAAGGAGTCCCTTGGTGGTTCAAAATGGTTAAGCACTCGACAACTAGCCAAAAGGTTAGTGGTTTAAAGATCTGCTTTTGAAGGGTTATAGCCCTGAAAACCCCATGGAACAATTTACTCTACACATATGAGGTTGCCATGAATTGGAATTGACTTAAAGGCAACTGATAACAACAACAAACAACAATATTTTCTTACTGTCTTGCAGCAGGGAAAACCTTGTAAGCACATCACAAAAAATCAGAAACCGTAATGAAAAAGATTGGTAAATTTAATTATGTGAAAACTTATATACACACCTTGAACACAATATACTCAGTGAAATAAGTCAGACACAAAAGGACAAATATCCCATTTATAGAAAATACCCAGAATAGGCAAATGCATAGAGACTGAAGGTTATTAGTGACTTTCAGGGCAAGCCAGAGAGGGAGATGCAGAGGTACTGCTTAAGGGGAACTGAATAGCTACAAACCTCCCCCCACAAAAAAACCAAACCACTGCCATCGAGTCTATTCTGACTCACAGCCCCCAAGTGAGTTTCCAAGGCTATAAATCTTTATGGAAGCAGACTGCCTCATCTTTCTTCCAGGGAGTGGCTAGTGGGTTCAAACCACCAATCTTTTGGTTAGCAGCTAAATGCCTTAAACACCACTAGAGTGCATGAATAACTACAAAGGGTGATGAGCAAAATTGGAAGTGGACAGTGATGATGGTGGCATAACATGGGGAATGTAAATCATGTCAGTGAATTGCACATGTAAAAGAATGGTTGAAATAACAAAATAGCAAATGCTTTTGTATACATACACACACACACACACACACACACACACATATGGATATGGGGGAGCTCTGGTGGCATAGTGCCTAAGGCATTTGACTGCTAACCAGAAGGCTGGCAGTTCATACCCACTAGCTACTCCTCGGAAGGAAGACTGGGCAATCTACTGTAGTAATACCGCCTTGAAAACCCAAGGAGGGATTGCTACGAGTTGAAGCAACTCCATGGCAGTAAATTATACATGTATACACAATGCCACTTTTTAAAAAGGAGTTAAAAAAATTAATATTGGCACCATAAAAAACACTATACAGGATTGAAAAGTAAATGGCAAATAGGGGTAAATATTATAAACATGGATCAAAGTGCTTTATAAAATCCTTAATACAAAAAGACAAATACCCAAAATAAAAACAGACAAAGGATATAAAGTTGACAAGATAAGAAATTCAAATGGCCAGTAAAAAGAAAGGAAAAAGATGCAAAACAAAGTTTGTTTTATATCATAAAATTGGTAATGGAATGAGGTAAGAATTTATTTTCCCAGGCTCTCAACAACAAAATTGAGTTTTATAAACCAGACATAAATGTTACTACTTTTTCTTAAGAATAGCTTAACAATATGCATAAACATATCATTTCACTTCTAGAAATTCACCCTATGAAGTGAGCACAAGAAATGAAAACACCAGGATATTCACAGAAATATGATTTATGAGAGAAAACAACTGGATGCAACTTGAATGTACTTTAATAGGATTGAATAAATAAATTAAAGTGATTAAGAATAACGTAGGTTTGTTACAGAAAGATGTTGATATTGTTGGGAGGGAAAAGAAAATGCAGGTTATTGAACAGCATGTATAGCATAATCTGACTTATATAAAATTTCATATGAATGTCTATATTCATAAAAAATATCAGAAAGTTATTTAATAAAATTCATATCATGATTATCTCTAGGAGAAGTAGATTTGAGACAATATGTACTTTTTTTTTGGGACATGAGTTCAAAAAATATGATTTCATCTTTATCTTTATTTTTCACAGTGATCATCTGATATATTTAATCCCAGAATCATTTATTCTAATCATGTCAGCATTATGATTTTTATCTTTTCTAATTAATAAACTTGTTTTTTTAACTTAAAAAATTCTTGGAGAGAATTAACAGAAGAATGTTAAAAGCAAACAAACAGCCCTCCGGTTACTTACTTTCATGGGTTTTAAAGAGGGTATACCAAAGAAGTAATTAATGACAAAGAAACCTAATAATGCGACATAGAATAAAATGACTCTCCTTTCCCAGGTTAAACTATAATTAGATTCCTGAACAAGGTACAGAAAGGACAACCATTATGACTCCACCTTCTTGATGTGAGTAATGTTACCCAATAAAACATAAAAAACAACTCTGTAGAAATGAAAGCCCCACTTGAAATACAATTACAGCACAAAACACAAGAAGAAAACTTTCCCTTTAACCCAAAACACTTGGACATAAATCTAGGGAACACAGAGTCAATCTCACCTAGAAAGTTCCCTAGATTCAGCAAAACTGACAGTATCTTTTCATGCCCTCATAAACTATCAAAATAGCCTTTAAAAATAAGGCAGACAAGGTCATTTGAAGAGTCTTGCTAATTTGCTCTCCACCCTCAATAGGGTAAGTAGTTTAAGACACACAAGTGGTTAAAGATAATTTCACAGAATGCCATTCTTCAGTCATTAGGTTGTCCAAGTATGGGATTAATAAAATCTATGAAAACACAGGGCTAAACCGAAAAATAAATAAATAAATAAATGGAATTTGACCCTAAACAATCTTTTCCTTTCCCATAGCTGACATTCCTCAAATCCTTCATCTCTTCTCTCAACAAATGCAAGCCTCCTCCACAAAAGATGCACAGGACCTCACTGTGAATAACATAAATGCCGTGAAACCACCAGTGTGCTCCTGGGAGACTAGTCTCCAAGGATGAAACAGTAATATACAAAATGATGATCAATGTGAAAATGTTTCTTAATTGGGGGGAAAAAAATCAACAGCTTTTTCAAGAGTTAAAAGGCTGCCTTTTATTGAACTGTCACGCTAGCTCTGCAAGAGGCAGGTAGTGGAGACATTTCAAGCACATTACCTTTAGGAGGAAAATAGGACTTGCTTTCAGCTTTGTGAGGCCAGTCTACCACGAGAGGTCCAAACCTGCGAAAACTGGCAGTGATCTCATCTACAAAACAAAGAAAGAATCTCAGCAAAAGAGAAGAAATATTGCAAATGAGAAGCATCAAGTATTTTTATTTAAAAAAAAAAAAACGTTAAGAGCTATTTTCTAAGCATTTTTACAGTCAAATCTACTAAGTAAAATACCATTGCTTGGCATATATTTGGTTATTCACTACCATGCAAAGTGTATTTCTAACTATAATTCATTTCCCTTCACTACCAATAAGTTGACATACAGACTTTGGAAGAAAAAAAAGATATTAGCTAAGGTGACTTCTATGTCAAGTGAAAAAAAGATTCTAAAAATAGGGATGTTCTCTGTTTTGAGAAAAAAGGCAAAGGGACACAAAATATTTCATTTTTAAAATAGGCTTCCACTTATGTAAAATCTCTAAGGTTATTTTAGAAATAGATATGATTCTTTTGTTAAGGTGTACGAGGAAATAAGATAATTCTATTTGTTGATAAGAATATTTTTAAGTCTTTTTCTCTCATATATATACATCCTACACAACTTTTTTTTTTTTTAATTATAGCTCAACCTTCTGACTTCTGACTCAAAGCAAGAAGGTATAACTTAAATCTGGTTCTACTTAGGTTTAAGTTATCACTCTCTCAGTCATGATAAAAAAATATGTCTTAAAAAAATCCAATTGACAGATGAAATTAACACTAATACAAGAACAATTTGAAGGAAAATAAGTCTCTAGTTATGTACAACTTTAATGGAATAAGTCTAAATAATAACTGCTTTTAGATACTATTCTCCTCTTATTAAAAAAAAAAAAAGATAAAATAGGGAAATGTGACAGCTAGAATAATGTTGGTAAAACAAGTCAGACTTGATAATAGTTTTTGGACCATATCCAGTCTGCTGGAACTAGCATTGCTATTTTTTCTCTTAAGTTAACTTGTTCACAATTTTCTCTCATTGTCCATTCAACAAATATTTATTGGCAACCTACTACGTGCTGACATGAATACTTCCATTGCCTTTAGTCATAGGTGAAAACTCATCTTTGCATTGGTTGTAGCTCAAAAATAGTTCTATTATGAAAAATTCTAACTAGTCTTCATCATTTTAAAGGCAAAATCAACCCACTGCTGTCAAGTCAATTCTGACTCATAGTGACCCTACAGGACAGAGTAGAACTGCCCCCACAGGATTTCATAGGCTGTAAATTTTTACAGAAGCAAACTGCTTAATCTTTCTCCAGAAGAGTAGCAAGTCGGTTCAAACTTTCAACCTCAGCGACCAGCTTAGTACTTTAACCACTGTGCCACCAGAGCTCTTTTTTAAAAGCAAGAAGAGATTATTCTTTTCGTTAATAGCTATTTATATTAAAATGTGAGATGGTATGGTGTGATGGGAACTCTGGTGGTGTAGTGCTTAAGGCATTTGACTGCTAAGCAGAAGGCTGGTGGTTCAAACCCACCACCCACTTCTCAGAAGAAGATTGGGCAATCAATTTACTTCTGTAGAGATACCACCTCGGAAACCCAAGGAGGGGTTGCTATGAGTTGAATCGATTCAATGGCAGTGACATAACATGGTGTGATGAAAATGAGCAAAAGCTCTAGAGTCAGACTGATTTTGAGTTCCAACTTTACCATTAGCTACCCTGGATAAATTCTCTCTCTGATCCCCAGTTTCCTCATCTCTATAAAAAAAGAAATGTTAGGATATGCCTTATAGGATACCAACAACAAAATGCAATGCACTGCCGTGGAGTCAGGACCCGACTCATAGTGACCCCTCCTTGGTCCTTGGGTTTCTGAAGCAGTATCACTATGGAAGTAGATTGCCCAACCTTCCTTCCAAGAATTGGCTGGTGGGTTTGAACTGCCAGGCTTCTGGTTAGCAGTCAAATGCCTTAGGCATTAGATGATGTTGTTGTTGTTGTTTGCCGTCGAGTCGCCCCCCCCCCCCCCCCCCCCCCCCCGCCGACTCATAGCGACCCCTCCTTGGGTTTCCGAGGCAGTATCACTACGGAAGTAGGATTGCCCAACCTTCCTTCCAAGGAGTGCTCCTAGGCATTAGACAGTGGGGATTAAATGAGATAATGTAACTGTAACGTGAAGTGCTTAGCACAAAAGCAGGTTTACAATGTGAGTCTTTTAAATATTAGTTCTCATGATTATTTTAAAATGTACCCCAAATTAGTAACTAGGAAACATGAAGCTGTTGGGTGACTGCTTTGTTGCCATATATAAACAACAGCCCTGAAATGTACAATCTATTATTTCCTTGGCTATTAAATATTCTCACCTCCTATACACTAAGAAATAAATGTCCTAAAGCTGCTTTGAATAGGAGAGGCATGGTCAGATCACACAGAGCATAAACCTGACCTTTATAAAATTATTAATGCATGCATAGTACCTTCATCAATATCAGGAGGAAGGCCTCCAACAAACACCTTTCTAGAGTAGCGTTCCACCCGTTCCCCATTTTGACAGCGAGTGGGAGAACTTAAACCAGATGGTAAGGACTGATCGCCATGGCTGTCATCCAGGAAGGCATCTTCAAAGGGAAAGAGAGAAGACCGACCTGAAACAAATGTGGGAGTTTCTACAGTTAAAATGATTTTCCTGGACAACAAATGCTTTATCAGGAGCCCAAAGTTCAGGATGAAGTATACAAAAAAAAAAAAATATATGCCCTGAACTGTGACTGCAGCTGCAGATTTCCAGATCTAGAAAGGTTTTTTTTTTTAAAATAACTACTGCTACCAAGTGATTCCAACTCATAGTGATCCCCATAGGGTTTCTAAGGCTATAAATCTTTCCAGAAGCAGACTGCCTCATCTTTCTCCCACAGAGTGGCTAGTGAATTTGAACTGCCCACCTTTTGGTTAGGAGCTCTGGTAGTATAGTGCCTAAGGCACTTGACTGCTAACCAGAAGGCTGGCGGTTCAAACCCACCAGCCACTCCTCGGAAGGAAGGTTGGGCAATCCTACTTCTGTAGTGATACCGCCTCGGAAACCCAAGGAGGGGTTGCTATGAGTCGGGGCCGACTCGACGGCATATAACAACAACCACCTTTTGGTTAGCAGCCCAATGCTTTAACCACCATACCACCAAAGCACCTTAGAAAAGTTTATACCAGGGTTTTTGTGTAAAGGTATGTACAACACAGAGATGACTGGCTTGATATCAAAGGAATTAGCATCGAAATACTGCAGCTGTTTTCCTCGCTAAAAGATTACCACCTTTTATTCTCACAGTCCCTATCACTGCTGCTAAGAGTATTCAGCAATTATTTTTCCTTTCCCTAGTAGTTTCTGAAAATAAATGTAAAAATCATCTCTATTCACAGATAACAATCAGCTCTTTATAGTGACATCAGAGGTTCACTTGTAAAGATTGGCCCTGGTAGCCAAGGAAATTGTAAACTGATGACAGGGGCTGATGAAACCCTTCTGATAGCAGGACTAAAGATGATTCACGTTTTCCCTGCCACCCAAAGCCACTCCAATTTAGAAACAAACATCTGCAATAAGAAAAGGTGGGAGAGTAAATGAAAACATAAATTCAGATGTGGAAGTAGAGATATAAATGTGGTTATGACATCTTTATCCTAATAATCCTGGCTGTGTAGGCAGTCCCTGGGTTATTATGTCCCACTTGAACATCTGACCTACTTATGGACAGCTTCTCCTTGCCTTTTAATGTTATATAAATTTGTCCTCACTTTGAAACTACTGAACCAATCCCTATGTGCAACAAATTCTTCATCACAATCACCCTCACTTCCTGCACGTGCAGCTTTTAAATCGTTGAAAAGGCTTGCAGCTTCAAGCCTTTTCTTGCACTAAGAATCACATGCACCTGTTCCTACCACCTACAAATTCCACATAAAGACATTTAGGAACAGATCTCGTTTGTAACACGGGGCTTGTCTGTATTTTACATCAGTCAAGTGGAAAACAAGTTAGAAAAAGATTACAGAAGTATTTTCATTATTACTTCTACAGAGCAAAGGCTTCTACTCATTCCAACATGACAATTAAGAAAGTTACCAGTAGTTAGAGCTTGTTAATGAATAGAACACAAAATAATGACATCTGGTATTACAAAATACAATCTAAATTTAAAAACAAATATTTATTTCCTGTTTGAGTCCATAGTTCCTAGCAAAACCTTCTATTAAGTAACACTCTAAAAATGAACTACCTTGAATACTCTAACTTTTGAAAAAAATTAAAAGTCCCCTCTAAGATAAATTCATATACTCTTTAAAAAAAGAGCAACAGCGTTTTCCCCGTTTAGTCTATCCTGTCAATATTTCCCTGAACTCTAGGTTCTGTATCACAGCAGCCAACTCTCTAAAACAAACTATAAATAGCCTTAGAAGAATACCGAGCATTTATTTCTTTAACCAAAAAAAAAACAAAAAGTTACTAATATAACTGTTTATTTTACGAACAACCCAGGTGGTATAAGAAAGGCACCGTTTTGATGTTGGAAGTTAATAAATAAAAGGACCAAAGAATTTTTTGTTCAGCTCTTCTATCTTAGCTACAAAGAATCAGAAGAAAATTTGTCACCTCATGCCACCTATCTTTTTTAGCTTGGCAGGAACAAACAACTGATAGCAAATTCTCATCTTTTGATGTCTGTTTTGATCACTGATAGTAAAAGAAAGAGAATTGCAGCAACTAAAGGCAAAATGAGCTTTCTAAATGCATCCAGAGGCATTCAACCATAGACATCAACAGGCTTGCTTTTCATGTGATCCACACTCAGTACCTTATGTGCCTACTCTGTGTCAGGCAAGGAGCTCTGGTGGTGCAGTGGCTAAGGCATTCATTTGCTAACCACAAGGTCAGCAGTTTGAATCCACCAGCCACCTGCAGAAGAAAGATGAACAGTCTGCTTTACAGCCTTGGAAACCCTATGGACCAGTTCTGCTCTGTCCTATGGGGTCGCTATGAGTCAGAATCAACTCAATGACAGTGTTTCTTTGCTTTATTTTTTTCCCTCTGAATATGTGTCAGGCACATGCCCAAATCAGCGTTTCCCACAAAACGTCCCTTTTTCCATCTCTTACCCTCAACACGAATAATGAGAGATGCTCAGAAAACAAAATCCCAAAGATTTACGATCCACTTTAGAATATAAAAGGTTCTGAAAAATCCTATAGTAAAGAAATGTTAACATAACACAGCATTATCCAGATTTAAAATAAAAGAACCCTTTAACATACATAATTCAGTGAAAAACATTTTAGGAAATATTTCTCCAGATTCAAGGAACACCAAACAAACAAGTCATTTCCCTGCCAAAGAAATCATAGTTTGGTAGGAGAGACAGCCAAGTACACAAACAATTATAAAATAGAGAGATAAACAGTAAGAGAAGACTTTACCAAACGACACAAAAGCACATTTTACTGCCCTCCTGGAGATGGGGGAAAATAAAGACCATGAGAGTAACTTCACAAAAGGGTAATTTAGAGCAAAATCTAAGGGTGGGAATTTCTGAGTTAAGGAACAAAAATCCACAGAAAAAGTACTTTCACAACAACTCCTGATCTTTCCCTGCAAACTTGCTTCTCCTCTAGCATTCCCTGTAATCTCAGTAAAAAATGACTTTTCAGTCTTCTACCTTGCCCCCCTGTACTACAATGCTTTCTACACAAAGCAGCCGAAATTATTTTTAAACATGAATCTGATCATGCAACCACACCCCTCACTGCCATCCTTAAAACTGCTCAATGACTTTCCATTGCTTTTTAAAATAAAGTACAAAAACATCACTGTGAGCTGTAAGGCCTCTCTGCCTACCTCTCCCACTTCATAATGGCGACCTCTCCCTCTTGCTCACTAACCTCCAATCACAGAGACCTCTGTTGTGTTTCCTGATCATTTTCCTTTAACTCAGGCCCTAAGGACAAGGTGTTTCCTCTTCCTGAAACATATATCACCTTCCCAAGTCGCTGATTTCCTAATTAACCCTGTTAATTCTTCAGGTCTCAGCTGAAAAATCATTTTCTCTGATGTTACTTTCCTAACCTTTTAGATTAGGTTACAGCCCCTCTTCTGTCCACACACAGCACTCTGAACTCCACCTTTCTAACACTTTTCCACATTACCATTATACCATTTATGTGAGGTATTACTTAATATCTCTTCCCCTAACCCCATTAAATTATAAGCTCCATTAGGACAGGGACCAATTTAATCTTGTTCATCACTGCATCTTCCTGCCCTAATCTCAAAAAACCAAACTCACTGCCATTTAGTCGGATCTGACTGATAGCTACCCCTCCTTGGGTTTCTGAGGCATTGTCACTATGGAAGTAGATTGCCCAACCTTCCGAGGAGTGGCTAGTGGGTTTGAACCACCAGCTAGCTGGTTAGCAGTCAAATGCCTTAGGCACCACACCACCAGAGATCCCTCCTACCCAAATAAGGGCACAAAATAAACTCACTACCATTGAGTCAATTCCAACTCATAAGATCCCCATTGGGTTTCTAAGGCTGTAAATCTTTATGGAAGCAGACTGCCTCATTTTTCTTTCGTGGAATGGCTAGTAAATTCAAACCACTGACCTTTTGGTTAGCAGCCAAATGCCTTAACCACTACACACCACCAGAGCTCCAACAGTATATAATAGGCCCTCAATAAATGTTCAATGTGAGGCAGTATTCACAGAAGGACAATAGTAAGTACAAAGACATGTTGCTATAATGCATTACACAGGTGTGAGAATGGCAAGAGATTGTGTCCTAGAAAATTTAGACCTTTTCTATTGTTTTTATTTGTTGAAGCATTATTTTCTATGACATAATACAAAGACAATAGGAAATTTTTCCAGTTTCTAATTTAGTATTTCATTTGAATACTGAATATGTTTTCTGGTATCATATTCATTACATGAAGACTGATTCCCACCTAATCCATCTTCTATCCTGTCAGAGTTAGTTCTCCAAAATATTTGTGACCATATTATTCCTTTACCCCAAATCCTACAATAGCTTTTATCACCTACACGTGTGGTGCAATAAATTACTTAATGTGGGCTTTCTGGCCATAGTCTTTGTATCTATCACCAAATGACTAGGTAAGCCTATGCAAATGAGGTGCTTGGGATGGTGAATGGGGATTAGATAGCTTGCTAATAATAAGTAAATAAAGTGCATGATACCTTTGGTGGGGTGCAAATAAAGTATATGGAACCCTAACAAGGGGCTTGGTCATTTTTTCTACCCAAGTTGGCTTAAAATGAGCCATTCTAGAGATGGGAAGGGGAGACTTCACAACTACCGAGAGAGAAGAACCAGGAGTGCAGCGTGTCCTTGGACCCAGGACCCCTGGCCTGAGAATCTACTAGACCAAGGAGACAGAGAGAGAGCTGTAACACTGGAGATGGCAAGAAGCAGTGGCAAAGAAACAGTGGCTATTCAGAGTGCTAAAGAAGAGTCCTCATATTATTAATCCATAAGAAAAGTTGGTCACTCAACCAGAGTAATTGGTTGTAGGACTTTTATAGTTTATTATTAAAAAGCTATAGTTTCATGAAACTGAGAGCACCTAGTAGGAAAGGACGATTTTGTGATATAAAATATTAAATTCAGGGGGCAGGAAACAGAGTGGAAATCTTTCTGGCAGCAAATGCTGATCAATATCCATACTCTGTGCAGAATCACTTGATTTGGTCAGCATTTTGATTATGTAGATTCCATTTTAAATATTGGGGATGCCATACTTCGTGGTAAAATGAACACTTTGTGTGCTTGCTAGTCAGTAGTGTGTGTGTATACACGATATATATATATATATATATATATATATATATATATATATATACATACTATATATATATTCTCCCTTCTAAAAAAAAAAGGAAAAAAGAAACAGTGGCAAAGGAAGCAAAAGAATCAGGAGACCAGCACTAGACAGCGCAGTGGGCTTCTTCGTAGGCCATGGAGTGAGAAAGCTGAGCGCCTTTGGGCAGGAGGCTTGCTGGTGGAGTGGGGTACCTCCAGGTACTAACTGGTGGAGCTAGAGACTTGTCAGAGCCGGGCAGTGGCCCAGGACCAGGAGGCCAAGGGCCAGAGAAAGGTATGCCTGCGACACTGCTAAGAAGAAGCTGTCGTGACCAAAAAACTATATCCTGAATTGTAACTTATTACTTTCCTAATAAACCCTATAATTATTGGGTTTTGTCCCTTGAGTTCTGTGTGGCCACTGCAGGGAATTAGCAAACCCATCACAGAATGGTAGCATAATGCCTAAGGCACTTGACTGCTAACCAAAAGGCTGGTGGTTCAAATCCACCAGCCACTCCTTGGAAGGAAGGTTGGGCAATCCTACTTCCGTAGTGATACTGCCTCGGAAACCCAAGGAGGGGTCGCTATGAGTCGGGGCCGACTCGACGGCAAATAACAACAACAACATCAGAGAAGTAGAGAGTGCGGTGGGAGGGATATTGTTGTTGTTGTTGTGTGCCCTCGAGTTGAACCAGACTCATAGCAACCCCTCCTTGGATTTCCGAGGCAGTATCACTATGGAAGTAGATTGCGCCATCTTCCTTCCGAGGAGTGGCTGGTGGGTTTGAAGCACCAGACTTCTGGTTAGCAGTCAAGTGCCTTAGATGCACAGCTCCCAGAGCTCCCAGATGGGAGGGAGAGTTGGTGTCAAAACTGGTAAAAAGGTTGGAAGGTAGAAGCATTTCTGATCTCCGCCTCATGGGAATCAGCCTTGAGCTGTTGATTTTGATTCTCTTCCCCCACCCTTGTTAAGTTAGAAGTCAGACACCCCACCATGTCTCTGAAAAAAAAAAAAAAAACACCTCACTGCCATTGAGCCAGTCCAGACTCACAGTGACCCCTCCTTGAGTTTCCAAGGCTAGGTGGTATCTCTACAGAAGTAGATTGCCCAATCTTCCTTCTGAGGAGTGGCTGGCAGGTTTGAACCTCCAGCCTTCTAGTTAGCAGTCAAATGCCTTAGGCATTATGCCACCAGAGCCATGCCACTAGCTACTAGCAATTTGCATCCAGGGAGAAAAGAAATGGAGTGAGAGTGTGAGAAAATCTGTGCCGTCCAGATGACAGATGAAGAAATCTTGAACCAGAGCAATGAAGGAGAAGCAACAGATGCTTAAGACTTTCTAAAACAAAAAGAACTTCCTTTCTGGCCAACATAACCAAAGCATCACCAGATTATTTTGGCAAAGAAACTTAAAGCAAGAGTTGTAAAAATTTGGACAGTTTTATGACTTCATTATGGGTAGTTAAGAAATTTCCCAAGGTTTTTAAACAAAACTTCTGTCTTATTATTAGTATTCAGAGTACTATAGACCTTAGCATTAAAATTGCCCTTGGAAATGAAACTGCTAAACATTAACACATAAATGATGTCTCTCCAACTGTGGGTAAGAACCAAGAATCCAGGTCTCAAGGCCTAATCCCCAGATCTTAATTCAAATGAGGAGGTCAGGCTTAAAAAATCTACATTTTTAAACAAATTTCCCCAGCGATTCCAATGCTCCAGTTTAAGAACCCTGAAATGGAGGTATCTGTCCCCAGTAAGCAGCCACTGAACCAGTCTGTCCCACAGAAAAATAATATACAGAGAAAGAGATATTGTGTAAAGTGTATAGAGCCTTGGGAAACACTGAAATTCAATCACATTAAGTAAAGTATATCCTTAGGACTCTAATCTAAAATCTATAATCCAACCAACCATACTGTAACACGACTGCCTAATGTACTGATAGAACAAAAAGTTCGTCTGAAAGAAGCATTTAAAAGAGCAGCAGAGTAAGAACTTGGGAGTGTTTACCTAGCACAGACCCAAAGGAAGTAGGAGTGCTTTCTCATTACTGGGTAGGATTACTCTCTACATCATCAGATGTTTCCACACCCTGAAGACCGACCATCTATCTATTTCCCTTTGCTCTAATTATAAACTGAATTATGTTAACTAATTAAATGAAGGAATATGCTGATAGCAGGGAGCTCTGGTGGCGTAGTGCCTAAGGCATTTGACTGCTAACCAGAAGGCTGGTGGTTCAAGCCCACCAGCACTCCTTGGAAGGAAGACTGGGCAGTCTACTTCCTTAGAGATACTGCCTTGGAAACCGAAGAAGGAGTCACTGTGACTTGGAACTGACTCCACAACTATGAGTTCAGTTTGGATTTTTGGTATGCTGATAACAAATTTAGCACCTTGCTATTGTGAAGGAGCGACTCTGAACCAGGAGACAAATAATCAGCTATTGAAATTTAATTTCTCTATATATCCAGCTCTGTAAGTTAAAAACCTTGTATTCTGATTTGTCAAGTGGTCCCTCACATATATATTTATTTGGTCAGCATAGATCCATCCCCAAGATAAATCATCTCTGAAAAAACTGGTAAATTTTTAGTTCCTGGACATGTGACACTAGCAATTGAAAATTTTTAAGAGGCTATATTCAAAATGTGCTCCTTAAAAGGCCCTGCTGCTTCAGTAACTAGCATCTCTTTGACTTTTCTTTTTTATTTAATGGAAATCTTCTCCAAGACCAAAATGTATTAAGCAGCCACATTACTTACCAAAACTTATATTCTTCCATGCATAGCATATGAATCTGCTTTAGAACCTCCTGATACTTCCACATATTCAGTATTTCAAGAGAAGTAGTAAAATGCTTCTCAACAGCCTGCAATTTAGCCATTTAACTTTCTCTTCCACCAATAATGGTACGGTTCCTGATATTTATTTTCAATGAACCAGGATGTAGTTATTCTGTGTAGAAATTGGACAAATAATCTCTGAATGCAGAGATAACTTAAAGCTAAACAAAAGTGCCAACTAGGAGACCTGCAAAGTAAACAAGGGAAAGGTGTCCAAGATACTCCTCCCCACAAAACTCCCTTTCCTGCAATGTTTGATGGAAACACAAAAGTCTGCTGGCCATGCTGGGCTGTCAAAGCTGCTCAGCCTCACTTCTGAGCTCTCCCAAAAGCCGCGGACATTATTCCAGTCCTGCACAATCATGTGTAGCCCAGTACTTCCATTCCAGGGATCCCTAGGTGGTTCAAAGTTAAGTGCTCGACAACTAGCCAGAAGGTTGGTGATCCTAGTTCACCCAGAGGTGCCTCGGAAGACAGGCCTATTGATTCGCTTCCCAAAAGTCACAGCCTTGAAAACCCTATGGAACAAACAACTCCCACTGCAAACTTGACCTTTTTTATGATGTTATTGTTGTTTGCCATTAAGTCAATTCTGACTCACGGCAACCCCATGAAAGTCAGAGTAGAAATACACTTCATAAGGTTTTCAATAGCTGATATTTTAGAAGTGGATTGCCAGGCCTTTCTTCCATGCATCTCTGGGTGGACCAGAACCACCAACATTTTGGTTTGCAGCTGAGGGTTGCACCACCTACAGGCTCCCTTCTAACCTTAGTTTTGCAAACAGCTCAGAAACTAGTCACTCTGGGGTTTAATAAAAATGTATTAGGAGGCATGATTCCCTCAGGGAAATGAGAACTTCTCCAAAAGTAAAGAAAGATAGGTTCTAGTCTAGGTTCCACTCTGTGACCCTGGACAATCCACTTATCTGAGTCTCACTGAACTAGTTGAACTAGATGAACTAAATGAAGGGCTTTCAAATCTTAGAGAGCAGCAGAAAAAAACAAAAACAAACTCACTCATAGGGAACTCTCCTTGGATTTCTGAGGCAGTATCTCTAAGGAAGTAGATTGCCCAGTCTTCTTTCCAAGGAGTGGTGGGTTTGAACTGCCAGCCACAGCAGTCAAATGCCTTAGGCACTATGCCACCAGAGCTCCCGTAAGGGCAGCAGTATCTTTTATTACACAGAAATCTTACCAAAAATTCTAATGTGCAAATAGATAAAAACAAATCTCTTGGTATTACTATGTAGATATCTCTTAGGCATCACACACTTAATGTGCTTACAACTCTTGCCATGTACCCTAACCGTATTCTCTCCCAGCACCATTTCAGAAAGTGGCAGCACAACTCACCCAGTTGCTCAAACCAAAACCTGATATTGTTCCTGAGACTTCCTCCTTTATCTTCTCCGCATTCATCACTCCAAAGTCATCCTGCTGATTCTACCCTTTAGATCCATAATTCCTTTACTTCTCTCCAACTCCACTGCCACTATCCCATCCTAAACTACTCCCATGTCTTGCCATTATCTCCTAACAAGGCAAAGCACTAGTCTCACCCCACTCCAAAGGGCAGCCAGATTGCTCTTTTGTTCTTTTTGTCAAGTGATAAATCTGATCACTTGACCCTGTTTTAAAACCTTCAAAGACTTCCTTTCATACTTGGACCAAGTTTAAACCCTTGCCAGGAGCTAAAGCCCAGCAAGATCAGAGTCCTTTCCTTCCGGCAGCCCCATCTTTCCCCCAGCTCTACAGTTTTAATAGTTTTATTCTGTTGAAATATATACAACAAAAATTGCCATTTTCACCATTTTTAAGTGTATAGTTCACAGACATTATGTGCACCATGTTGCACAATCACAGCCACTATTTATTTTCAAAAGTTTTAATCCCCCAAACAGAAATTCAGTACACTTTAATCAATAATTCTTCATTCCCCTTTAACTCCAGACCCTGGTAACCACTAACAAACTTTTTCTTTCCTCAAAAAAAAAAAAAAAAAAAAGTACTGTGCTTTAGGTGAATGTTTACATAGCAAATTATTTTTCCAATCAATAATTCATATACAAATTGTTCCATGACATTGGTCGCAATCCTCACAGTGTGTCAGCACTCTCCCATTTCCTCCATGGGTTCCCTGTCACCCCATTTCCCTGTCCTTCCCTGCCTTCACATCTTTGGTTTTGGGCAAACATTATCTCCAATAGTTGCATGTGCTAAGGAGCATACTCTTCATGAGTGTTATTGTTATTCTACAGGCTGGTCCATTATTGGCTGACAGGTGGCCTCTGGGAGTGTCTTGAGTTTCAAGTTAGAAGGTTGTCTTAAGGAAATAGTCTTAGGAATTCCTCCAGTCTTTTTCAGATCAAAAAGTCTGGACTTTTTTTTTAAATTTGAATTTTGACCTACATTTTTACCCATTCTAATTGGGAATTTTTATTGTGCTCCCAGTCAGTATGGTTGTGGTAACTGGGCATCATCTAGTTCATCTAGTCTCATGTTAGAGGAGGTGAGGCTCATGGTGCTGGGAGAGAATAGGTTTAGGGTACATGGCAAGAGTTGTAAACACATTGTGTGACACCTAAGAGATATCCACGTAGTAATACCAAGAGATCTGTTTTTTATCTATTTGCACATTAGAATTTTATGTAAGATTTCTGTGTAATAAAAGATATTCTTCTGCCCTCACAGGAGCTCTGGTGGCACAGTACCTAAGCCATTTGACTGCTAACCAGAAGCGGTTCAAACCCACCAACCACTCTTTGGAAGGAAGATTGGGCAATCTACTTTCTTAGAGATACTAAGTAGTTCTTTAGACTAATTACTTCCTTGAGTCTTCCATTATCTTCATTCTTCTTTGTTCAAGGCAACAACAAACCAATAGTTGCTTCTTAGATGGCTGCTAGGAAAGCTTTTAAGACCTTAGACCCTACTCACCAGACTAGGATATAGAACATTATCTTTATGAACTCTGTTTTGCCAATTGACCTAGATGTCCCTCAAGACTATGGTCCTTAGCCTTCAAGCCTAGTTGGTTCAATCCAGATGTCTCAGTGATTTCTTTAACTATGCCCTCCATGTACTTAAAGATGAGTATGCATGCAGCATTTATACTCCAGCCTCATCTTAAGGCACTATCCCCCTCACCCACCAAGTTACTGGGCTCCATTTGTTTTCTCAAACACAACAAGCTCTTCTTGCCTCAAGTCTTCCTCCCCCCACCCAAGCCTTTTTAAAAACACCTTTGTTGAGATGTAATTCACAGGGCCTACAATTCTTCTGTTTGACCCATTAGCAGTCACTCCCCACCCTCCCCCTACACCTCTCAGGTAATAGCTAATCTACTTTCTGCCTCTAAATTGTGATGTGCCTTCTAGTCAACTGACTCACAGTGACCCCACAGTGACCTTATAGAACAGGGGAGAACTGCCTCATGGGGTTTCCTAAGCTGTAAACCTTCCCCCCCCCCCAATTGTGATGTGGGTGAAAGCTTACAGAGCAAATTCATTTTCCATACAACAGTACATACACATTATGTTTCATGACATTGACTGCAATTCCCCACAATGCAACAGCTCTCTTCCCACTTCCTCCCTGTGGTTACCCTTTCCCTGTGTCCCTCTTTCCTATGCATTCCTGTCCTCTGAGCTATTTCCCTGTGCAAATACTGCCCTTCTGATCTCCCATAGTTGATTGTCCTAAGGAGTTTACCTACCTGGTGTAAATATTCACCTTATACTGACACAGGGGAGCTCTGGTGGCATAGTGCCTAAGGCATTGGACTGCTAACCAGAAGGCTGGTGGTTCAAAGCCACCAGCCACTCCTCAGAAGGAAGGTTGGGCAATCTATTTCCATGATACAGTGATACAGTCTCAGAAACCCAAGGAGGAGTCGCTATATGAGTGGGATCTGACTCCAGGGCAGTGAGTTTGGTTTTGGTTTGGTATTGAGACAGGGAGGGAATTGGGCTAGCCTGGTCAAACAGGCCCCAGACTCTATACTCTTGGAATTTAAGCCTAAATGCAGACCACCACAAAATTCTTGCTGGGGACTGGTGAGCCAGGCCCTTAGGCAAGATAAGAAATTACATCTCAAAAGCTCCACAAGCTTATCCATTGTAGGATGCTGATAAACCTCAACTTGACCAGTTGTCCTTCAAGTACTTCACCAGGTGTGGTGTAACTTGAATAGTGACCTTCCACCAGAGGCAGTCAAGAACAGGAATCCCTTGCTAAAACTCAAATCAAGGTCCAGAGACATTACACATATGCAACATTCCAGAGTAAGTCATGGAAACATCCCAGCAGCCTTTGTGCCAGGTTCTATCTTTGTTCTGACAGGCTTTGCAGTAGAATCCATCTTGGCTACCTCCTGCATGCACCCCTGATTTTCATAACCCCACCTTTTTTTACCTAAAACCCTTTATAAACCCTAGGGAATCCTCTGGTTTAGAGGCTAGCATAGGCGAGAAGCCCTCTTTTCTCCTCTCTAAGAAACTTTGGTTTGTGTAGATATTTTGCCTCCCACTTCAGGGTCACAGGGACCCCAGTAACAATATGGCTGTCTATTGTTTGGCTGGAAGCCATGGGAGTGAATTTAATTCCAGGCCTGAAGGGTGACTAGGGGCCACAGTCTTGGGGGTTTCAATAGTTTCTATCAGACCAGTAAGCCTGGTCTTTTTTTTTTTTTTTATGATTTTGAGTTTTGTTCCAGTTTTCTCCCATTTTATCCAGGATCTCCTATGTTTATCCCTTTCTGAGTGGTTGATAGTGGTAGCCAGGCACCATCTAGTTCTTCTGGTCTCAGCATTATGTAGGCTGAGGTTCACATGATCCACTAGTCCCTTAGATTGTTTCCATGGGTCTTTGGTTGTCTCTATTCTTCTTTGCTCTGGACGAGGAGAGACCAATTGCTGCATCTTGGATGGCCGCTTGCAAGCTTTTAAAACCCCAGTTGCTATTCACCACAGTAGGATGTAGAACAATGTTTTCATGCAGGATGTTATGCCCAATTGAGCTTGATGTCCCCCATGACCACGGTCCCATGCCCATGGACCCAGTAACTCACTCCCTCAGGGTGTTTGTCTGTGGCTAAGATGTTGTAACTTTACCTTGTTAACTCTATTATGTATATGGACATTCTTATAGCACATACAAATACATACGTAGAAATATTGTCTGCCAAACTTATATATATGGTTGTGGGTCTGCTTCCTTTTGCCTAGACATACCTGATCATTTAGCCTGTCCATCTATGTATCCACCTGTAGATTAATGTTTGTTAGGCTATAAACCTTTATGGGAGCAGATCATCAAGTCTCTTCTCCCCAAGTGCCTGGTGAGCTTAAACTGCCTAACTTTTGGTTAGCAACTAGCACTTTAACTACTGTGTCACCAGGACACCATGACTACATAGATTTGATTAGGGACATTCCATATAAATCCAATTTGATCTTCTGTGACTAGCATTTTTCATTTAGCATAATATGTTCAAGGCATATCTATATTGTAGCATGTATCAGTACTTTGCTTCAAGTCTTCTATACATGCAGTTCCCTCCATCTTCCCCTTTTAAAGTAACTGTTTATGATATCTAGAACTTCCTTTAAAATTCTCTAGTGAGGGAAATGGAAGCTCTGATAGTGTAGTGCCTAAGGCACTTGACTGCTAATCAGAAGGCTGGTGGTCAAACCCACCAGCCACTCCTTGGAAGGAAGATGGGGCAATCCACTTCCATAGTGATACTGCCTTGGAAACCCAAGGAGGAGTCACTATGAGTTGGGTCCAACTCGACGGCACACAACAACAGGGAGGGAAATACACAAAACAAAATTGGCAAAAATTTTAATACACATTGATGCATATAAAGAGCTCATTAAACTATTCTACTTTTGGGTATGTTTGAAAATTTCCATAGTAAAAAACTTGTAAGATAGCTGTCTCTCCATCCTTTGGGTTTTAGTTTAAATATTTAGTCACCTTCAGAGGTGACTACCGTACCTTAGAGGGAACTCCCATTCTTTCCTGCCTAGTATTTATCACATTTTCAGTATAAAAATATTTGTTTCATGTATTTATTGTCTTTCTCCACCATACGAGTAAACATTCTGCAGGTATACAGACCACATCTGGAGTCCAGCAGAGCACCTGACCCTTTAGTAAGCAAGCAAACACTTAATGAAAATTAAGAGAGGCAGGCCCAGAACCCCTCCCTCCTTTATTCTTTCTTTAGGTTCCTTCCAGACTTATATGACACTTCCTGTTAGACTAGTTTCTAACAGGGGTTACAAGCGTTGAGGAGCATACACAGCAAAACTTATTAGAGGCTTAGAATACTTCTGAAAGAAAATGCTACAATTCTTTAGTGTGATTCTGATTCCAGAAGAAAACTAATATTTGTCTATTAGGACACATCTCTAAAATAAAAATAGGTATCAATAGTAAATATAATTGGATATTTAAATATTTACTTTATATATGTCATTGTTAGGAGCCCTGGTAGCATAGTCTCTAAGGCATCTGACTGCTCACCAGAAGGCTGGCAGTTCAAACCCACCAGCCACTCCTCAGAAGGAAGTTTTTAGGTGCTGTCCAGTCAGCTCCTGGCTCATAGCAAACTCATACACAAAGCATGAAACGCTGCCCAGTTCTGTGCCATCCCTATGATCAATTACAGATGAAATCGCAGTGATCCGTAGGGTTTTCACTGGCTGATTTTCATATACAGATCACCAGTCCTTTCTTCCTAGTCCATCACAGTCTAGAAGTTCCACTGAAATCTGTTCAGCATCATAGGAACATGCAAGCCTCCACTGACAGATGAGAGTGGTTGGATATGAGGTACACCAATCGGAAATTTAGGTTTCCTGCATAAAAGGCAAGAATTCCACCACTGAACCACCAGTGCCCCTTTTTACTTTCTAAATAATTAATATTTATTTTAAGACTCTGTTCTTTCACATATAATTTTTTTCCTTGTCTATTACTATTTCATCTATACTTGGTTTGCCAAAAAACCTACCTCCAATACTTGTTTCCTCCATTTAAGCCTTCAACTGATGTTCAAGTTCTCTCCTGTTTTGATTACTTGTATCATGAAATCCTCTTTCTAAAGCCTGCTATATCTGTGTCCAGGAATCTCACCCTGTTTCAAAAAGCCATTTATTAGGGGAGCACATACCATCCTATGCCAACTTGTTCTCTCCAGTGGGCCCCCCACTGCATATGCTCAGAGACATATGCTCCAAACATCTGGTGATGCCAATCTGACCTCAAAGCTTTCTTCTAAGTTTAACCACATATTTGGAATGCCTTCCTTTCCACTCCTCCCCTATCATTCAAATACTTCCTGAAATTCTACCTATTTCTGGAAGTTTTTCCAGGTTTATCAGGAATGGTAAAAGATTCCATTGACTTAACCCTTGCTGACAGAGCTCAGAATAGCACAGATATTCCTTACCTCTCTACTGCTAAAAATTTTACCAACAAAAAAAAGTAATGTATAGTATATGAATTATAGCTCAGTTTTGTTCTTAATCACACCCCCACTGCCACTGAGCCAGTTATGACCCATATGACCCTATAGGACAGAGTAGAACTGCCCAACAGGATTTCCAAGGCTGCAAATCTTTACAGAAGCAGACTGCCACATCTTTCTCCCATAGAAAGGCTAGTGGATTTGAACCACTGACCTTTCGGCTGGCAGCTGAACCCTTAACCACCGCACCACCAGGACTCTTTTCTTAATCGTAGGTAGGGTAAAGTAACATACATCATCAAGTTCACTTTTTAATGTTAATTAATGCTAAATGTTATTTAGAGGAAAATGATAACGCACTAATTTAATCCCTGATCACTCGAATAAATGAACATGTGGAAAGCTGCCAGTTCATTAAATTTTATACTGTATAGGGTGGCCCACCTGACATATCTCAGAGAATGAGAGTGGTAGATACAACATTGACTTGATCCATTTCCACATGGCTATGTTGTGTTGTTATGTGCCGTTGAGTAGGACCTGACTCATAGCGAACCCTCCTTGGGTTTCTGAAGCACTATCACTACGGAAGTAGATTGCCCCATCTTCCTTCCGAGGAGTGGCTGCTGGGTTTGAACTGCCAGCCTTCTGGTTAGCAGTCAAGTGCCTTAGGCACTACGCTACCAAGAGCTCCCCCACATGGCTATATGTCCCTATATTTCAGGAAGATGATTTTTCCTTTTGTCCAGTTTTGGAAATAGAATAGTAAGTAACAGCATGAAACAGAAAATTTTGTCTGTTCTCTCATTATAGAAACCCAACATCCAGTTTTGCAGCTCTCTCTCTCACAACTTTCACATACACACACATTGGGTCATTCTCCTCTTTATCAACAATGATCAAACTGCAGACTTAGAAAGTGCAGGGACCAAGTCATTCTAGACAGCATTTAGATTAGCATTTAATGCAGATCATCATAGCTTTTGAAAACAATAAAATTAAATCTTACAAACATATTTTTTAACTTTTATTGTTATTTGGATAATAATAATTATTTTCTCCATCATGATAAATGGAGAAAAAAATTGAAGCTGTCAAGGATTTCTTTTTACTTGGATCTACAATCAATGCCTATGGAAGCAGCAATCAAGAAATCAAATGACATATTACATTGGGCAAATCTGCTGCACAAAACTTTTTTAAAATGTCCCTAAGCAAAGATGTCACTTCAAGGACCAAGCTGTACCTGACCCAAAGTTTACAGAGAAAATTTATTTTCCACACAGCAGTTCATACACATTTTATGACAATGATGACACTCCCCATAATGTAACAGTTCTCTTCCCACTTCCTCCCTGTAGTTACCTTTTCCCTGTGTCCTTATTTCCTATACATTCCTGACCCCCTTAGCTATCTCCCAGTGCAAATACTGCCTTTCTTTTCTCCCATGAGTGATCATTCTAAGGAGTATATCAACCTGATGTGAAACCAAACCAAACTCATTGCTGTTGAGTTGGTTCTGACTCATAACGACCTCTCCTTGGGTTTCCGAGGCAGTATCTCTACAGAGGAAGACTGCCCAGTCTTCCTTCCGAGGAGTGGCTGGTGGGTTTGAACTGCCAGCCTTCTGATTAGCAGTCAAGTGCCTTAGGCACTACGCCACTAGAGCTCCTACCTGATGTGAAACTTCACCCTATATGCCTGTCTATTGCTTGGCTGGAAGCCATGGGTGTGAGTTCAATTCCAGACCTAAAGGGTAACTAGGGGCCATAGTCCCGGGGTGGGGGTGGGGTGTCTCTATCACACCAGTAAAGCTGGTCTTTTTCTTTTTCCTTTTTTTTTTTAAATAATTCTTAGTTCCTAAACCTCACAAATATAGAGAAAGTAACATAGAAAAAGAAAGAGTAATTATTTTTTCCACCACTTGCCTGTCACTGTGTTGGCTTGCACGTTGGTGGGATGCTGGAAGCTACACTACTGTGTTTCAAATGCCACAAGGGTCACCTATGGTAGATTGTGGCTGAAAGCACAGAATACCAGAAAGATGTGTATCTGTGTTTAGTAGGCTATGCAAAGGCATTAGACAGCATGGATCATAAAAAATATATATATATATATATATATGGTAACATTGCAAAAATAGGAATTCCAGAACACTTAATTATGCTCATGAGAAACCTGTACATAGACTGAGGCAATCATTCCAACAGAACAAGGGATACTGTGTGGTCTAAAATCAGGAAAGATGTATGTTAAGGTTGTATTCTTTCACCATACTTATTCAATTTGTATGGTGAGCAAAAAATCTAAGAAGTTGTACTATATGAAGAAGAATGTAGTATCAGGATTGGAGGAAGACTCATTAACAACCTGGAATATGCAGATGACACAACCTTGCTTACTGAGAATGAAGAGGACTTAAAGCACTTAGTGATGAAAATCAAAGACTACAGCCTTCAGTATGGATTACATCATAAAGAAAACTAAAATCCACACAACTGGACCAATAAGCAACATCATGATAAATGGAGAAAAAATTAAAGCTGTCAAGGATTCCTTTTTACTTGGATTTACAACCAATGCCTATGGAAGCAGCAATCAAGAAATCAAATGGCATACTGCATGGGGCAAATCTGCTGCATGAGACTTTTTAAAAATGTCCCTAAGCAAAGATGTCACTTCAAGGACAAAGGTGTACCTGACCCAAACCATGGTATTTTCAGTCATCTCATATGCATACAAAAACTAGGCAATGAATAAGAAGAACTGATACCTTTGAATTTATGGTGTTGGCAAAGAATATTGAATATATCATGGGCTTCTAGAAGAAAACAAATCTGTCTTGGAAGAAATACAGCCAGAATGCTCTTTGGAAGCAAGGATGGTGAGACTTCATTTCATGTACTTTGGACATGTTATCAGGAGGGATAAGTCCTTGGAGAAGGCCATCATGCTTGGTAAAGAGTCCACGAAAAAGAGGAGGACCCTCAGTGAGACAGATCGACAGAGTATTGCTACAATGGGCTCTATGGTAGTTAAGGTTGTGTGTCAACTTGGCTGGGCCATGATTTTGAGTGGCTTGACAGCTGGATGTAGTTATTCCCTACGAAGAGATTGGATGTGGTATAATCACTTCCGTGGTGGAATCTGCTGTGAGCAGTTAATCAGTCAAAGGAGTATTGCCTTTCGGGTATGGCCTGCTTCTAGTATATATATGGAAAGGATCCTGCACTTGGCTCAGTCTTTATCTCCAGTTCCTGGACTTGAACCAGTGGTCTGCCATGTTGTCTGTAGATCTTGGATTGGTCAGCCTCAGCAGCCAGCAGCTGCATGAGTCAGGAGAAGCTTCCAGTTGCTTGCTCCAGTGGGCCTGAGAGGCAGAGCTGAAGCCCAAGGTCAAGGGGCCTCCACCCAGCCCCTAAAGCTGGCACTTTGAAGTCAGTTCTCTAGACTAGTATTCTCCTAGAGCTGGCACTCTGAATTTGGACTTCTAGTCTCCTAAATTATAAGACAATACATTTCTGTTTGTTAAAGCCATCCACTTGTGGTATTTCTGTTATAGCTGCACTAGAGACTAAGATAGGCTCAAACATAATCACTACTACACCAAGGCTCCTTGAAGTAAGAGCAGGCCTTAGATAAACAGACAAGAGAAAGGCTGACAATAGCAGCAATAGCCAGACAATGGGAAAGGACATGGATTGGCCAGGACAAGGTATGGTGGGAAAAATGGAAAGTAGGTACAATAACAGGCTGGTGATAAGGTACAGAGTTGTTGTTGTTGTTGTTATGTGCCCTCAAGTCTCATAGGACCTCTCCTTGGGTTTCCAAGGCAGTATCACTACAGATAGTAAATTGCCCCATCTTCCTTCCAGGAGTGGCAGCCTTCTGATTAGCAGTCAAGTGCTTTAGGCACTATGCTACCAGAGCTCCTAGATACAGAGTAAGTATAGATAAGGCTGGTCAAACAGGGAGAAGCCAGATGATGGGGACCTGAATGGGGACTTTGAAGGTAACATGGATAAAGCAGTGTTTCAGAAAGATGAAACAATGAAAATGGGAAGGGAGAGAAGAGTCCTGAGAAATTACCCAAAAAGCAAACCCACTGCCATTGAGTCAATTCTGACTTATAGAGATTCTGACTCATAGTGACCCTACAGGACACAGTAGAACTGCCCCATAGGATCTCCGAGGCTGTAAATCTTTACCAAAGCAAACTGCCTCATTTTTCTTCCACGATTGGCTGGTGGGTTCAAACCACCAACCTTTCGGTTAACAGTCCAATGCTTTAACCACTGTGCCACCAGAGCTCCTCTTGAGAAATTAGGGGAGGAATATTGGCAAGATCTTGTGACTGATGAGTGTGTAAGAAGTGAAGAAGTCAGTCCTTCATGCCTACCCTCCAGATATTGTCTAGTTTCCATTTTAAAAACTCCATTTCCTATTCCTTTCTAACATTTTTCTAGCAGCATGGGGGAAAAAAAAAGCTACAAAATGATTTCTAATAGTATTAAAATTTTTTTAACTGAAAAAATAAGAAAGGTTAACTACTTTCAACAGTATTCATTTGCATGGTTAAAAGTAATCAACTACATAAATGTTTTCCTCAAAAAAGCAAAACTTTAGTATGATTCCACCATGGAAGAAGGTTTCAGTGGTAACTCAAACACACATTAAATTCTACTGACACTCATTCACTCAAAATATTTACTGTGGAATAAATAAAATATTATGAACATCATTTTCTTCTCTTCAGGACTCAACTACAGAAACAGAGACAGGCTGATGAATGGCAAACATCACCAAGTAAGTAGCCAAAGGGCACAGATTATGGTCCTGGCTCTTAACTTGAGATCAGCAACCCCCCCAAAAAAAAACCCAAATCCACAGCCATCTAGTTGATTCCGACTCATAGTGACCCTTTGAGACATAATAGAACTGTCCCACAGGGTTTCTAAGGCTGTAAATCCTGATGAAAGCAAAGCAGACTGCCTCATGTTTCTCCTGCAGAGTTTGGTGGATTCAAACTGCTGACCTTTTGGTTAGCAGTAGAATTCTTTAACCACTATGCCAACAGAGCTCCTGAACTTGAAGTCACACAGTAAGTAAATTATGCCAGCTCTCTGAGCTTCTACAAATACAACTTATATTTGTAGAATGTTTTCAGTTTACATGGATAGACTGTCCACTCCTATTTTTTATATTTTTACTGGAACTTTACTACAACTCTGAAGTTGGACAAGATTGGTTTTATTACCTCATAATTTACATATGAGGATTCCAGATGTTAAGTGATAAAGCATTACAACACAGTAAACCACTGTCCACTGCCCACTGCCATGGAGTCAATTCTGCCCTACAGGCCCTTACAGAACAGAGTAGAACCTCTCCAGGGGGTTTCCATGGCTGTGAGTCTTTACGGAAGCAGACTCCTCAACTTTCTTCCGAGGTGCGGCTGGTGGGTACAAACTGCTGACTTTTTTTTGGTCAGCAGCTGAATGCCTTAACCACTGAGCAACCATAGCTCCTTATGATCTGGCTGGTTGACCCTAAATCCTAAACTCTCTATACTACATCAGGTTTACCCTACCTATTTCACAACATTTGAGGAGCTCTGGTAACATAGTGCCTAAGCACTTGACTGCTAATCAGAAGGCTGGAGGTTCAAACCCACCAGCCACTCCTCAGAAGGAAGGTTGGGCAATCTACTTCCGTAG
>NW_006921880.1:1307104-1317118 GCF_000298275.1 Orycteropus afer afer
AGCATGGGGTGGTTATTTTATATTTCTTAACACACACTTCACAGAGTCCCCCTGAAAGATGTATAAAAATTTACATATAGCTACTTCTTGTTTTACACAATGTGTTTCTGTAAAGCTCTCAGTAAAATTTTGCTTATTATTTCTATATATGTTCCATATAATATCACAGATGGGAGAAAACAGTATCTTTTTCATGTAGAAAGTGAACTGAAAAAGTAGAAAAGGGTAAGATTTGGTCCATCTGAGTTATGATGAAGGGTATAGTGCTTTGAAGATTTTTTTTCCCCCTCCAAAAGTCAAGGCTCACAGAATGCATTGTTACAATGTTAAATAGAGTTAGATGGCGGTATCACATATTGCTAGTAGGTTCTGTCATCTAAAACGATTTTCAGAGTGGAAAGCTGCTCAAATTTGAAACCTCAGGTGCTATAAAAATGAGAATTCTCTTTAACCCTTTTTTTCAAAAGCATGAGGTGTCATAAAGTTAGCTTAGATTGAAAACAAAGGATAATTTGGGATTACATTTGCAGTATAAGATATTAAAAAAAGAAAACTATTTCTCCCTTAGGAAAAGAACTCTGGTTTTTCAGCCAGATAGTTAGAATAACATTTGATCAATCTGATCTTCTATTACTGTTTACTTTTCTTTAGACATCATATCGCTTCATTTCCCTACTACTCAAATATTAAAAAGGAGTATCCAGTTCAAGCCTACTTTCTCCCTAACTCCTTCTCCCATCACCTTAATGAAAAAAAAAGTTTTTCTGAACTTACATAGCAATTATTACAGTTTATATCATTTACAAAGGAGACACATTCTAAAACAAAATTTAAAGGACAATTTTTATAATTTAGGAACTGGAATTCATCTCCCCATAAAGAATATAATAAATGCTAATTAGTTTCCCAGCTTAGCCCAAAAAGTTTGCTTCATCTGTACTATTATAGGTTGTTATAGATTGAATTGTGTCACTTAAAATACATGTTGTAAATCCTAACCTTTATGCCTGTGGTTATAAAACCACTTGGGAATGGGTTGTCTTTGTTATAGTAACAAAGCAGGATTTAGTGCACGGTGTGTCTTGAATTAATATCTTCTGAGATATAAAGGAGATTAAACAAGCAAGCAAAAGAAGTAGAGATGAGGGAGTGAGATGCCAAGCCACACAAAGATTGCCCAGGAGCAGAAGCTCCAACAGGAAAGGACCTTCCTCCTAAACTGAGAAAATAAATTTCTGTTTGTTGAAGTCATACATTTGTGGTATTTCTGTTACAGCAGCACTAGATAACAAGACAGAATTTGGCACCAGAAGAATGGGGTGCTGCTTTAACAGACACCTGAAATGTGGAAGCAGTTTTGCAATTGCATAATGGGCAGATGCTGGAAGAGTTTTAAGGTGCCTAATAGTAAAAGTGTGGTGTTTTGGTAGCCTGATGGATAAGGAACTGGCTTTCCAGTGAAGGCTATGCAGGTTCCAGTCCCATCTTCTCTCAGGAGCTCTGGTAGTGTAGTGCTAACCAGAAAGCTGGCGGTTCAAACCCACCAGCCACTCCTCGGAAAGAAAACGGGACAATCTACTTCCCTAGTGATACTGCCTCGGAAACCCAAGGAGGGGTCGCTTTGAGTCAGGTCCGACTTGACGGCACATAACAACAACAACAACAACAATAGTAAAAGCATTAAAAGTAACATAATAAAATTAAAAAAAAAAGAAAAGTAAAAGTTAAACAAAAAGAGATGAAGGCCCTCAGCAAGTGGATTGACACAGTGGCCCCAACTATGGGCTCAGCAAGGATTGTGAGGCTGGCACAGGACCTGGCAGTGTTTTGTACTATTGTACAGAGGGTTGCTATGAACTGGTACTGACTCTTCAGCACCTAAAAACAATAGTGAAAGCCTAGATTGCCTTGAGAGACTGTAGGTAGAATCACTGACGTCAAAAGCAATTCTGGTGAGGGCTCACAAAGAAGTGAGGAAAGGTATAAAGTTTTTACTGTCTTAGAGAATACATATGGTGCCAGCAACAGTGTTGCTAGAAATGTGAATGTTAAATGTGCTTATGGTAAGGCTTTAAATGATGGACAACGGAGGAAGGGTGATGCTTTTTACACAATGGAAAAGAACTTGTCTAAATTATGCTCAAATGTTTGATGGAAGGTAGAACTTATAAGTGATGAACTTGGATTTCTGGCTGAGGAGATTTCTAAGCAAGATCATAAGGGGATGTGTGGTTTCTCCTTGCTGCTTAGAGTAAAATGCAAGTGGAAAGAGATGAACTTAAAAATGAAATGTGCAAAATGAAAACCAAACTTAAAGACTTGGAAAATTCTGTTGTACAAACTGAAGGCACATGTACTAGAATGTTCATCAAGGAAGTGGCTACACAATCTTTTGTTAAAGGAGAGAATGCTGGTTGCCTGCTGGAATTCTGCAGGCAAGAAACAAGCAAAAGAAGCTCCATCTGCTGTGCTCCAAGAAGAGAAAAGGACTATCCCTGGAGCAGCTCAGAGATCAGCAGAACTGTTGTTCAAAGGGTGAGGCTATGGCCTCCTGGATCTCAAAGAGTGGGGCCACAGACTCCTATGGTTCAAAGAGTTGGATCTTTGCCAATTCAGTCAGCGTATGGGGCTGTCATTATGGTGTGCCAGGGGGATGGGACCACTCACTGCTCATAGCTAAGGGGGTGCGGCTGCAACACCCAAAAGGTAAAAGAAGAGAGGGCAGGGCTGTCACTCAGATGATCTAGGAGAACAGGGCTGCCCAAAGACAAGGGGGCACAGTTGTTGTCCCATGGTCCTGGAAGGTGGAACTGAATCCCAGGGCTAAAAGGCCTCCACCCAGAATTCAGAGAGCATGGCCAGGACCCAATCTGGAGTGCAGGGCCACTGCCTAGATGGTCCCCCAAAACAAAGATTATTTGCAAGCCTGAAAGCTAATGTTAATTGACCTGCTCAATGCCTGTTATCCTTTCTTTCTGTCCAATTTCTCCCATCTACAATGGAAATGTCTACCTTGTACCATTGTACATTGGAAGCAAATAACTTGCATTCTAGATTTCACAAGTTCACAGATAAAAAGGAATTTTTCCCCAGGATGGAATATCTGTTCTCAACAAAGTTTTACCCATATTTGATTTAGATGCTTCAGAAGATGAAATTTTGGACTTAGAATTAATTTAAGACTCTGGGGATGATGTGATGGAATGCGTGTGTTTTGCATGTAAGATAGACAAGAATTTTATGGGGCCAAAAGGTGCAATGTTATGTACTGAATTGTAAATAAAATAAGACACGGGTGAATCAATACTAATAGATAAGACTTAAAAAGAGAGGGAATAGGGTTTGATATTCTATCACTTGTCTTCTTCCCACATCTTGCTTCTTCCTTCCATCCCCAATGATGTTATGCTCCCCAGTACCCACATAATAAAACCTTTATTCAGGGAGAAAATAAAATGCTCTGTATTTCAAAATTATTCATTTCTCTTTCAAACAACAAATTACTATTCTTTCATTTTATCTGATTTTTGGCCAAATACTCAGTGAAAAAGAATCTGATTATAATGCTAAGGTACAAATGACTCATCAGATCTTAATATCCCTGGAGGATAAATGAGAATGCTGTTCACTGAAGTCCTCAACTGGTAACATTCAGGTAATACAGAACTTGGGAATAGATCCAGACAGGTCTAGGAGCTGACCGGGAACAACCTGAGTTGACAAAAGGGGAAAAGTTGCAAAAGACCTACTTGAGAGTTTTAATCAAAGTTTTCTTAAACAGTTTATGCCTTTTTAAGATTCTTCTCCTCAACCAATTCTGAACAAAGACAGTAAATAGTGCTGCCATGGTCCTGATTTCAGTATTTTATTTATTATCTCTCAAGTGATTACTATTTTAATAGTTAGCACTTAAAAAAACCCACAAACTCACTGCCCTGGAGTCCATTCTGACTCATAGTGACCCCTCCTTGGGTTTCTGAGGTGGTATTTCTACAGAAGTAGATTGCCCAGTCTTCCTTCCAAGAAGTGACTGGTGGGTTTGAAACGCCAGCCTTCTGGGTAGCAGTCAAATGCTTAAGGCACTAAGCCACCAGAGCTCCTAATGAGTGCTTATTATTTGCCAAAAATAACTCAGAATACTTATATGTATGTGGTGGTTATGTTTTTGTGTCAACTTGGCTAGGCCTGGTTGAGTGGCTGGGCAGCTGGATGTAGTATTCCCCATGACAAGACTGGTAATCAACTCCAAGGTGGAATCTACTGGGAGCAGCTAAGGAGCTGCCTTTGGGTATGTGGTCTGCTTCCTGTGTATAAGGAGTTTTGAGAAAGGTCTCTAGCCTCTGGCACCCTTGGACCCCGCATTTAGCCATGTCATTGCTCAGCAGCCTGCTATGCTCTGCCGACCTTGAGACTTACAATGGACTTAAGTCTGCTGTGTGGTTTGGTAACATCGGGACTGTGCCTTATTGTCAACCTTGGAGCTTCTCAGCCTCAGCAGCCAGCAGCTGTCTGAGTGAAGAAACACCTCTAGCTTCAGTGGGCTGGGAGCAGGAGGCAGAGCTGGACCCCAAGGTTGAGGGGCTTTCACCCAGCCCCTAGAACCTGGCACTTTGAACTTGGATTAAAGCCTCCAAATTTTAAGAATAAACTCCTGTTTGTTAAGGCCATCCCATTTGTGGTATATTTCTTGTCAGAGCAGCACTAGGGAACCAGAACAATGTATTAATATCATTTAATACACCCAACAACTTCATGAAAGAAGTATTTCCATTAGCCTCTTCTTACAGATGAGGAAAATAGGGTCCAGAAAGGTAAAGAATCTTGCCCCAAATCACAGAGGCAGGAACCGGTAGACTTGGAATATGAATTCAAACAGCCTGGCTCCAGGCTACACATCTTTAACCACTTACTATACTGTCAAATTCTTAGAGGGTAAGGTCCATAACTTCTAACCCTTTAAATGGCCTCTAACACACCTGGCAGAATGCCCCGTTCCAAGCTGGTATTCAATAAATATGGTTCATTAGCTGAGTGCACAATCAAAGGACAGAGTAATACATGGTGTGTAGCATGTAGAATGTAGGCCAGCCCTGTCAGTGCTTTCAAATTTGATCAAGTTGCTCATATAAGGGCTGCTTACAAATACTCTAATTTAAACTCAAACTCTTCCCTTATAAAAAGAATACCAAGGAGAGCAGTTTGGGAACACAAAAGTAGTGCTTTTCTCCAAGAACAAGTAAGACTTTTAAACAACGAATAATATTGAACACATAAATTTACATGAGCCAGCACAAAATGATTCCACATTTAAAAAAATGAGAGAGAGGGACAATGTGACTAATTCCATCTATATAAATATCTGTATTAGTATGAATTTATACCAGATATGACAAAATACAACATTCTTTTGAAGTACTATGTCATTCCTCCATGCATTTTAATTCTTGATTTTCAATTATCACTAAAGACAAAATTCTTTGACCATTTCATAAATACTAAATAATTTAGATCTCACGAGAAATTAATTATATCTAATTTTTAGAACTCAGGGTGGGAGTTACTCTTGGCTAGCGGTAGTAACTGCAAGGAGGACTGAGGAGGGGTTTAAGGGTGCGGGTAATTGTTTTGCTCTTGATTTGGGTACTGGTTACATGGCTGTGTTCAATTTGTAATAATTCAATGAGCTATGTATTTATGTTTATGCATTTTTTACATGTATGTTAAACTTCAATAAAAAATTATATATATTTTAGATTGAGTCACTGGGTAATTGGTTATAAAATTAATGCAGAAAATCCAAAATTCTAATATTTTATAACCCTTCAATCATAAACCTTAATGATTCAAAATTGAAAAAAAACACTTATTTTCAATCTACCACAATATTAAAAAGTACAAGTATTTACAGTGAGAAATATAAGAGTTATTCCAAAAGTAAGTTTACTGGTCAATGACTAGTACACTGTGAATGGTAGCATCATGTTAATGGTTGGTGCTTTGTTATATATATAAAGTAACCCTGGTTGTACTTGGTTGTAAGTGGCTGATCTCTTATACATGTGATTCCCCAAGGGCATGTTATAACCTGGCTTTAAAATCTAAACTAATTCATCTACTACATGGATGCATACAAATTTGCTGAAGTTTATGAATAAGAGAAACTTTTCTCTAAGCAAATATCATATATTCAGATTCTAGCATAGAGATTCAAGGAAAACAAGCAAATGAGTGAGTGAAAAGAGTGACAGAGAAAGAGTGCTATCTTTATTATCCCACAATCCTCTACCACATTCGAAATAGGCCTTGGACTCGACCCTCTAGAGAAATAGCTGCAGATGATGTCTGTGCACCCTCACACCTGTGACCTGACAGCATTCCATTGACAAAAATCACCTTACTGCTATTTCAGCAGTGCATTGCTAAATGACACAACTAACCAGAAAGAAAGAAAGAAGGGAGGGGAGAGAGAGGGAAAGGATAAAATCTTCAGCATTCTAACAGCATAGCATGATGTGCTCAAATCAGGTCTGAAGTTGCCTAACACAAAGGTTTGCACTCAAATATCTGCATCTGTTCTGAAAAAACCATCTATGCCAAAATTTCAGTCTCTTTACACTTTCACACAAATACTTAATCTCTAGATTGCTCAGGAAAGCTAATACTTGCTAATTCTACATTTTTAAACTGCAAAACAATGTTTAATTATACAGAGAGAAGGGAGGGTAAACAAGATGGACGCTGGTGCGCTCAGAAGCCTAAGTATGAGCACAGGGCAGTTACCCTATACTGGGCTGAACTCCTTGGTCAGACCTCCTTGTCTTCTAATGCTTCTCCCATAGAAGGTTTCCTGATGGAAGAAAATTACAGAAAGAAATTGGCCTTTTACTTTGAAAGCCAGGTTGGCCTGGAAGGGCTCCAGCAGCATAGAGAAGCTTCTCATTTCCCTCATCCCTGCCCAGACTCCTCAAAAACAACTTTCTCTTCTGACTTGGACCCTGGAAAACTTCAGGGAACAATAAAAGCAGACCAAGTCTTGAGGGGAAAGAAAGAACACAAGGAAATGGATGTCACAGTCCCTATACTATACTACTCAGAGTCCTTCATACTCAGATGCACGTTGTCAAGGAAGTAAAGGAAACACTGCATCTCTCAAGGGTAACTACTTCTAATTCTGGTCCATGCACTCCTCCCATACACAACCAGGTTTTATCCCAGACCAATTAAATAAGTCTCTGGGGTAGAGCCCAGGCATGGGTATTTTTTATTTTGGCTCCCATTTTGATCATATAGCCAAGATTGAAAATCACTGCTAACCTAAAAAAAAAAAAAAAAAAGGATAGAGCAGGGCAGCAGTTAAAGCTAACATTTGTTAAGCATGTATTTCTTGCCTGGTGTGGTAACAGAAACATTACCCATTGATCCATTGATCCTTAGCATTTGTAAAGGAGGAATTATCGTTCCCATTTAAACTATAAGGTACAAATAACTTGTCCAAGGCCACATGGTAAATAATCCTGGATGGATCCAGGATTTAAACTCAGATCTAGCTGCCTCATCACCACCACTCTACCTCACACCCCACCAAACTATTCTTACAACACTAAAACAAAACAAAACAAAAAAACCCACTGCCATCAAGTCAATTCTGACTCACAGTGACCTCCATTGGGTTTTTAAGGAGGTAAATCTTTACAAAAGTAGATTACCTCAACTGCCTCATCTTCCTTCCACAGAGCAGCTGGTGGGTTTGAACTACCGACCCTGTGGTTAGTAACCAAATGCCTTAGGCACTGTACCACAAGAACTCCTAAAAGGATTCTTCCCATGTCATTGTTGTTAGGTGCTATCAAGCCGACTTCAACTCATAGCAACCCTATGTATAACAGAACAAAACACTGCCCGATCCTGTGCCAGCCTCACAATCCTTGCTATACCTGAGCCCATTGTTGTAGCCACTGTGTCTATCCATCTCATTGAGGGCCCTCCTCCTCTTCATTGATCCTCCACTTTACCAAGCATGATATCCTTCTCCAGGGAATGGTCTCTTCTGACAACATGACCAAAGTAGGTCAGATAAAGTCTGGCCATTCTTGCTTCCAAGGAGCATTCCAGCTGCACTTCCAGGACAGATTTGTTAGTTCTTCTGGCAGTCCATGGTACTTTCAGTATTCTTTGCCAACACCACAAATCAAAAGTATCAACACTTCTTCGGTCTTCCTTATTCATTGTCCAGCTCTCACATGCATGAGGCAACTGAAAATACCATGGCTTGGGCTAAGTGTACCTTAGTCTTCAAAGAGACATCTTTGCTCTTCAGCACTTTAAAGAGGTCTTTTGCAGCAGATTTTCCCAGTGCAGTACATCATCTGATACCTTGACTGCTGCTTCCATTGGTTTTCACTGTGTATCCAAGTAATATGAAGTCTTTGACAACTTGAATCTTTTCTCCATTTATCATAATACTGCTTATAGGTCCAGTTGTGAGGATTTTTGTTTTCCTTATGTTTAGATGTAATATATACTGCATACTGTAGTCTTTTCGGAAGGAAGGTTGGGCAATCCTACTTCCGTAGTGATACTGCCTCGGAAACCCAAGGAGGGGTCGCTATGAGTCGGGGCCGACTCGACGGCAAATAACAACAACATAACAACTGTAGTCTTTAATCTTCATTAGTAACTGCTTCAAGTCATCCTCATTTTCAGCAAGCAAAGTTGTGTCGTCTGCATATCACAGGTTGTTAGTGAGTCTTCCTCTAATCCTGATGCCACACTCTTCTTCATATAGTACAGCTTCTCAGATTATTTGCTCAGCATACAGATTGAATAAGTATGATGAAAGGATACAACCCTGATGCACTCCCTTCTTGATTTTAAACCATGCAGTATCCCCTTGTTCAAGGAGCTCTGGTAGCGTAGTTCCTAAGGCATTTGACTGCTAACTAGAAAGCTGGCAGCTCAAACCCACTAGCCACTCCTCAGAAGGAAGGTTGGGCAATCTACTTCCATAGTGATACTGCCTCGGAAACCCAAGGAGTGGTTGCTCTGAGTCAGATATGACTCTATGTCAGTGGGTTTGTTTTTTGTTTTTTTATCCTGTTCTATTTGAATGACAGACTCCTGGTCTACGTACAGATTCCTCATGAGCACAATTAAGTGTTCTGGAATTCCCATTCTTCTCAATGTTATCCATAATTTGTTATGATCCACATAATCGAATGCTTTTGCATAGTCAATAAAACATCATTCTAGTATTTTCTGTTTTCAGCCAAGATTCATCCAACATCAGCAATGATATCCCTCATCCTACGTCCTCTTCTGAATCCAGCTTGCAGTTCTGGAAGTTCTCTGTCAATACACTACTGCAACCATTTCTGAATTATCTTCAGTAAGATTTTACTTGCATGCGATATTAATGATATTGTTCGATAATTTCCACATTCTGGGGGATCACCTTTCTTTGGAATGGGTACAAATATAGATCTCTTCCAGTCAGTTGGCCAGGTAGCTATCTTCCAAATTCTTTGGCATAGCTGAGTGAGGGTCTCAGGGCAGCACCTGTTTGTTGAAACATCTCAAGGGTATTTCTGTTAATTCCTGGAGCCTTGTTCTTAGCCAATACATTCAGTGTAGCTTCCATTTCGACTTCTTCCGTCAATACCATTGGTTCTTGATCATATGACAACTCCTGAAATGGATGAACATCAACCAATTCTTTGGTACAGTGACTCTGTATTCCTTCCATCTTCTTTTGATGTTTCCTGCATTATTCAGTATTTTGCTCACAGAATCTTTCAATATTGCAACTTGAGGCTTGAATTTTTTCTTTAGTTCTTTCACCTTGAGAAATCCCAAGTGCGTTCTTCCCTTTTGGTTTTCTAACTCAGGTCTTTGCACATTTCATTATAATAATTGACTTTGTCTTCTCAAGCTGGTCTTTGAAATTTTCTGTTCACCTCTTTTATATTGTCACTTCTTCCATTTGCTTTTTTTTTTTTTTTAACCATACTAGGCTTA
>NW_006921880.1:1317533-1342649 GCF_000298275.1 Orycteropus afer afer
CGGAAGGAAGGTTGGGCAATCCTACTTCCGTAGTGATACTGCCTCGGAAACCCAAGGAGGGGTCGCTATGAGTTGGGTTTGACTCAACGGCACATAACAACAACAACACAGGGACCATCTGCACAAAGTCTTTATTTTATACTCCCAGTCTGTACCTAAAGTGGACAAAAAAGAAAAACTAACCCCCTGCCACTGAGCTGATTTTAACTTACTGCAACCCTATAGGGCAGAGTAGAACTGTCCCACAGGATTTCCAAGACTATAAATCTTTACAGAAGCAAACTGCCTCATCTTTTTCCCAGGGAGCGGCATGTAGGTTCAGACCACCAACCATCTGCTTAGCAGCCAAATGCTTTAACCACTGTGATACCAGAGCTCCTGTGTAAGTGAAAGTGTGGCTAAAATTCCTGCTACCAGCAAGGGAGAAGACTAAGTTCTGAAAGTAAAACTGATCATTTTTGGAAGTATACTAATTCTCCAAAATTAGTTATTAGGTTGGGGAATATACTTCCGTAGTGATACCATCTCAGAAACCCAAGGAAGGGTCGCTATGAGTCAGGTCCGACCTGACGGCACACAACAACAACAACAACAACAACAATTATTTAGTTAATTGTTACTAAAGTACACCAAGTCAGTTGCCATGGAGTCAGTTCCAACTCACAGTGACCCAATGTGTGTCAGAGTAAAACTGCTCAGTAGGGTTCCTAGTGGCTAATTTTTTTAGAAGTAGAGCATCAGGACTTTCTTCCAAAGAACCTCTGGGCAGACTCAAACGGCCACATTTTTGGTCAGCAGCAGAGTGTGTTAACAGCTTCACCACATAGGGACTTCTCATTTTCACCAAAAAGAGCTAAATGAAACCCAAGTGATTTGAGGGAAAATCCAGAAGAGTAGAAATCATGCTGGATGAAGGGCCTGGTTCACAGAATTTTCTCTGTTCTAAGGCATGCCTGGTTATTTGTTGCCTACATGGCATCAATAAGTTAGTTTACCTTTTTGAGAAAACAAAGACACTACTATGTTTTGAATAGGGGTGCAATAAAGATGAAATGAAGGAACATCTTTCTCAACTTTTCTATCAAAGTGACCTAGTAGCTGAGAAAAAAGAGCCACGAAACATTTTTAAAACTGGTGGAAAGTTAGAAAACCCTTTGAAGTCTCTTGCTTCACCTAACAAACTACATTTCAGTTTCATTGTCTGAGAATAATGCTGGGGTAAAATTGGTACTCTGGCAAAGTGAGCTTTGACCATGTCCTAGAAAACTATGTAAGCATTATAAAAACACAAGTTTGTGAAAGTGTTTTGTAAACTGTTAAATGTTAGATCCATATTCGTTATTACAACCTTTCAAAAGGAAGAGATTTGCGTGCCTTTAGCATGAGGACACATGAGCTCTGGTGCTACAATGGTTAAGAGCTTGGTTGCTAACTAAAAGGTCAGGGGTTCAAACCGACCAGCTGTTCTGTGGGAGAAAAGATCTGGTAATCTGCTCTCATAAAGATTACAGCCTAAAAAACCCTAGGGGCAGTTTCACTCTGTCCTATGTTGTTGTTGTTGTTGTTATGTGCCACCGAGTCAGACGCAAATCATAGCAACCCCTCCTTGGGTTTCCAAGGCAGTATCACTATGGAAGTAGATTGCCCAACCTTCCTTCCGAGGAGTAGCTGGTGGGTTTGATCTGCCAGCCTCCTGGTTAGCAGTCAAGTGCATTACGCACTACACTACTAGAGCTCCTACTCTGCCCTATAAGATTGCTATAAGCAGAAATCAATTCAACAGCCCACAACAACAGAACGAGGGCCATTCCAGGCAACTCTTGAAGGGGTAAGGGGCAGGGGAAGAGGTGGGCTTCCAAAGCTAAAGGATATCTTCTAGTAAGGTACTAAGGTGGTTTAGACATTGTCTAAGGCTGTTACACTGTGCTTTCACAGTCTAAGATGTCTTTTCCTCCCTTCCTTCCTATCTTCCACAAATAATTGTCTACTCAATGGACCAGTTGACAGAATACAACAGCAGCAACAACACAATGGGCCAGGCATCATGCCTGAAGCCAGAGAGAAGCTATGAATAAAAGCTAGTCTCTATCCTCTTGAAGTATACAGTTTAAAGAGGAACACCCACATAAAGTAATTAATTATAAGTGTGGTAAATGCTATAAACCAGGAGACCAGGTTCTACTGTCTACACAACTGGAGAAAACGAATAGAGGAGAATAAATAAGGAAACCAAACCAAAAAACCAAACTCACTGCCACTGAATCATACCCGACTCATAGCAACCCCTCCTTGAGTTTCCGAGCAGGATCACTATGGAAGTAGACTGCCCAACCTTCCTTCCAAGGAGTGCTGGTGGATTTGAACCACCAGCCTTCTGGTTACCTTACGCATTATGCCACCAGAGCTCCTAAACAAGGAAAAGTAGGTAAATTTTCAGTTTTCAGCATCTTTGTTATTGGGTTGGAAGCATACTGTTGTAGTTATATTTGTGTGTCAACTTGGCTGGGCCTGGTTGAGTGGCTGGGCAGCTGGTGGTAGTTATTCCCCATGATGAGACTGGCAATTAGCTCCATGGTGGGATCTACCACAAGCAGCTGAGTAGCTGCCTTTGGGATGTGGTCCACTTCCTGTATATAAGAAGAAGCCTTGGGGATAGTCTCTAGCTTATGACACACTTGGAGCCGGCATGTAGCCATGTCATTGTTCAGCAGCCTGCCACACTCTGCTGACCCTAGGACTCACAATGGACTTAAATTAATGTCCTGCCATGTGATTTGGTAATATCGGAACTGTGCCTTTTTACTTGTCAACCTTGGGCTTGGCAGCCTCAGCAGCCAGCAGCTGTCTGAGTGAAGGAAAGCCTCTAGCTTCAATGGGCCGGGAGCTGGAGGCAGAGCTGAAGCCCAAGGCTGAGGGGCTTTCAGCCAGCCCCTAGAGCCTGGCACTTTGAACTTGGACTTAAAGCTCCAAACTGTTAAAGAATAAACTCCTGTTTATTAAGGCCATCCCATTTGTGGTATATATTCCTGTCAGAGCAGCACTAGGTAACCAGAACACATACAATTCCAGGCACTTTATACATTTCACACACATAAGAAAACTCTTCCAAAATCCAGTAAAGTCAAGATTATTTCAGCTTCACTTATTTATAATGCTCAATATGAGGCCATGTAGACTAGGGCTCAAACATAATAACTGGGAAGGATGATGCAGGACTGGACAGTGTTTCTTTCTGTTGTACACAGCATCACTAAGAGTTGGAACTGACTCAATGGCACCTAACAACAACAGAGCATGAACAAGGTGCCAAGTAATACTACAGAAACTATTTTCCCAAAGACACTGAATTTGCATGTTGTGTTAAACTATTATAAAACCAATACACTATTTTTATCCTCAACATAATAAAGAACATATATGCAAAACCAACAGCCAACATTTTTTATTCTCAATGGAGAAAGACTGAAACCATTCCCCTTGCGAACAGGAACCAGACAAGGATGCCTTCTATCACCACTTCTAGTCAACATTGTATTGGAAGTCCTCGCCAGGCCAGTAAGGCAAGAAAGGGAAATCAAAGGCATCCAAGTTGGTATAGAAGAAGTAAAACTATCCCTATTTGCTGATGATATGATCCTATACACAGAAAAGAGGAGATTCAGCAAAAAAAGAAAAAAAAACTACTGGAACTAACTGAGAGATTTAGCATAGTGGTGAGATACAAGATTAACATACAAAAATCCATTAGATTCCTCTACACCAACAAAGAGATTGCTGAAAAGAAAATAAGGAAATCAACATCACTTACAATAGCTACCAAAAAAATAAAATACTTGGGAATAAATCTTACCAAGGACAAAAAAGACCTTTGTACCACAAAAAATGGTACAAAGAAAACTACAAAACACTACTTCAAGAAACCGTAAGAGATCTACATCAATGGAAGAACGTATCATGTTCGTGGATAGGAAGATTGAACGTTGTAAAAATGTCAATACTAGCCAAAGCAATCTATATATCCAATGCAATCCCAATCCATCAACATTCTTTAAGGATATGGAAAAATCAATCACTAATTTTATACGGAAAAGAAAGAGACCTCAGAAAAGTAAAACACTATTGAAGAAGAAAAACAAAGTAGGAAGTCTCACACTCCTGGATCTCAAAACCTACTATACAGCCACAGTAGTCAAAACAGCCTGGTGCTGGTACAGTGACAGACACACAGACCAGTGGAATAGAATTGAGAACCCAGAAATAGATTCATCGACCTATGGTCAGCTGATTTTTCACAAAGAGATGAAATCCATTAAATGGAGAAGAAATGGTCTCTTTGATAAATGGTGCTGGCAAAACTGGACATCCATATGCAGAAAAATAAAACTAGATCTGTACCTTACACCATACATACACAAGAACTAATTCCAGATGGATAAAAGACTTAAATGTAAAATATAAAACTATGAAGTTCCTCAAGGAAAAACTAGGGGCAAATTTGAGGGCTCTAATTTATAGCATATATAGACTACCAAGCATAACCCAAAATGCACAAACAGCAGAAGATAAACTAGATGAATGGGACTTTCTAAAAATCAAATTTTTATGTGTTTCAAAAGACATCCCCAAAAGGGTAAAAAGAGAACCTAAAGATTGGGAAAAAATATTTGGCAATCCCATATCTAACAAGAGCTGCATCTCTAAAATTTACAGAAAACTCCAACACCTCAACAACAAAAAGACAAATAATCCAGTTCAAAAATGGGCAGAAGTTATGAACAGGCACTTCACCAAACGGGATATTCAAGTGGCCAACACACACATGAAGAAATGTTTACAATCATTAACCATCAGAGAGATGCAAATCAAAACAATGAGATACCATCTGGCCCCAGCACTAGTAGCAAAGTTCAACAAGACAGAAAATAACAAATGCTGGAGAGGATGTGGAGAGATTGGGACTCTCATACACTGCTGGTGGGGCTGTCAAATGATACAACCACTGTGGAAAGCACTATGGCAATTCCTTAAAAAGTTGGAATTAGAAATACCATTTGATCCAGCAATCCCATTACTAGGTATGTATCCTAAAGAAGTGAGAGCCAGGATAAGAACAGATACACGCACACCCATGTTCACTGCAGTACTATTTACAATAGCAAAAAGGTGGACACAACTTAGGTGCCCATCAACAGAAGAACAGATAACCAAACTGTGGTACATACACACAACAGAATACTATCCAACACTAAAGAATAATGTAGAATCTGCAAAACACCACAGAATGTGAATGAAGTTGGAGGACACTATATTGAGTGAAATAAGTCAATTACAGAAGGACACATATTGTATTAGTTCATTATTGTAAAAAGTCATGGAAAGGTTTATATATGGAAAGAAACTTTCTTTGTTGGTTACCAGAGGTGGGAGGGAAGCAGGGGGAATACTGCAAAAAAAAAAAATAATAATAATAAATAAAATAAAATGGAAGTAAAAAAAAAAACCACCTAATACATTACCTTTAACAATTAAATATTTAAAGCAAGTGTTACTACCCTCAACCACAAGGCAAGAGGTTCTACTCCTGCCCCATCATGTCACCCTGGCCAATTCACACAATCTCTGGAACCTCAACTTCCCCAAGCTGTAAATTGAGAAGGTATAAACAAACAAACAAAACAGCCCATAAAGATGCTCTTAGATTATTTACCACATCCATGTAGAGGATCTATCCAATAGTTGAGCAACCTGATTACCTAAAAGTCATAAAACATTATTCTTTATCAGTATTTTTCATTTTTTAATGAGCTACCATTTACAATGTATTCATATCACAATTGTGTACTAATTTTCTAAATATGTTCAGAAAGAAACAGCAGCACTGGATCTTGTCTTCAAAAACTTCAAAATACTCTAGTAAATGTCTTTAATCTGAAAACCTCAAAATAATTCCTTTACTAACTTACGATTATTCTGCTAAGAAATCAAACAGTAGCTATCAGATTTTTTAATACTTTAAAACTATTCCAACCCCTCCTCTAGATTCTTAATTCAGATATTTATTTTGCACAGTAAGCAGCTTTATTTCCTAGACCCAGGACAGGTTTACCCAATTATTTACTTATAACCATTCACAGTGAGCAGAAATACAACGTACTCTTCAAATTTTGGAAAATTCCATTTGGAATTGTAGCAAACCTGGCTACATTCCCATTTTGGCATAAAAGCATCATGTGTTAAGCTCCCTTTCTGCCACTTCCTCTCAGCTGAGCTTCTCCCCAAGGAGTTCACTCCCAGCAGAGAATAAAAGGAGGAGGGTAAGGAAGCTCTACAGCCACGTAGGCGTGTTTGCCCAACATAAAAATTTATACCCATAACCTTCACATTTCCCCTTCAGATTCAACAAATGCACTCACTGGCAGCATTCAATTCAAATAGCAATATGAGCAAAGTCTTGCAAAGTATTTTCAAGATGTTGTTGTTGTTGAGCCCTGGTGGCACAGTGGTTAAGCACTCAGCTGCTAACCAGAAGGTCAGCAGTTCAACACTAGCTACTGTAAAGGGAGAAAGATGTGCACTCTGAAATCCTATAGGACAGTTTTACTCTGTCATATAGGGTCACAATGAGCTGGAATCTACTTGACAGGCATTGCATTTGGTTTAATTTTTGGTTATTAGTATTATTAAGCTGTCGAGTTTGGTTCCAACTCATAGTGACCCTGTGTGCAACAGAACAAACCACTGCCTGGTTCTGTGTCATCTCACAATGGTCACTGTGCTTGAGCCCCTTGCAGTAGCCGCTGTGCCAATCCCTCTCACTGAGCATCTTCCACTTTTCACTGACCCTCCATTATACCAAGCACGATACCCTTTTCCCGGGAGTAGTCCCTCCTGACACAACATGACCCAAACACAAGAGACAAAGTCTGGCCGTTCTCGCTTCTAAGAAGTATTCTGGTTGTACTTCACTCAAGACAGATTTGTTTACAAGTTTTGATTTGGATGAAGGAAAAGGCAAAAACAAAATAAAACAAAACAAAGACATGTTCATTCTTTTGGCAGTCCATAGTATGTTCAGTATTTTACACCAACACCATAATTCAAAAGCATCAATACTTTTTCAGTCTTCCTTATTCATCATACATCTTTCACATGCATGAGGCAACTGAAAATACCATGGCTTGGATCAGGTTCATCTTAGTCCTCAAAGTGATACCTTTGTTTCTGAATACTTTACAGAGGTTTTTTGCAGCAGATTTGCCCAGTGCAACACACAGTCTGATTTCTTAACTGCTGGTACCATGGATGCTGATTGTGGATCCAAGTAAAATGAAATCCTTGACAACTTCAATATTTTCTCCATTTATTATGCTGTTACTTATTGGTCTAGTTGTGAGGATTTTACTTTTCTTTATGTTGAGGTGGAATCCATACTGAAGGCTGTAGTCTTTGATCTGTATCTATAAGTATATCCTCTTCACTTACAACAAGCAAGGTTGTGTCATCTGCATATCACTGGTTGGTAATGAGTCTTCCACCAATCCTGATGCCACGTTCTTCTCCATACAGTCCAGATTCTTGGATTATTTGCTCAGCCTACAGATTGAATAAGTATGGTGAAAGGATACAAAACTGATGCACACCTTTCCTGATTTTTACCCTTGTTCTTTTTGAATGACTGTCTCTGTCTATGTACAGGTTCTGCATGAGCACAATTAAGTGTTCTGGAATTCCCATTATTCTCAATGTTACCCATAATTTGTTATGATCCACACAGCCGAATGCTTTTGCATAGTCAATAAAACACAGTAAACATCTTTCTTATATTCTCTGCTTTCAGCCAAGATCCATCTGACATCAGCAATGACATCCCTCATACCATGCCCTCTTCTGAATCTGGCTTGAACTTCTGGCAATTCCCTATGTACTGCTGCATTTTTTAATTGTTTTCAGCAAAAGTTTACTTGTATGTGATATTCATGCTATTGTTGGATAATTTCTGCACTCTGTTGGATCACCTTTCCTTGCAATGGGCACATAAATATATAGATCTCTTCCAGTTAGTTGGCCAGGTAGCTGTCTTCTAAATGTCTTGACATAGATCACTGAGCACTTCTAGCGCTGGATCCATTTGTTGAAACATCTCAATTGGCATTTGGTCAATTCCTGGAACCTTGATTTTTGCCAAAGTCTTCAATGTAGCTTCGACTTCTTCCTTCAACACTATCAGTTCTTGATTATATGCTATTTCCTGAAATAACTGAATGTCGATCAGTTTATTCTGCTATAGCAACTCTGTGTATTCTATCTTCCTTTAATGTTTCCTGTGTCGTTCATTATTTTGTGCATCGAATCTGTCGATACTCAATGTTTCAAGACATTAAAAAAAAAATCACTGTCATCAAGACATTACTAAGAGTAAAAATGTGGAAAAACACATAATTTAAAGGGCCAGATTTCTTGGTGCATCAACTATGTATAAACTGTTTAACAATCTATGACCTCAGAGTTTACCAAATAGATAAATACTTTGAAACAAAAATTTAAGATATTAAAATTTTACCTCTTCAAACTGTCCAAGTTATATTCTAGTACTCCTCAATTTATTGATATTTTAGAAACTTTGGTAAGGAAGAGTGAGGGCAAACAATCATCTTCCCTGTCAAGGGAAGAAAGGAAGCAGCACTTGGGTTTCTTATTTGACTCTTGTAACTTAGAATTCTAATTACAACTCGAAAGATCTCAGTAAAGAAAAGACACAGAAACTTTTTTTATTTTTGTTTTTTTATTATATTATTTTTATTTTTGCAGTGCACCCTCCCCTCCCACCCCGGTAACTAACAAAGCTTCCTTCCATGTATAATAAACCTTTCCTTGACTTTTTACAGTAATGAACTAATACAATATTTGTCCTTCTGAAGAAACAGAAACTTTTATTTTAAATAAAATGTTACGTTTCATAGTTACTGTCTAAAACAAAAATATCACTTGCAGGTATATCTTCTTTGAGTAATAAGATTATGGTCCCTACAGCCCAAATGCAGCAGTTAAAAATATCTCATTTGTATATGTACCTTGTCATCGACATTGTCATTATGTGCCTTGGAGTCGGACCTGACTCATAGCAGCCTCTCCTTGGGTTTCCCAGGCGTTATCACTACGGAAGTAGATTGCTCAACCTTCTTTCCGAGGAGTGGCTGGTGGGTTTGAACAGCCAGCCTTCTGGTTAGCAGTCAAGTGCCTTAGGCACTACGCTACCAGAGCTGCTCTTAATTTCACACTCACAACAAGGTAGTTAGTGTGAGTATCATAACTACCCTCTTGCAGGTTTTTAAACTAAGGCTTAAGGAGGCTCAAGACTTGCTCAACTAGATATCACCCTAATCTCTTACATTCTCCCCTCCAAGAAAAGAGTGGGACAATATTACATCAAAAATTTTCTCCTTAAAGCTATTCTATTTTCTGTCACTGTAGACTAGTTTATATTGCCTAGATTTTACTGTACAAATTTTATAGTACAATATACAAAATTGAGGCAATGTAAATTCTAAATGGAGTCATCCATAAGTTTTCTTTTTTGGTCTGGCTGTTTCACTCAGCTAATTAGAGTTTATTGACACATACTGCATGTGTCAATAGTTCACTCCATTTTATTGCTAAATAGTATCCTATTATATGGTATCACAATTTGTTACTCCATTCACCAGTTAATGGACATTTATTCAGTTTTTACTGTTATGCATAATGCTGTTTGAACACTCCCATATATGTCCTGTGTGGACATACACTTCCAGTTGTTCTCTTGGTAAATCTGTAGGAGTAGAACTGTAGTATCACATGGTAGGTGTACGGATACCTTTTTAAGAAACTGCCAAACTGTTTTCCAAAGTGGCTGCACCATTTTGTATTCCAAACAGCAGTGTATGGCACTGTTAAAAGTGCCAAACACTGTGAGAGGAACAGCAACACGGAAGAGGCTGTAGGCCACAAAGAAAGTGCATGTTCCAAAGTCAAGGGGCAGAGGAAGGAAGTATCTCGTCCAGAGAGAAAGATTCACACAAAAACAGATGGAAATGAACACCAGTACAATCACTCTAACCTGTAAGATGAGTTGTAGGTGTGCCGCCTTAAAGCCCATCAGAAAAACATCTAAATATAACCCATGTAAGATAAACACGTTTCAGAAATTTAACATGAAAAGAAAAGGAATCTTAAACAGGCAGCAGTGAAGCTGACGCCAGCAATCACAACACCAGCTCACAGGAGCATTGTCTGTGAGTCAGGCACTATGTGAACCTTGACAAGATAATTTACATAATCCTTAGAACCGTTTTGTTGTTGTTAGTGCCTTCATGGGTTCCAACCCACAGTAACCTTATGTATGTAACAGAAAGAAGCGCCACTTGGTCCTGTGCCATCCTCAAAATAATAGGTATGTTTGAGTCCATTTTTGCAGCCACTGACTATTATCTTCATTTTACAAATGAAGAAACCACAGGCAAACGGGAGTTAAGAATGTGGCCTAAAGTCACACACTCCGAAGCTGATTAATATGATCCTTTAAGGTACCTTATTTCCTCTGTTTCTAACTCTGTATACATCAAGCAATTCTCTGAAACTTACCTATTTTTCCAAGCCCATTTCTTACTTGGAAAAAGAGGAGCTGATCAGTTAAATAGAATATGATAGATATACTTGGTGAGTGATCTCTTAAGTGATATTTAGAGAAATTTACAAGACCAGAAGTCTGGATTTGAACATTAATTTGACCATAAATTTGGTTCATTTGACCAATCATGGAGGAAACAATACACTTTTCTGAAGTTCAACATTGTTGTTTTGTTGTTGTTATATGCTGTCAAGTCAGACCCGACTCATAGCGACCCCTCCTTGGGTTTCCGAGGCACTATGACTGCTAACCAGAAGGCTGGCGGTTCAAACCCACCAGCCACTCCTCGGAAGGAAGGTTGGGCAATCCTACTTCCGTAGTGATACTGCCTCGGAAACCCAAGGAGGGGTCGCTATGAGTTGGGGCCGACTCGACGGCACATAACAACAACAACAACATCACTATGGAAGTAGATTGCCCAACCTTCCTTCCAAGAAGTTCAACATAATAAAGGAAAATTTACCAAGTCAGTCATCAATCCTATATAAACTGACAGCTGCTAAACTCAATTCTAGTTTAAAAAACAAAACAAAAAATCTTAACCCACAAACTACTGTTATAAGAAAAATCTCACTGCTAGAGCTACAACTACGTATGTAGCTAGAAGCTGTCTCAGCAGCTGTCTTTCTCCTCCAGCACGAAAAATAAAAATACATGATGTAAACATCCTAGTGTTTGTGGTATGAGGGTGAAAAGGATGCTATTAAAAAGTAAAAAATCATATAATATTAACCTATATTATCAGTTCTAATGGTTGGGGTATATTGTTTCATAACTTTATTTTAGAAATACTGGCAAGTAGATAGGAGCTGATAGCATAGTGCCTAAGGCATTTGACTGCTAACCAGAAGGCTGGTGGTTCAAATCCACCAGCCACTCCTTGGAAGGAAGACCAGGCGATCTACTTCCATAGTGATACCGCCTCGGAAACCCAAGGAGGGGTCACTGTGAGTCGGATCTGACTCGATGGCAGTGAATTTGGGTTTTTGTTTGGAAAGTATAAGGTCTAATTGATCAGTCAGTGTCTTCCCTCCTTTTCTAGATTTCACAATACTTGAAGATCCAGTATTTTTGGAAAAAGTAAAAATTTAGATGTGTATCTTAGGGCCCTCTCCAAAGACTAGCCTGCTAATTCTCACTAGATTTATGATCTTGAACAAAAAATATAATTAGTACATTCTCTGGTTTTATATAAACCTTGCCAGTTTTCCACACCCTGAACATTCGTAAGTTTACTGGCAACTCCTATTGGTTTTTTATAGTTGGTGTACTATCCTCCTCTCCCAAGCACCATTTTCTGTCTTCTAGATGATGTCAGCAGTACAGATTCTCAGAGGAAAGTATAATTGGAAGGTATGTACTAAGAACATCAAGAAATAGGAAAAGTGGTCCATTCAAAGCTGTGAAGTAGTAGAGAATTAAAAAAGCTTATCATGACACCTCTGTCTTTCCCATCAGGTTAGAAGAGATCTGAGAACATGGTATCATATCAGGGGAGATTCAGATTTTGGTGAGGTCAGAGAAGTAAAAGAATGATGGAAGACTTTTCTTTGAGGACAGAGTAAACAGCAGCTTTATGTACAATATCAGGAAGCATAGATTTTGCGTAGCAAAAGAGGATAAGAAAGAAGGAACTACAACAGACTCACTCTCTTTTTTCAAAAATATCATCTCACAACATGGATGAACCTGGAGGACATTATGCTAAGTGAAATAAGTCAATCATAGAAAGATAATTACTGTGTGAGCCCATTATTGTAAAAAGACAAAGAAAAGTTTGCTTGGGAAAGAGAACTCACTTTGTAGGTTACCGGGATGGGTAGGGATATACAGAAAGGATCTGTGACCACCATGATAACATTAGGAAATGGGAGGACACTGAATTGTGCATGTAAGAGATAGAAGACAGATGCTAATACCAACCAATGTGTCCACAATACTGCATTACCATTAACACCAAACACCAGGCTACAGATAAACACATAAACACCTGAGAGGATCAGATAGGGGTCAGTGAACAGGCGTATATGCTAGACCAAGGATAGATTCAGCTGAGGCTAATCTTGGACAGACACCAATGATACAAAATACCTGCAATCCTTACAGAAACAGTAGAAGATAGACACAGAGTAATCTCTACAGACACCCAGACACTATGAGAGAGAGAGCCAATAGATCTACCATCTCAGGACCATAGTACTGGAGGACACTAGACTCAACCGGCACAACAAAATCATAAAAGCCTTGTTCCATATCTTACATTGGTGAGTAGCGACTGGGGTCTTAAAAGCTATAAAGTGGCCATCTAAGATGCAGCTAATGGTCTCCTAGTGTTGGAAGTGAAGAAGAATGCAAAAAAACAAGGGCATTTGGAAGCAATCAGCCATAGGACATGATGGCCCTCGAGACCAGAAGAACTAGATGGTGCCCGGCTACCAATGCCAACCACTCAGGAAAGGGTCAAATCTGGAGATCCTGGATAGAGTGAGAGGAAAAACGTGGAACAAAATCCAAAACCTCAATAACAACCAGAATTAGTGGTCAGATGAAATCTTATGAGACCCCCCAATACTATGGCCCTGGAATACATTCTGTGCCTGGAATAAAACTCACCCCAAGGGCTGGCTCTCAGCCTAATAGTTAACAAGATGTACACACAGACCACTCAACCCAGGCCACACACCCACATACTCTATGGTAATACATCCCTTAGAACAATAGACCATGGGGTACAGAGGACCAACATTCAAATTGAGGAAATGCAGGACAAACAGGAGTGCATAAATATGAGGGATACAGGGGGAGGGTTACTGGGTAGGGAGGGGAGGAGACTGGGTTAGGGATGGACATGGTAAATGGGGAGTGAAAATAAATGTATACGTAACACTGAATGTAAAACAAGCTCTTAAAATAAAAAAAAAATAAAAAAAGTTCAAAGTAATTAAAAGTCTATACTGTATTACAGATCATGAAATGTAATTTCCATACTGTTTTCTTTATGAACCATACAAATATGTTTTCCTTTAAAAATTATGCTCTAACATACATTTATATATGTAGTTTCTAGCCTCAGATGTCATTTAAAAAAATGTTTCTTGTTCCTAATAAACATATTGTAATGATAGGAAAAAAAATTTAAGCATTGCTTAAATACTCTTTAAGAGCTCAGGTGGCATAGTGCCTAAGGCTGTTAACCAGAAGGCTGGTAGTTCAAACCCACCAACCACTCCTCGGAAGGAAGGTTGGGCAATCTACTTCTGTAGTGATACCACCTTGGAAATTCAAGGAAGAGTCTCTATGAGTGGATCCCACTTGACAGCAGCGAGTTTTTTTTTTTTTTTTTCAATACTCCTTGATTTTCCAGTGCAGTGCAGTGAATTACTTAATTTGGCTCTTCTAGCCATGATATTTGTGACTCCCACCAGATGACTGGGTAGGACTATGCAAATGTGACCACCAAGGGATTGGATAGCTTGCTAATAATGTAAATAAAGTATATGGCACCTTTGTGGGGGTAGAACCATGAAAATAATGTATATGGATCCCTAACATAGGGACTGGTCAGTTCTATCACTCTGCCAGGCTTAAAATGAGCCATCCCAGAGGCAGAAAAGGGGGATCTCACTGCCATCAAGAAAGAACAAACAGTAGTGGAGTTCGTCATTGGACCCGAGATCCCCGCACTGAGATGGCAGAGAGATGGCACAGAGACAGCAGCAGTGGAGACAACAGAACCAAGAAAAAGACCACCATGAAACAGAGTGGCCTGCTTGTCCATGGAGTGAGGAAGCTGAGTGCCTTCAGGCAGGAGGCTTGCTGGTGAAGTGGGGTGTAACTTTCAGCAGAGCTAAAAGAATTTTGTAATACTTGCCAAAGCTGGGCAGAGGCCAGGCCAAAAGGCCGAGGGCCTAACATGGTGTGCCTGTAGGCATGGTGTGAGGAGGCTGTCCTGATTGAAGAATTGTGCCCTGAGCACTCCTGAACCTGAATCATGACCTATTACTTCCCTAATAAAGCCCATAATTGTGAATACTGTCTGTGAGTTCTGTGTGGCCTCTGCAACAGATTATCAAACACAGCAGAGAAGTAAAGAGTGCCTTGGGAGGGACGGCTGGTATTAGAATTGGTGAAAAATAAAAGTTGGAGGGTGGTGGCATGTCTGACCTCATGATGCTGATGGTGATTCTGTCTCTCCTTTGTGAAGTTACAGGAGGCCAGGCAACAGAGCCTCCATACCTTTTTTGCACTTAGCTAGTTACTTCTTTTCTGAAAATAGAGTTTAACTTCAATCCTGTCCATCCAATAATCACAAAAGCTGAATTAATAAAGTTCTAGTGATTTGGAACTTCATCTCAATTATTCCTACACAAAGGCTGAGGGAAAGGACAGACCAGTCATAAGCTAATAGCTGTTGGGCTGGCAGATGGTATGCATACAAAGGAAAAGCAAAAATACATAGGTTAGTCCCAACTATACAGAAGAAGAAACAAGCTTCACAACAACCAATCTGCCAGAGAATGCCAATCTCACAAGTATCTGTCAATGGGGATATTTTGTTCATTCTGATCCTCTCAAACTGTGGCCAACTCTGAAAGAGAACTGATAATAAGTCATAGAAATGTCAACTCTAGTTGTTTTTTATTATTATTATTTTTAATTTTGAGGAACCGAGAAGGTTCTTCTACCTTAGGCAGCACTCAGAATCACTTTAAGACATATGCAGTCTGACATGTCCTATTGTGTTGCAAACATGCATAACTCATTAACATTGGATGTAAATATTGGCAAAACTACCCTTTTGGTACTTTTAAAAAATATTACAGAATCACAATCTTCATTCTGAAAGCAATTGTTAAGATTACCTAATTCAGTCCTTTTCTCTTATAGATGAAGAAACCAAGGCTAAAAGGGGAATTAAACCACACTCACAGAGTAGGAAGAATATTTAAAAGCAAAGGATTAAAAAAAGAATCAAATCAGAGAATCAAAAAAACAGAAAATGAATATTTTTTACCAAAAATAAATGTCTTTTAGCATCATTTTTATGTAGAAAATCACAGATTATATCTTTTCCCTCTTGCAGAAGAAAACTCAAAACCATGTCAAATGATGTCTTTTTTTCAAACACACACTTAATCTTTCAGGCAGACACAACACACTACTATATTGTTACGTCCTTTTAGAGTCAACCCTCTACATTCCACCACATACCTGAAGTCTTCACACAATGTAATTACTGCTGAAGTTCAGCAGACTAAGCATGTTCAGTAATCCCCACTCTAATCTACCTGCTTCTAGAAAAAAACTGTGCTGGGTGCTGTTAAGTCAATTCCAACTCACAAGGACCTCACATAGGAGAGAACAACTGCCCTATAGGGTTCGTTGGTTGGTTTGTTGGCTGTAACCTTTATGAAAGCAAGTCTTTCTCCCATGCAGCCACTGGGTGGGTTCAAACCACCAACCTTTCGGTTAACAGCTGAGCATTTAACTATTTGTGCCGCTAGGGCTCCTTAGAAAAAAAAATGAGAAGTAGCAAAATCTGCATGCAAAATGATCTTTCTTTTAGCAATTAGAAAACACAGGTATATAATGTGAAATTGTCATTGTCTCCAAGACACTCCAAAAGAGGATATAGTAGCTATCTAGAAAAGAAATTACGCATGCAGTGGATTAGGACCTGCATCATCAAGCACCGCCAGTGATTCTCAGCTGTGCTCACTGCTAGGCAGGCTGCATCTCAGAAGTAAGGAAATGGGAAATACATATTTTTGAGATAACCTAAAATCTTCCCTAAGGAATGCCCCTTTTTTCTAAGGCACTTCCAGCATCCTTACTCAACCAAGGAGAAAAAGGGTAAAATTGCAACACAACCCTAGATTTATCTAGTATATCATCCATACATGTCAAGAGTCAGGACAACCTGTTATCACTCACCAATAAAGGAGAAAAATTAAATTTTCAAGGGCTTCTACAGGTTCTTTTGACAACCAAGATGTTGCTCTTCCAAAGTCATTTGATCCATACATACTAAGAAGGAGAATTGATGCCAGCCCAGCCAGATAGTTCTGCCAGTATTAATATAAGACATTTTACTTAATAAATTTATAGTGCTCCATTACCTTGATCCAACAATTATGCTGATAAAATGGTTTCTAAGCTGCAAAGTTGTTGAAACCTACACTACACAAACTCCGCTAATGGAACACCCAGGACATCCTGTTTGAAATACCTAACAGCTATGTACCACCATTAGAAAATATGTATAATTATGTATAAATAAATTGATTTATTCATTCATATGCTCTACCCTCTCCTTTCACTTCACCTCCCTCCTTTTCCTTATCCCAAGGGTATAGAGCAGGGGTTGGCACATACCTTCCAAAAAGAACAGATAATGGTTTAGTGTTTATAGGCTCTGTCACTGTGGTGAAACAGAAGTCACAAAGGGGGGTAAAAGTATTCATAGACAACATGGAAACTAATGGGTGTGGCTGTGTTCCAATAAAACTTCACTTATAAAAACAGGCAGCAGGACAGATTGGTCCTCTGGAGCCACAGTTTGCCAATCCCTGGTACAGAGCAGCAGTTCTCAAACTTTAGCCTGCATCAGAATCCCTGTAAGACATGTTAACACATGATTTCTAGGCAGCCACTCTTAAAATGATTGATTGAGTAGGTCTAGAGTAAGGTCTGAGAATTTAATTTTTTAATAAGCTCTTCAAGTGACACCAATGCTGTTGGTCCAAGGACACAGAAAGAACCACTGGCATAAATAGAATAATGGTCTACACTGATCTCAGTGGAAGGCTGAAATATAATGAATAATGAAATTAGAAACCAAAAAATAAATAAAAGAAAAGAAAAAGGAACTAGAAACCACATGCTGCCAACTTGACTACTAATTTTATAGAATATTCATATGAAGACTTACTGTTAAGTGCCATAATATTATCTGTTCCTGGATGGTGGAAATTTATTCCCATGCGTCCTAAAAAATAAAATAATTGTATTTTAAGCACAAAAAGAAGAATGTTTAACTTTATCATTACAAATACATTGTAAAACATGAACATTACAAAAAGCTAAAACAGATTAATCTCTAACAATGTTATCAAGGCCAAGCAGTCATAACAGTTTTTAAATCAAATCATAAAACATACACATGAAAAGTCTTAAAACAAAGCCAGAGTCTCAATAACAACAAATAAAACAAAAAGGAAGCTTCCATTATAAGCCTGAAACTTTAACACATTTCCCGCATTACAATATAAACATGCCAACTCCCTGAATGAAGCATTTTATTTAAACCACAATTCAAACTGCCCTTCAAATTCAAGCAGCAAAAAATTTCCTCAAAGAAGTATATACTGTAAACTTGAAGTTTACAGGGAATAAAAAGATATTTTATCATGGCTCAAAAATGCAACATAATGACCGTCAGAATGGCAACTGGAATAAGATGGTAAAGTTTACGTAACACACATGATGGGGAAAAAATGACTGGCCTGAAAATCTAGGGTTCTTATGCTGGTCCTATCAGTAACTAGTTCTATGATCTTGGGTGTAGCCCTCCACAGAAAGTGTCTGTCAATCCCTGGTCTACAATACAACAGGTCTAGATGAGATGTTTCAACTAATCTACTCGAGGGTTAAGGTTAGAAGATGCACAAAGTTGGTACTTTTTTAAAAAAAAAAAAAACACTTTTTATTGTGATAGATGAAATTTTACAAAGCAGACTTGTTCTACAATTAAATGCTCATATATGGATTGTTTTGTGACACTGATTACAATGCCCATGATGTAACAGCTCTCCTCCCTCTCCCTGAGGTTACCTTTTCCCTGTATCCTTCTTACCTGTGCATTCTTGCCTTCCTAGCTTTCTCCCTGTGCAAATGCTGCCCTTCTGATCTCCCATGGTTGATATTTCTAAGGCGTGCATCTCCCCGGTGGAGTTCAGCTTATAGGCTTGTCTATTGTTTGGCTGAGAGTTAAGCCACGGGAATGAGTCCAATTGCAAGCCCAAAAGGTGACTAGGGGCCATACAGTCTGGGTATGTGTGTGTGCGCATACATTTTTTCATTAGTTATCTGAGATAAGGAGGTGGATGAAACAGAGGGGGTCTTGGGAAAAAGTACTTAGTAAGCTTTTTTGACCAATTCCTTGGGGGAAAAAAAGTTATTGAAACAATGCTTTTTAGGTAAAGCTAGTATCTATGAACTTGGCTCCACCAGGTTTTCATATCCAATGACATCAAAGATTACCATGAAATTTTCAGAAAAATGTTAATTTTATTTCACAACCATTGTTTAAATAAAAAATAAATGTCATTAGTATTTGGGGGAGAATGGTATAGAAAGAACTGGAGATAAGGTAGAAGTGGTTGACTTTTACAAAACTTATATACAATTTCAAAAAGATCATTAAATACCTTGGTACTAAACTCTGTTATGGAGGTGAACAGCATTACCAAACTCTTCTGACCCAAAAGAGAAGCATTACGGTGGCTAAAACAGAGCATTTGCCTCAAATAAAAAGGGCAAATCATGAATTCCTAGTGAAATTGAATTTTACCATCCTAATCTCTTAAAGAGGAGCTCTGGTGGTGTAGTGCCTAAGGCATATGACTGCTAACCAGAAGGCTGGCGATTCAAACCCAGCCACTCTTTGGAAGAAAGATTGATCAATCTATTTCCGTAGTGATACTGCCTTGGAAACCCAAAGAAGGGTCGCTATGAGTCGGGTCCAACTTGATGGCACATAACAACAACTGCCTCAGAAACCCAAGGAAGGGTCATCACTATGAGTCGGATCCGGCTGACAGCACTGAGTTTGGTCTTTTTTGGTTAATCTTTTAAAAAAGAGCAAAGTACCTAAGGCATTTGACTACTAACCAGAAGGTTGGTGGTTCAAATCAACCAGCCACTCCGTGGAAGGAAGACTGGGCAATCTACTTCCGTAAAGACTTATCACCTTGCAAAACCAAAGGGGGTCGCTATGAGTTGGAATTGACTTGATGGCAGTGAGTCTGTTTTTTTAAAATCTCTTAAAGATCCTCAGGTCACACTAATTTAAATGATTCAGTTACAGGTCATTTCATATTGAGGGAGAGGAGAAAACAAAATCCTGAGAAGCATAAGGTCACTTTTATTGAAGGTAGGATTGGGTGAGAGTATATTTAAACAATGAAAAAATAGTGACCAATTTATGGATTGTGATGAAACTGTTCTAATTTTACCATGAAGCATTATAAATATTTTAATAAAAATTAGCTTTTATTATTTTAAACCTTATTAGAGATAGTATCTATCTCTAGTTTTGTAGAGATTATTCTGCTTGTATTGGTAATAACTAAATCTTTTTTGGAATATATTTTAAATAGAAAAAAATCATCAAAGTAGCAAAGAATCCTCTTCTAAAAAATAAAATTGCCTATTTTATTTTTACAGATTTTAGACATTTTCATATTTATAAAGCCAATTATTACAAGTTTCAAAAATATTTCATTGTGTTTAACAACAATGTATTTATATTATGTAATGTTCTATGTGCTTTTATTTTTCTAGATAAGTCATTTTTAGAGTCCCTGAAAATTACAGTCTACATCATATGTAATGAGTGCTATCTCCTACCATCACCTTCATTGGAACTTACAGGAAAATTTGTAACGTGATCAAGGTTTTAGCTCAATATAATTTACATTTTACTTTCAATGAACTATATTAATGTTCTCTCCTTCATTATTTTCAAATAATCAAGACCTTACTTGGATTCATTATCACCAAGCACTAACATGCATAAGGACTGGATATGATTTACTCTAAACCAGCTTTCATCATATTCTGGAGTATTCAAAGTTAACAGTAAATAGCCAATCACTAGAAAATCTACCCAGAAAGCCATCAAGAGTTCAAAATCACTACCCATCAGAACTTAGGAAACGGCATATACAAAAGGTCTGGTAGCATAGTGCCTAAGGCACTTGACTGCTAACCAGAAGGCTGGTGGTTCAAACCCACCAGCCACTTCTCAGAAAGAAGTTGGGCAAGCTACTTCCGTAGTGATACCCTCTTGAACACCCAAGGAGAGGTCGCTATGAGTCGGATCTGACTCGATGGCAATGAGTTTGGTTTTTGGTTTGGTTTATCCATTATGCTAATGATTAGGGTATCCTGAGTCACCGCCTTACTAGACAGTGTGACTCAAGTCACCACCCTTAGTTTTCTTGAGGGTATGGGCTGCATCCAACATATAGGAACATTCTGGAAAAGTTCTCTTGCTCTGAATCTTGCATCTGGTTTGTTATCATCTGACCTCTGATTCTTGGGACTTGAGCCAAAAACCTATCATCTGATCCTCATCACCAGCTTCTCCAGTCCTGTGAGCCAGTAAGCAGCCTGTCCTCTGACCTGCTGATTTGAGTTCCTCGACCCTGGCAACCACATGAGTGAGGAGAATCCTCCAGACTGACACTTGACCCATGGATTTGGGATGTGCCAGCTTTCACACACACATGAGCCATTTCTTTGCCATTTTGTGAGTTCTGTGAGATGTTGCAGCAAATTAAAGAATCCTAAGCCTGCTAACCAGACGGCTGGCAGTTCAAACCCACCAGCCACTCCCCGGAAGGAAGGTTGGGCAATCCTACTTCCGTAGTGATACTGCCTCGGAAACCCAAGGAGGGGACGCTATGAGTCGGGGCGACTCGACGGCACATAACAACAACAAGAGAGAGAAGAGTTTGAAGGAAGGAGGAGTAGTTGATGTTAAAGATAAAGGTCCTTGGAGTGATCAGTCATGGAAGAACAGAGGTCAGTGTTTGCACAGGGAGATAACTCAGGGAGCAGAAGTGCATGGGAGGGAAGGACACAGTGAAGAGGTAACTACAGGGAGGAAGTGGGAAGAGACCTGTTACATCGTGGGGAATTGCAGTCAATGCCATGTAACAAAATGTGTATAAACTGCTGTAAGGAAAATGAATTTGCTGTGTAAACTTTCACCCAAATCACAATTAAAAAAAAAAAAAAGATGATGGACTGGTAGAGTATTTTGGAAAAGCTGGACATTTGGGACATCTTTAGCCTCTGCTTCATAGGGACCAGCCTTGTGCTAATCCTTCTAAAAGAAATTATTATTCATGCATGGGTCAACACTAGACCCATCAGAACCAACTAAATATAATCTTAGTTTTGTTTTTTTTTTTAAGTAAAACTACTCATGGTTTCTTTAAGCTAGTTTCTTATATGGCATATACGGCATACACTAAAGGTCTGGTAGCATAGTGCCTAAGGCACTTGACTGCTTTTGACTCTTCAAAAATTGTTTAGATTATAAAACGCAATACATTTCCATTGGAGAAAAATTAGACAATAGGGAAGAATAAAGAAAGTAAGATTACTAACTCAAAGATTACTGCTGTTATTGTTTTGATTATAGTCTTCCAGATTAGGGAGTATGTATGTATAAAGAAGGAGCCCTGGTGGCTCAATGGTGAAGTGCTTGGCTGCTAACTGAGAGGTTAATAGTTCAAACCCATCTAGTGGTTCCTTGGGAGAAAAGCTCTGGCAATCTGCTCCTATGAAGATTACAACCTAGAAAACCCTATGGAGCAGTTATACTCTGTCATATGGGATCAATATGAATCTAAAACTAATAGCACCTAACAATAACAACAACGTGCAAAGGTTTCTTATATGAAATTGTTATTATTTTACTTAATATACTATATGTCTTAAGTTACACAGTTATTAGAGGATTTTGGAGGGGAGAAAAAAATATATAATAGCAAAGGAGAAACGAATTCCAAATTCAGATGAGGCCATTTCTCTTTTCTTCCTTTTGTCCTACAAATACTGCTGTTTAATCAGCTGTGAAAATAGAATCAAGTGTGTGACATCTGGTGATTTTTGTTAATGCAGTCTGGTGCTGCCAGCATGACATTTTGTCACCTGTCCATGGTCTGCTATTTTTAAATTGCTCTTGTCAGCTAGCTATCTTTTAAGTATAGTGTAAAATATAAGGTTTCGAAAACTGGAAGGCATACTTGGTTTTACCGAGTTAAATGATGCTGTGGAAATCTGAGACTGTGTCCCACTTTCTCCACTGCATGGGGCCTAATAAATGGGAGTGGGGGAGGATGGTGGGAGAGACCAAAGAATTAAGTTACATATGGTTATGCAAACTGCAAAATCACAGTCTCATAAACTCAATTAACACTCATTGTGAAAAGGCTATTTATAAAATAAACTACCTCTATTAAAAGTTTCAGAGCCCAACTAAAACCCATACTTTTATACATCCAGAATAAAAACTGGACTTTTTGTTCAATGGAGTATGAAAGTCATCTCTTCACTTTTACAATATGTTTTGAGATAGGGAACAATTTGCTCCAAAAGGTCAAGTACCTCAGAGAGCTTCACAGAATGTAAGTGCTATGTTTCAGAAAGGGGTATCAATAAAATGCATATTCTATGGATTCTATTTTCCATCAACTTCCAAGGTGGTAATACATTCAAGATGTAATAAAATCATATGTAAGAACACAGTAAAAAAATTTTTTAATATCCTTTTAAGGAAAAATGGTAAAATTTTGGTACCAAAATATTCTCAATACATTCCAAATTACCCATAAACAAAAGCTATAGGCTTAGACATAATGTCAAATTCTAGGTCCTTCACATATAGTAGATAATTTTTGGCAAGTAATTAATTCTTTTTTGCCTCAGTTTCCTCATTCCAGGTTGCACTCAAGACCAATTAAATCAGAATTTCTTTCAAAACTACATGTGATTAAAATTCTACATTTAAAGGATTATCTGGCAAATTAATGGGAAGTATCTATTAAAAAAAAAATCATTCAATTTCTATTTATTTTCCACTTTCTCCAAGAATGTATATGACAAGAATAAACAGTTCTTGCTGCCTCAGAACCTATCTCCTAATAGTTTGTGAAATGTGTTAGCTTACACAAGGCAAATTGATACGGGCTGAAGAGAGGCAACATAAAATAAACAGAATCGACAATTCAAGCTACAGAAATAAATAAAGGGACAGTTTATTTTTTCGGAACAAACAAGTAAACGAAATGTAATGAAGGTGCATTTTTTTCTAAAACAAGGGGAACGCAACATTCCATAAACGGGGGCCAATTTTGTGAAAGGCACAATACTACTAAATTTAAATTGTGATAATGAAAAATGCCTCTATGACACCAATGAAGTGGCATTTCACTCTTCCAAATTTCTCAATTTAAATGTTTTAAAGCACCACTACAGAAGATAGCTAGCTAATTTTCCACAGAATCTTTCAGTATACACTTGAAAAGCAAACTTTTCAATATCAGTCAGCTGACACCTGCTCTTTTCATATTTCAAATCTCAGTTTCATAATTGGTAAAGGAAGAGAAAATCCAAATATACATATATATATAAAAGTTTCATCAGGTACTACCCCCAAGTAGTCACCCGGGACTTCTCGTCTGTTGTAAGAGGAAGACTGCACTGGCTGAGGAAGCTCTTGCCAAGATGTCTGCTGCAGTGTGCTTAAGCACCCGTGCTTCACAATATCACCTATCTCACATAGAGCTTTGTGGTTGGTATTTCCTTATTAATCTCTCTCATCCATTTGGCCTCTCTGAATACTAATCCTAAGGGAGAGAACAATTAATCAAACCTAACGATTAATCAAACCTAACGATTCTGGGTTTTTCACAGGGGCTCTCAAGTAACCACTCATTAGTGAAGTCTGGGTACAACAGAAAGGACGGGAAAGAAATGAATCTTTTCCCTATCTCTTATCTTACCTTTCCAATGCCAAAATCAAAACTAAACCCATTGCCTTTGAGTCAATTCTTACTCACAGCAACCCTACAAGACAGAGTAGAACTGCACCATATGGTTTCCAAGGCTGTAAATCTTTACAGAAGCAGACTGCCTCATCTTTCTCCCAGAGTGGCTGGTGGGTTGGATCCATCAACTTGTTGGTTAGGATCCTAGTGCTTAACCACTACACCACCAGCACTATGTTGTTGTTGTTGTTACTGTTATGTGCCATTGAGTCAGACTCGACTCATAGTGACCCCTCCTTGGGTTTCCGAAGCAGTATCACTACGGAAGCTGATTGCCCCATCTTCCTTTCGAGAAGTGGCTGGTGGATTTGAACCGCCAGCCTTCTGGTTAGCAGTCAAGTGCCTTAGGCACTATGCTACCAGACCTCCTTAGGTCTCACTATGCCAATCCAAATATTTCTATCCTTAGAAAAGGAATAAGAAACAGCTTTCATTAGTTCATCACCCTTCTCAAAATATTCCTTCCCATCTCTTAGAGGCATTCTCTTAAACAAACAAAAGGAAGAGGTACATAGATATGATCAAATACAACAGGTAATTACTACAATGTTAATCTGTTGAAAACCCAGAACTGTAGTCTGAGATCTTTCAGGCAAAAAAAAAAAA
>NW_006921880.1:1349079-1349885 GCF_000298275.1 Orycteropus afer afer
TGGTAAACTGTGGTCAATGACATGAGACAAAGTATATGTGAACTGCTGTATGGAGAGTGAATTTGCTCTGTAAATCTTCACCCAAATCACAATAACAAAAAAAAAAGGACACTCTCAGGCAAGGTCTCTCTACTTCTTTGTGAGAGAGTATAATCTACTTTCAACTATACTCTTCCTAAAGGCAAACTGCCGCTCCCTAGGTTTGTGCTGGAACTATGCATAGCCACAATGCTGGTCAGAAAAAACCCAAATGGCATCTGAAACTTATGTCAAGTCTCAATATGGAGTTAGGACTCCCACTGCAGACCATAGCCTTCCACAACTCCAAGTGCTTTAGAATTTAAGCTCTAATACAACCCCATACTCTCATTGTGGTACAAATGAATAGAGTTTTTTGGCTTTTTTTTTTTAACCCCTCAAGAAGACAATCATTATTAAGAATTCTCAGTCTGCAAACAGAATCACTTTCCTTAAAAAATCAAAAGGTGATTGAAAATGCACTTTCATTTTATTGGATAAAACTAAAATAAACCAAACTCATTACCATGGAGTCAATTCTGACTCATAGCGACCCCTCCTTGGGTTTCTGAGGCCCTATCTCTATGGAAGTAGATTGCCTAGTTTTCCTTCTGAGGAGTGGCTGGTGGGTTTGAACTGCCAGCCTTCTGGTTAGCAGTCAAATGCCTTAGGCACTATGCCCTATGCCACCAGAGCTCCCTTTTATTGGATATTTATAACATTTATGATCGATAAGTTTCATTCATTTGCTATATATATATATATATATATATATATATATATTAAAT
>NW_006921880.1:1349985-1355953 GCF_000298275.1 Orycteropus afer afer
TGGGCAATCCTACTTCCGTAGTGATACTGCCTTGGAAACCCAAGGAGGGGTCGCTATGAGTCGGGGCCGACTCGACGGCACATAACAACAACAACAACATGATCTGATCAATTCAACAGAAGACACTTCTCAGTGTGCTCTGAAGAAAGCTCAATTTGACTTTCCCTCTATATTACATCCTCTTATCAAGAGGGAGGAGCAGGAGATCTTTTCAATGTCCTACAAAGGTCTTCAAGGCTGACCTTTCAACCACAAACGTGGTTGAAAAACTATTAAAGATTATTTATTTTACTCAAATAGAAGTCTCATTACTTCCTGAACTTCCTGTTGCTGTAATCTCTCCTTAACCACTTTTTAATCCTAAATCAAGAGAATGTTAAATATATTCTTAGTGAATATATTTTTAAGATGAAATATTATTCATATTAAAACTCACTTAACCATGTTCACTTTATTCTATGTCAATTTGCTATTTTATTTACATTATTCAGATATACAATTTTGGAGAGTCAACATAACTTATTTTCCTTTCTCCTTTTTAAAAAGTGATAGAATATTCATCCTTCAATACCCACATCTGAGGCAAATACAGTATTTTGACAATATGCATTTGAAAAATACCAACATTTAGCTGTTATTGGGAGGATGTAAGTAAATATCAGAGGGTAATAAAGGTTTAATTTATTACCGAGGTCAGGCAGTAGGCACACTGTCATCTCCAGCAAAAAAATAGTAGATAACACTGGAGCAGATTCTAGTGCAGGGGACTTTACTTAATATTCAGACACACTCTAGGGGAGGTATAGTTTATCATTAGTAGTATGTACTAATTTTGCTGCACAAAATTTGCTGATATGGCAAGCCCCAAAGACAAAGATCAGATTTATAAAAATACTGTAATAAAAAGCAGTAATAATGAAAAAAAAAAATAAGGTATTCAACTTCCATAAGAACTGACTTATGTCAGAACCAACTTTCAATGGAGTAGTTGAAAAGGAGCCGTGTTGTAAGTCGAGGACTACCGTACAATGACATGATGATGCAACTGACCATGCGAAAGTAGTCCATTCATAGGAAATCACTGTGGGTGGTATGATGAACTGGGAAGTTGTGACCAAATTGAGGCTTTAAAAATGTACAGGTCAAATGCCTTCCAAATTCAAAGTACAGCTCAGCAAGCTTTTATAGATGAACCCTCACATTTGCAAGAATATTGGAGACAACTATGCAGAAGTAGTTGGACATGCAATAAAAAAAGCCACCACAAACGGAATATGGTATTACACTACTCCATAGTGACGTACCCTCCTTACACTGTTACTACTACTCTCAATCAGGCAAGATAGCCCCTCCTTAAACAATGTTCACAAAATTTAGGATAACCATTTTACAGGCTATAATCTAAGATCCTTCCATAATTTTTTATGCTCTTCTACGTATGCACAATGAATAAAACCAAAAACCAAACCCACTGCCATCAAGTAAATTCTGAGTCATAGTGATCCTATAGGGGCTAAATATTTTAGAATCATCAGGAGAGGCTTTTTAGCTATTCAGAGAGCTCTGGTGGCACTGTGGTTATGGCATCAGGCTGCTAACCAACAGGTCTGTGGTTTGACTCCACCAGATGCTCCGCAGGACAAAGATGAGGCAGTCTACTTCTATAAAGATTTACAGCCTTGGAAACCCTAGAGGGGTTGCTGTGGGTCAGAACTGACTAGTGGGTTCAGGGTTTTATAGCTATTCAGGGTAGTGAACCAAGACAAATGAAGCCCTAGAAGATACTAAAAGCCCAAACAGCGTATAAGTATCTTTGGTTTTTTTAACACCATTCTCACTTTCAAGTGAAATATGCTTTAAATTATCATATACCCTAACTTTTATGTGTGTGTGTGTATGTGTGTGTGGGGGAAAAAGGTAACAGTGACTAAATACAACAATGAATAAATGAAAGATTCTTTTTTCTACTTTTGAAGGCCTTAAGACATTGCTTTTCCCTAAGTCCTTTTATTTCCTCCATAGCCTGTTAACTACTTTCTTTTCACTGGAAACTAAGGAAAGCAGCAGAAAATCACAAGTGTGATAAGAAAATAATGAAATGGATTTCTGGTGTTGCTTGAGGAAATGAATGTCAGGCTTTCCCGGTCAGTCACACCCTATATTAAGGCCTGGAGAGAACCAGAAAGGATCAAATTCCTCACAACTCCAGAGGACATAAGAGTCCATATATGTTAGGCATTCCTGTGGCTAACTCTTCACAGTTTTCAGATATTTAGACCCTACACACAAGTAGAGAGGATATTTCCACAGATAATTTTCATCACAGTACTTTCACAAATATCATAGGGCCTCTAAAAATCCCTAAAGTCTATAAAAAGAATTACCTGAAATTATGGATGCACCATAAGCATGTATTCTGACTTTACAGGGACTCTAAAAAATAGGAAGTCCTACTATTTCTGACTTTGTGACCTTCTGCCTTATATTTAACCCAAAATATTTATACACTTTAAAACCTTTTCCTTGTAGCATATGGATTGTGTGGCTAATTGCCTCAATGATCAAGTGCCTCCTTTGTCAGGAAACCCAAAAACTGGATGGTGCCTGGCTGTCATTACTCAATATTTTGATCAAAGATTGTAAAGAAGAATCAACCATAAAAAAAAGACTAAGTTTACTAGTCTGGTAGAGACTGGTGAAGCCCCCAAGGCTATGTATGGCCCCTAGTTACTCTTCGGGCCTGGAACTGAACTCACTCCCATGGCTTTAACCTTCAGCCAAAGAATAGACAGGCCTATAAGGTATACTGGTGGCATAGTGCTTAAGGCATTTGACTGCTAACCAGAAGGCTGGCAGTTCAAACCCACCAGCCACTCTGCGGAAGAAAGACTGGGCAATCTACTTCCGTAAAGACTTCCCGCCTCAGAAATCCAAAGGGGGTTGCTATGGGTCAGAATTGACCCGCCGGCAGTGAGTTTGTTTTTTTTGTGTGTGTTTTTTTTTTTTACAAGGTGCACTCTTAGAACAATTAACCACAGATCTTAAGCGCAGCATTTACACAGGGAGAAAGCTCAGAAAGTAGGATATAGGTAGGAAAGGAGGACACAGGGAAAACCATAGGGAAAATGGTTGCTGTAGCCATAGGGAGGAAAACCATAGGGAGGAAGTGGAAAGACAGCTGTTACATTGTGGGGATTGTAATCAGTGTCATAAAACAAAATGGGTAGGAACTGCTAAATGGAAAAGGAGTTTGCTCTGTAAACTTACACCCAAATCACAATATAAAGTTAAAAAAAAATTCTATAGAAGAATCTTGATCAAAAGTGGGAAAATGCTGAACAGAATTTCATATGCTCTTAAACTCGAGACTTCCTGAAGGTGGGATGAACCCCTGAAACTAATGACCTGAGTTATCTTTAAACCTTAAACCAAAAATACCCCCTGAAGTCTTGTTAAAACCAAACGATAGTTTAAAACGTGTGCCTTGAGCATTATGTTCTTTTAAGAACTATCTATGGATCAAATTGACAATAGGAACTTGAAAGATTGGATAGGAACTTTAGGGAACAGTGAATTTATATTAATGGAGGAGAAACAATTTAGAAAATGGTAACACAACTTGAAGAATGAAATCACTGTCACTAAAGGGTACATGCAGAAACTGTTGAAAAAGTCTATGTTTTGCTGTGTATATTCTCAACAACAACAACAAAATAAGTAACATCATATTTAAAAAAGAGAGAGTCAAATACAAAGTATAGAGAATGGGGAGTTTTGAGATCAGCTTCTAGTCTTAGTTCCACTGCTAACAAACAAAGTGACCTCTGTAAACTTTGGTGTCCGTATCTATAAAGAGATGAGGTTATATTAGAGGCTTTCTAAGTTTTCTTCCATCTTGCTAAAAATATGGAAAATTTTTACCACAATAAAAAAATATTTTAAAAAATGGTAGGCCTGAAACGTAATATTCAAGAAATAAAAAAATAACTTTTTCCTTATGTTCCAGTTTCAGGGAATACAGAGCATCACTGGCTGTTCTCAGGTATAGTTTTACTTCCTGTACCAGGAGAATGACAATGAGTGGAATCCATTTGTATGAAAGTGTCTGAAGTGGTCTTTGGACATTAGTTATTAACCCTCATACTTCCTTGCAGCACCTATACTTAAAATGAAGTATCCAGATTCAGCGGAGGATCCCAAATGCACAAAGCGCAGAAAACTTGGCTTCTGTCTGGTCTCATGCTATAACCTTGACTTCAGCTACCATGTACATGCTTCTGCCAGACACTACTGATTAAAACGATCACCTTGATTATCTTAGGTAGCTGAACCCAGGGTTTAAAAAAATAAAATAAAATAAAATAAACTTTAAATACATTCCACAATGCTTTACAAAGGCAAAGAAAACAAAAATGAACAAACAAACGAATATTTAAAAAAAAAAATCACAATTATTAAAAAGCTGATTTTTGTTTAAAACACCAAGCAAGGAATGGACATATGAATATTCCTAACCTGCAAAATGATTCCTCCACATTATATCAGCGAAACTCATTGGTGGGCCACTGGGAGGGTAGTGTTTACCTTTCAGAGGCTCATGATCAGTCCTTATCATATCCATTAAAGAGTTCTCCAAGGAGTGCAAGTTAAAAGTGTCATAAGGCCTACTCCGGTCCTAAAAATAAAAACACAGAAGAAGATGATACATAAAATTACTTTATAAAAGTAACACCACATTTTTGCTTCCTGCCATGGTTTGAGGAAAGACACCCTGGTGGTGCAGTGGTTAGGTGCCTGGCTGCTAACTGTCAGGTCAGTGGTTTGAATATACCAGCTGCTCCACAGGAGAAAGATGTGGCAGGAACGAAAGTTACAGATATTTCTAATAACACAGTCATTTTTTTCTTTAATAATATTGACTTACAACATTAATTTTAATATGTCTCCATAATTAATTTAAAAAAATTGCATCCTTTTCCCTAATATTCTTCAATGTCTATGTCCCACTACTTCAGAATGACGTTCTTTCAAATGAGCTAAAAGCATAAATTCAAAAGTAACAGAGTCAAGTGAATTGGCTTTGTCCTCTGCCCGCCACCCTGTATTTGGGGAAAAGAAACCCCAAATTCAAACAGGTTCAATAGAGACACTTTTATTAAACCTTGGACAGAACAAAGACAAATCAAAGAATCATCCTGAATGAGGGAAACCATCAGCATGGGAAAGCTGAATGAAGTCGGCTGAGTCATAGCCATGTGGTTAATTATATATGATTTAAATAAAAAAAGGAGAATCACCACAAAATCATGATTGGTGGTAGATAGATTCATCATTGCTGCAGGCAGGACTACAGAAGTAGGAAAAACACCATGATTGGGATAGGTACATAACTGAAGATAGAAAAGTGTTACAGGATTGGTTCTGGGCCTTGACTACCTGGCTAGGTGGTGGTCCAGATAGGCAGTGACTCATGACCATGGAACCTGAGTCTTAGCCACAAGGTGGCTATCAAACAATACCAAGACCTCAACCTTAATTTAAATTCAAAAAGGACACTCTCTTGTGTGGAAGCCTTTGGTCAGGCCACGGGTGGAGGAGCAGACTCTGGAAGGGATAATCTGTAACAACCAAAACATCTCCTCAAGGAGGTCCACCTGCCATTAGATAGATAGTGACAAATATTGATTTGGGTGAAGAGAAAGGCAATGTACCAAATGTGAGTGACCAATATGACAGCATTGAGGATGAGAAAGACATAGAGAGGTACATGGGAAGTACAGACAACAAATATGAACCCTTTTGCACATACAGTACTGAGTTCTCAGTGAAGGTAAACATGGGTATATGGATGGAAAGATAGGTGGACAGGCTAAACAATTAGGTATGACTATGAAAGTGGGAGTGTATCCAGGATCATATATAGGGTTGGCAGACAATGGTCCTATAAGTTTATGTGAATGATCAGAAT
>NW_006921880.1:1357819-1380409 GCF_000298275.1 Orycteropus afer afer
AACAACAACACAACTGTGGTGAATAGTGATTGGAGTCTTCAAAGTGAGTGAGCAGCCATCTAAGGTGCAACTATTGCTCTCTCTCCATCCAAAGCAAAGAGGAGTGAAGAAAATCAAAGATGCATGGAAACAAATAGTCCTAAGGACTAACAGAGCATGTAAAACCTCAACATCCTCGACCTTGAGAAGAGAAAAGCTAGATGGCACCTGGCTACTGCTACTGACCACTCTGGAAGGAATCACAATAGAAGGTCCTGGATTAAAAAGTGGGGGAAAATGTAGAGCAAAACTCAAACTCATAAACAAGACCAAGCTTACTGGTCCACCAGAGACTGGTGAAACCCCCAAGAAAGCAGTCCTTAGTCACCCTTCAAGCCTGGAAAGGAACTCAGACAATCAATAGACAGGCCCATAAGGTAAACAGTAATACTAGTGGGGTACACACTCCTTAGAATAGTCATAAGAATCAAAAGCAGCTTTTGCCCAGGTACCCCACATTGTGGAGCTTGCAATCAATGTCATGAAACAAAATGTCTATGAATGATTGAAAAGAAAACCAATCTGCTCTATAAACTTTCACTCAAGTCACAAGTAAAAAACAAAACAAAAAAAAAAAACTTCAACCGACGGTAGTGTTTTTGAGACCTTAGATTCAAATACATTTTGAAAACAGAGAACTAAGGAAAACTAAGTGAAGGAAAAAAATAATTGTTGCAGCACATTTCACTCAAGCCTGCAGGAAAACATCACCTACAAACTATACTTAGTAGTTTGAGCCCAAATGGAAGTGCAGCTTGTGCCTAACTTAGTATTATAGAACAGATCTAGTTTGCTTTTGCTTACAGAAAACAATAAAGACTAACATATACCTAAACAGCTAAACTAAATTAAAATATAGCAATGAGAGATTATTTTCAGGGTCTTAAACAGCTTGCATATAATCATGTATCCTCTCCTTTGGACAACAGAATAATAGGATGACTGCCTAGATGAGCAAAAAGGGATACAACACGTAAAAGCTTGAGTTACAGCAACCATTTTCCAGGTTAAGTCTAAGAGTCTTGGGAAACTGTTCTCTTCTGGTTACTAGAAAGCTCAGATGTATCTTCCCCAAGGAGGCAGAAAGAAAAAAAAAGGAAGGTGGTATTTACTCAGCACTAAGCATACAGGAGGAACTCAGAGGGTTACAGATAGAATGAAATGAAGTGTATATGCATGTAGGTCCTAAAGAGCCCTCAAATGGTAACCAGGAGGTGCTAAAAACAACTATGGTACTCATCAGTTGAGGCCCTTTGGGTATATCATTAACGACCTTTGCACTCTCAGACTGAAATTTCTCCCTCTATAAAAATGAGGGAGGATAGAGCTAAATGATTTCTAATATCCCTTACAGTTCTCTCTGTCTCTCTCTCTCTGTCTCTCTCTGTCTCTCTGTCTCTCTCTCTCTCTCTCTCTCTCTCTCTATATATATATATATATTTAACTCAGAGATGTAGAGTAAGGGTAGAAGGCAGAGATGTTTTACAAATTTTAATGCCAAGTTGAGGGCCAACTCCCCTACTAGGCCCCAGTGATTCTGAGATGAATACTACAACATAGCCCTTGTTTGCAAGTAGCTAGTAGAGAAAGACATAACAATTAAAATAAGAGTGTGGTAGATGTTGAAGGAAGGTTGGGCAATCTACTTCCGTAGTGATCCTGCCTCGGAAACCCAAGGAGGGGTCGCTATGAGTCAGGGCCGACTCGATGGCACATAACAACAACAACAGGTGTTTTGACAAAATACATACATGCAGACAAGAACATATACAAAGAAATTAAATCACATCTATTCCTTGAAGAACATGTGTGTATTATAATTTGTTTTTGTTTTTTAAATGATATGCTATAAAGCCTTAGGTTTGAATCTGGACCTGCCTTTTGACTAGCTATGAGACTTGCCTTAGCTATTCTTGTCCTCAGTGGCCTCACTGGTAAAATGGGGATCCTACCTGTGAGAATTTGGTTGAGATTACTTCGTGTTTGCCAAAGAGCAAATACGCAACATTTTACTTTACTGCTGTGCTCCTTTCTACCTCCACTCTCTTTTTAAAATTCCTTCTAGTATTCTTATCCAGAGAAAAAGACATGGAATAGTTTCTTTGGTTTCTATATAATTCAAGAAGACATTTTCTTTTACCTTTGAGGTCTTCTTGCAGATCATTTGCTTTGCTTTTGGTTCAAGTTATCAGTGGAAACTCCAATTACTTAAGGAGTAAAGCTGAATTTCCAGAAATACAGGCTTATCTGTCTCCATAAGAGGTATCGTATTCTTTGTCCAAAGGAAAAGCCAGAGGTAAAGAAGTGTGCTGATGAGAAGGCTAAATGACAACCTATTTCTTACACTGACAATCCCAGAATAAATGTCTACGAGCCTTCTGTCATAACCACACATCTAACTAAAGCCCTACAAACCTGGGACTGTTTCAGAACAGGCTGATGAGGTGAGGGAACTATAAGAAATGGTTGTTTGAAAGCATTCAAAAACCTGTCCAGGCAGGACAATTTCTTTTGTTTCATTTAATTCTTAAAGTATTTCCTCAAAATAGATAACACAATATACTAATTTCACACATGTGGAAGGTGAGGTTCAGAAAAGATTAAAACACAGATCTGACCCCATAGCTAATATATTCAAGGAGTATAAAAAACTATTCAAATCACAATAAAAGATCCTGGACAGAGTGGGAGGAAAATGTGGACCAAAACTCAAAATCAAAAAAGATCAGACTTACTTGGTCTGATAGAGACTAGGAAACTTCCCAGATTATACATCTTAAAACCAAAAAAACCTCAAACTCACTGCTGTCAAGTCCAATCCAACTCACAGCAACCTCTCCTTGGGTTTCCGAGATGGTATCATTATGGAAGTAGATCCCCTAATCTTCCTTCCGAGAAGTGACTAGTGTGTTTGAACCACCAGCCCTCTGGTTAGCAGTCATATCCCTTAGGCACTATGCCACCAGAGCTCCTAAGACTATAGACCTTAGACACCTTCAAACCTAGAACTACACTCACTCCCAGGGATCACTTTTCAGCAAAGCAACAGAGAAGGCCTATAAAGTGAATAATATCACCTGTCAGGAATGTACTCCTTAGAACAATCAACCATGAGACCAAAAGGGCCCCTCCAAAAAAGTTCAGAAGGCAGGAAGGGACAGAAAAGAGGAATGAATCAAAACAGCATCCCAGGGAAGAAGTAGGATGCTGTTACCTTGAAGAAACTGCAACTAATGTCAAGGAAAAAAAAGTCTATAAATTATTGAGTGAAAAACTGATTTGTTCTGTAAGCTTTCACCCAAATTACAATTTTTAAAAATAATATATATTAAATTTAATTTTTAAAATTAAAAGTTTTATTAAAAAAATCTATCCAAAGAACTTGATCTAATCCATATGTGATTATAATAAAAGCTTTTACGTAAGCATAGCATTATATCTACTAACGATGCAATAATCAGTGAAAAAATACTAGTGAGTTCCTGTCACAAGAGGATATCAGAGATTGAATGAACACCTCAGGAAAACTGAAAGGAGTTTTGAGAGAAGAGGATCCATGTATCTAAGTTAAAGTTGTTTCTAAATCTGTTGGAAGGTCTAAATCATATATGGAGCTGGTTAAACCACAGGTTCCTGGGCTCTATTCCAAACCTACTAGACTATAATTTTTTAAAAAAATTAATGTCCCAAGTGATTCTTATGACTTGCTAGATTTGAGAGACACCAGAATGGATGTATTATTCATGTTAAGCTTTTCTGCCTATGATTCTGTTCTGAAAAATGGAGTAGTAAAATGAGGGATGAAATGAAGAGGCTAAAAGCAAGAAATAAACAAGCCTGGCTACTTTGCCAAGAGTCACTTTAGCAGTCCTCCAGCTGATTGTGGCCTAGAGAGGCAGTTGCTGGTGTTAACTTGACTGTACTAGGCCCATGATGGAGTCACTTATGCTAAGCCCCACATCAGCAAACCAAAATCTAGCTAGTTTCCTCTTCCTATAAATGCCTGATGTTCCTAGGGATCAAAACCTAAGGCACAAACTTTGAAATCAGACATATCTTTTGAAATTCTGGCTCTGCCACTCTCTGTATGATAGTGTCACTTTGAACAAGTTTCTAAGCCTCTGTTGTCTTCATCTATAAAACGCAAATAACAACTCTCTCATTATGTTTGTTTTCAGTACTTAAATGATAGCATGTACAAAAAAGGCATCTGGATAGTGGTAGCTACTGTAATCTTAACACAGATTAAAAACCTAGTGGTTCACAGATGCGAACCTAATCAAAGATGTCTCTGAAGACTAAGGTGCACCTAACCCAAAACATGGTATTTTCAGTCACCTCATACTCATATGCATGTGAAAGCTGAATAATGAATAAGGAAGACTGAAGAAGAATTGATGTTTCTGAGTTACGGTGTTGGTGAAGAATATTGAAAGTACCATGGACTGTCAGAAGAATGAAAAAATCTGTCCTGGAAGAAGTGTAGCTGGAACGCTCCTTGGAAGCAAGTATGGTCAGACTTCGTTCTCACCTACTTTGGTCCTGTTGTCTGAAGGGATCAGTCCCAAGAAAAGGATATCATGCTTGGTAAAATAGAGGGTCAGTTAAAAAGGGGATGATCCTTACAAGATGGATTTACACAGGGCTGCAATGATGGGCTCAGGTATGGCAAGGATTATGAGGCTCATGCAGGACTGGGCAATGTTTTGTTCTGTTGTCATACAGTCGCTATGAATTGAAGCTGACTTGATGGCACCTAACAACAACCTAACCACTCATCTATCAGTCTGTCATCCTGTGGTGGCTTGCATGCTGTGATGCTGGAAGCTATGCCACTGATATTTCAAACATCAGTAGGATCACTCATGGTGGGCAGGTTTCAGCAGAGCTTCAAGACTAAAACAGAAGAAAGACATAGATGGCCACTTCTCAAAAAACTAATTCCTGAAAACCTTATGGATAAAAGGGAAACATCCCTAGTGCCAGAGGATGAGCCCCTCAGGTTGGAAGGCATGGAAAATACAACTGGGGAAGAGCTGCCTCCTCAAAGTACAGTCGAGCATAATGATGTGAATGCAATAAAGGGTTTTGGACCTTCATTTTCTGATGTGGTACCCCTCAAAATGAAAAAAAAAAAAAAAAACAGCTGCAAACATCCATTAATAATTGGAAAATGGGATACACAGACTATGAATCCAGGAAAAACTGAAGTTGTAAAAAATGAAATGCAATGCATAAAGATTGATATCCTAGGCACTAGTGAGCAGAAATGGACTCGTATCGGTCATTTTGAAACAGACAATCACATGGTCTATTATACTGGAAATGACAAATTGAAGAGGAATGGTGTCACATTCTTCGTCAAAAAGAACATTTCAAGATCTATCCTGAAGTACACTGCTGTGGGTGATAATACTCATCTGCCTACAAGGATGATCAGTTAATACTATCATTATTCAAATTTATGCACAAACTACTAAAGCCAAAGATGAAGAAACTGATGATTTTTACCAGCTTCTGTGGTCTGAAATTAATTTATCAAACATTCAATCAAGATGCCTTGATAATTACTGGTGACTGGAATACAAAAGTTGGAAACAAAGAAGTATCACTAGCTGTAAAATACGACAGAAATGATGCAGGAAGTGACAGAAATGATGCTGGAGGTGATATGACAGAATTTTGCAAGACCAATGACTTATTCAGGGCAAATACCTTTTTCAACAACATAAATGGTGTCTATACATGTGGACCTTGCCAGATGGAATACACAGGAATCAAACAGACTACACTGTGGAAAGAGATGATAGAAAAGCTCAGTATCATCAGTCAGAACAAGGCAAGGAGTCGACTACAGAACAGACCATTAATTGTTCACCTGCAAGTTGAAGCTGAAGGTAAAGAAAATTAAAACAAGTCCCCAGAGCCAAAATATGGCCTTGAGTGTATGCCATATGAATTTAGAGAACAGATCTGAAGAATAGATTTGACACAATGAACACTAACGACCGATGACCAAATGAGTTGTGGGATGATATCAAAGACATCATATATAAAGAAAAGTAAAAGGTCATTAAAAAGAAAAGACCAAAATGGATGTCAGAAGAGACTCTAAAACTTGCTCTTGAATGGAAAGCAGTTAAAGCAAACGGAAGAAATGATGAAGTGAAAGAGCTGAACAGAAGATTTCAAAGGGCAGTAGAAGAAGGCAAAGTAAAGTATGACAATGAAATGTACAAAGACCTGGAGTTAGAACCAAAAGGGAAGAACACAACTGGCAACTCTCAAGCTGACAGAACTGAAGAGAAAATTCAAGCCTCAAGTTGCAATATTGTGATTCTATGGGCAAAATATGGAACGATGCAGGAAGCACCAAAAGAAGATGGAAGGAATACATAGAATCACTGTACAAAAAGAACTGGTTGATGTTAAACATTACAGGAGGTATCATATGATCAAGAACCCATAGGATTGAAGGAAAAAGTCCAAGTTGCACTGAAGGAACTGGTGAAAAACAAGGCTCCAGGAACTGACCCAATGAGATGTTTCAACAAATGGATGCTGGCAGCTCTCACTTGCATATGCTAAGAAATTTGGAAGGCAGCTACTTGGCCAACTAAGGAAGAGATCCATATTTATGCCCATTCCAAAGAAAGGTGATCCAACAGAATGTGGAAATTATTAAACAATATCATTAATATCACACACAAGCAAAAGTTTTCTGAAAATAATTCAAAAACATTTACAGCAGTACATCCACGGGGAACTGCCAGAAATTCAAGCTGGATTCAGAAGAAGACATGGAATGAGGGATATCATTGTTGATGTCAGATGGATCTTAGTTAAAAGCAGAGAATACCAGAAAGATGTTTACCTGTCTTTTATTGACAATGTAAAAGCATTCAACTATGTGGATCATAACAAATTATGGACAACATTGCAAAGAATGGGAATTCCAGAACACTTAATTGTGCTCATGAGGAACTGGTACACAGACCAAGAGGCAGTCATCTGTACAGAACAAGGACATACTGCATGGCTTAAAACAGGAAAGGTGTGTCAAGGTTTTATCCTTTCACCATACTTGTTGTTATTGTTGTTGTTGTTGTTATGTGCCATCGAGTCGGACCCGACTCATAGCGATCCCTCCTTGGGTTTCCGAGGCAGTATCACTACGGAAGTAGATTGCTCCATCTTCCTTCCGAGGAGTGGCTGGTGAGTTTGAACTGCCAGCCTTCTGGTTAGCAGTCAAGTGCCTTAGCCACTATGCTACCAGAGCTCCGTAATATATATGCTGAGCAAATAATACAAGAAGCTGAACTATATGAAAAAGAATGTGGTATCAGGATTGGAGGAAGACTCATTAACAACCTGCAATATGCAGATGACAACACTGCTTTGTGAAACCTAAGAACACCTGAAGCACTTACTGATGAAGATCAAAGACTGTATGTAGTCTTCAGTATGGATTATACCTCAACATATAGAAAACTAAAATCCTCACAACTGGACCAATAAGCAACATTACAATAAATGGAGAATTGATTGAAGCCATCAAGGATTTTAATGCCCACAGAAGCAGCAGTCAAGAAATCAAAGGAAATATTACACAGGGCAAATCTGCTGCAAAAGAACCTTTAAAGTGTTAAAGAGCAAAGATGTCACTTTGAAGACTAAAGTGGACCTAACCCAAGCCATGGTATTTTTAATGGCCTCATATGCATGTGAAAGCTGGACAGTGAATAAGGAAGACCAAAGAAGAACTGATGCATTTGAATTGTAGTACTGAGGAAGAATATTGAAAATACCATGGACTGCCAGAAGAGCAAACAAATTTATCTTGGACAAAGTGCAGCTGAATGCTTCTTAAAAGCAAGAATGGCCAGACTTGGTCTCATCTACTTTGGTCATGTTATCAGAGAATGGTATCATGCCTGGTAAAGTATATCAGTGAAAAAGGGTAAGACCCTCGACAAGCTAGATTAACATAGTGGCTGCAACGATGGGCTCAAGCATAGCAAGGATTGTGAGGATGGCACAGGACCGGGCAGTGTTTCATTCTGTTGTGCACAGGGTCACTATGAGTGGAGTGACTCGATGGCACCTAACAAAAACAATATAACAGGGTTCACTAATGCTCAAAATGCAAAAAAAACATTTGATATGTGAAAGGCACGAGAAAATTTGCACAAGCTCCTTCATTGAATTTCAGCCCTCTGAGAGACTTATTTTCTCATTAATATTAACCCTATGTATGCCTTATCAATTATCAATTAATATTTGTCCCATACTATCAATCATTTTTGTCTTACAAGTCGTAAACACTGCTGAAATTATTAACTAGGAAATGTTCAAGAAACAGAAACTGAAAAAATATGCTATGAAATCCATCAGTGGAAAATATGCATAGAGAAAATTAGGCCACTACTTATCATTCAACAATAAAAATCAGAAATGACAATAACCTTTTAAATGGTTTTTTGCATAAGTTCTGTTCCCTAATGTACAGAAAATAAGGAAAATGTTTTTTTAAAAAAAACAAATAAACATGCCAAGAAGGACTAGAACATTTAAAAATAATGTATTCCATTACCAGCTCTTCTTCTCTGAAAATAACCAAAGACAGTTGTTATCAGTTAGTCATCAGTTAAGCAGCCCACCCCCAGTGCACAGTTCATTAGCCCTACTCTTTTTCCCTCAGCTTGACTTAATATGAATACATTTATCAAGTACTAATATATGCCTGGCACTGTTAAAAACATGCTCTCTGCATTACCTCACAACTCTATAAGGTAGGAAACTTTTATCCTCATTTTATAAGTTAAGTACTTAACTCTTGAAGAGACTAACTGGCCCAAGGTTCCAGAGCTAGTAAGCAGCAGAGCCAGGCCTTAAAGCCAGCAGAATACAAAGACTGCTCTTAAGGACTGCACTGCTTCTCTGACTTCCTCCTATTCCCTCCTTGTTTGTTTGTCCCTCCCTCTTTAAATCCTTTACACAACCTAATTCCTTCAACCTAATCCTAACACTACCCTAGAGAGGACTATTTGACCCCACCTTGCCAGGCAGGCAACTTGACCTTCACTAGCACTTGACCAACAGAAAACTAGTTAACCAACAAAGCAGACTGATCTACCCTCCAGACTCCTCTACCAGACAATCCCATTCATCTAGCTTTTTTCTGGCAGAGAAACCCAGAATGCTTTTTTTCACCCTTTCAGATTTATACTCAGACATTCCCTCTTTAGAGATACAAAGTAGGAAGCTTCAAGGGGTCAAGGCATCTGAGAAAAAAGCAGCTCTGGAACAAAACAGTAAGGTTACTAATGGTACTTTTTATATGCTAAGGAACTCTAGTGATGTAGTGCCTAAAGCATTTGACTGCTAACCAGAAGGTTGGTGGTTCACACCCACCAGCCACTGCAGAAGGAAAATTGGGCAATCTACTTCCTTAATTACTGATGCAAGGTTTTCCTACTTATCACATGGCTTCAATGTATGAATGGATAAGATATTTCAAAGTTAAATTAATCCAAACCATAAAAAAGAACAAGGCTATGGAACTAGGGATTTCTAAATTCCTACCACCCTGATGCTCTTTTTTCCTACTTAGTACACCAGCCACTCCTTGGAAGGAAGTTGGGCAATCTACTTCCGTAGTGACACCGCCGTGGAACCCCAAGGAGGGGTCACTAAGAGTTCGATCCGACTCATCAGCAGTGACTTTGGTTTTGGTATACATTATCTGAAAATATCTTGGTTCTCTGTCCACAGTATACACACTTCATATACATATCTATTCTCTCTCTCTCTCTCTCACACACACACACACACACACATTAGAATAGTAGGATCTCTGACTCTCTTTTCCAATCCTGTCTTCTTGCACCTTCTTCAGAACCACCATATACATTTGACAAGTATTTTTTGAGATCTTTAAATATCTATCTATCTATATCTATCTATCTATCTATTTATATCTATCTATCTATCTACACCAAACCCAAATATACTAAAAATACCAACATCACTGCCATAGAGTTGATTCCAACTCATAGCGACCCTCATCGGGTTTCCAAGGTGATAAATCTTTACGGAAGTAGATTGTTCCATCTTCCTTCTGCAGTGGCTGGTGGGTTTGAACCACCAACCATCAATGCCTTAGGCATTGTGCCATCAGAGCTCCTTATTTATAGTGCCCAAGGCATTTGACTGCTAACCAGAAGGCTGGTGGTTCAAACCCACCAACCACCTCTTGGAAGGAAGATTGGGCAATCTACTTCTATAGTGATATCACCTCAGAAACCCAAGGAGGGGTCGCTACGAGTCAGATCCAACCCGACGGCAATGAGAGTGAGCACTTACAAAAAATATACAACACCTGTCAATCAGTTTATCATACTATGGTGGCTTGCATGTTGCTGTGATGCTAGAAGCTATGACACCAATATTTCAAATACCAGCAAGTTTATCCATGGTAGACAGGTATCAGCAGACTTTCCAGACTAAGACAGACTAGGAAGAAGGACTTGGCAATCTACTTCTGAAAAAAAAATGGCCATTGAAAACTCATGAACAACAGCAGAACACTGTCTGATATAATGGCAGAAAATGAACCCCTCAGGTTAAAAGGCACTCAAAATGTGACTAAGGAAGGGTTACCTCCTCAATGGAGAGTCAATTTTAGTGACATGGATGAAGCAAAGCTTCCAGGACCTTCATTTGTGGCCATAGCATGACTCAAAAGGAGAGAAACCATTGTAGACATCCACTGATAACTTTTGCTGTTGTTGTTAGGTGCCACTGAGTTGTCTCTGACTCCTAGCGACCCTATATACAGCAGAAGAAACACTGCCTGGTCCTGTGCCAGCCTCACAATCCCTACTATACCTGAGCCCATTGCTACAGTTACCATGTCAATCCATCTTGTTGAGGATCTTCCCCTCTTTTGTTGATCTTCCACTTTACCAACCATGACATTCTTCTCCAGAGAATGGTCCCTTCTGACAACATGACCAAAGCAGGTAAGACAGAGTCTGGCCATTCTCCCTTCTAAGGAGCAGTCCAGCTGCACTTCTTCCAGGACAGATTTGTTAGTTCTTTTAGCAGTCCATGGTACTTTTTTCAGCATTCTTTGCAAACACCACAACTCAAAAGCATCAACTTTTCTTCAGTCTTCCTTATTCACTCTCTAGCTCTCACATGCATATGAGGTGACTGAAAATACCATGGCTTGGTCAGGTGCATCTTAGTCTTCATGGAGACAAATTTGCTGTTCAGCACTTGAAAGAGGTCTTTTGCAACAGATTTGGCCAATGCAATGTATCTGATATCTTGACTACTGCTTCCATTGGTGTTGACTGTAGAACTAAGCAAAATGCAGTCTTTGACAACTTCAATCTTTTCTCCATCTATCATGATGCTGCTTATTGGTCCAGTTGTGAGGTTTTTTGTTTTCTTTGTATTGAGGTATAATCCATACTGCAGACTGCAGTCTTTAACCTTCATCAGTAAGGGTTCCAAGTCATTCTCACTTTCAGCAAGCAAAGTTGCGTCATCTGCCTATCTCAGGCTGTTAATGAGCCTTCCCCCAATCCTGATGTTACATTCTTCTTCATATAGTCCAGATTCTCAGATTATTTGCTCAGCAAACAGACTGAATAAGTATGGTGAAAGCATACAACCCTGACACACTCCCTTCTTGATTTTAAACCATGCAGTATCCCCTTGTTCTGTTCGAATGACAGCATCTTGGTCTATGTACAGGTTCCTCACGAGTATAATCAAGTGTTCTGGAATTCCCATTCTTCTCAATGTTATCCACAATTTGTTATGATCCACACAATTGAATGCCTTTGCATAGTTAATAAAACACAAGTAAACATCTTTCTGGTATTCTTTGCTTTGAGACAAAATCCATCTGACATTAGCCATATCTCTTGCTCCATGTCCCCTGCTGAATCCAGCCTGCATTTCTGGAAGTTTCCTGTCAATATACTGCTGCAACTGTTTTTGAATTATTTTCAGTAAGATTTTATTTGTGTATGATATTGCTTGATAATTTCCACATTCTGTGGGATTACCTTTCTTTGGAATGGGTACAAATATGGATCTCTGCCAGTCAGTTGTCTAGGTAGCTGTCTTCTAAATCTCTTGGCTAGACAAGTGAGTGCCTCCAGCACAGCATTCATTTGTTGGAACATCTCAATGGGTATTCTATCAATTTCTGGAGCCTCATTGTTTGCCAATTCCTTCAGTGCAGCTTCAACTTCTTCCTTCAATACCATTGGTCACTGATCATATGCCAACTCCTGAAATGGATGATCATCTACCAATTCTTTTTGGTATAATGACTCTGTATTCATCCATCTTTTTTTGATGTTTCCTGAATCATTCAACATATTGCCCATGGAATCTCTGAATAGTGAAATTCGAGGTTTAAATTTTTTCCTCAGTTCTTTCAGCTTGAGAAATGCCAAGCATGTTCTTCCCTTCTGGTTTTCCAACTCCAGGTCTTTGCACGTTTCACTATAATAATTGACTTTGTCTTCTCGAGCTGCTCTTTGAAATCTTCTGTTCAGCTCTTTTATCCTGTCGATTCTTCCATCAATTTTAGTTACTCTCCATTCAAGGGCAAGTTTCAGAGTCTCTTCTGACATCCATTTTGGTCTTTTCTTCCCTTCCTGTCTTTTTAATGACCTCTTGCTTTCTTCATGGATGATGTTCTTGATGTCATCCCACAATTCCTCTGGTTTTTGGGCATTGGTGTTCAATGTATCAAATCTATTCTGTAGACGGTCTCTAAATTTGGGAGGGATATTATCAAGGTCATATTTTGGCTCTTGTGAACTTCTTTTAGGAGCTCTGGTGGTGTAGTGCCTAAGGCATTTGACTGCTAACCAGAAGGCTGGCATTTCAAACCCACCAGCCAGTCCTCTGAAGGAAGGTTAGGCAATCTACTTCTATAGAGATACTGCCTCAGAAACCCAAGGAGAGGTTACTATGAGTTGGATCCAACTCAACAGCAGTGAGTTTGGTTTTGGTTTTGGACTTCTTTTAATTGTCTTGAGCTTCAACTTGAACTTGCATAATGATCAGCTGATGGTTTGTTCCACAGTCTGCTCCTGGCCTTGTTTGGGCTGAAGATATTGATCTTCTCCATTGTCTCTTGCCACAGATGTAGTCAATCTGATTCCTGTGTACTCTGTCTGGCAAAGTCCACACATATAGCCACTGTCTGTGTTGATGAAAAAAGGTATTTGCAACGAATAACTCGTTGGTCTTGCAAATTTTATCATGCAATCTCTAGTGTTATTTCTATCACCAAGGCCATATTTTCCAACTAGCAGTGATTCTTCTTTGTTTGCAACTTTTGCATTTCAATCACTTGCTGCCACCCTTCAACCTTCTTGTCAATTCGAACACCAACCATCCCTCCCATGGCACTCTCTACTGCTCTGCTGAGTTGAATAATGTGGCAGTGGCCACATAGAACCCACAGACAATACTCACAATTTTGGAGTTTATTAGGGAAATAAGTTACAATTCAGGTTCAGAAACAAGTCAGGATACAGTTCTTCAATCAGCTTCTCAGCTGTACTACAGGCACATTTTTCTCTGTCTTCAGCCTCTGTCCTGCTCGGGAGAGTGTTACAAAGCTCTTTTAGCTATAGGTACCAGAGAGGCACCCACTCTGCCAGCAAACTTCCTGCCCAAAGGCACTCAGCCTTCTTGCTCTGTGGGCTGGGAAGCTTGCAGCTCTGTCTCATGCCAGTCTCCTGGTTCTGCTGCCTCAACATAGGAATCTCAGGTTCAAGGATATGCTCTACTCCTGGTTCTTCCTTCCTGATGGTATTGAGACACCCCCCCCCATTTCAACCTCTGGGATAACTCATTTTAAGCCTAGCAGACGGCCAATCACAACATTTAGGTTCCATATACTTTATTTCCATGTTCCTACCCCTAAAAGTGTGCCATGTACCTTATTTTCATTATAAACATGTTATCCAAACCCCTTGCTGTGCCACAAGCACCTTACATCTACATAGTTCCACCTAGTCATCTGGTGGGAGTCACAAAGGCTATGGATAGAAGACCCATACTAAGTAATTCAGGCACTGCAATGTTAAATGAGGGATATCACTGCTGATGTCAAATGCCTCTTGGCTGAAAGCAGAGAATATTAGAAGGATGTTTACCTGTCTTTTATTGACTATATGCAAAGGCATTCAACTGTGCGGATCATTAAGAAATTATAGGTAACACTGCAAAGAATGGGAATTCCAGCACATTTAATTGTGCTCATGAAGAACATGTACATAGACCAAGAGACAGTTATTCTAACAAAACAATGGTATACCACGCGGTTTAAAATCAAGAAAGGTGTGCATCAGGCTTGTGTCCTTTCACTATACTTAAAACTCTATGGCTGAGAAAATAATCCAAGAAGCTGAACTATATGAAGAAGAGGGCAACATCAGGATTGCAGGAAGACTCACTAACAATCTGTGATATGCAGATGACAAACCTTGCTTACTCAAAGTGAAGGTGACTTACAGCTCTTACTGATGAAGATCAAAGACCTACAGTCTTCAGTATTAACTACATCTCAACATAAGGAAAACAAAAGTCTTCACAATAAGCAACAGCATAATAAACAGAGAAAACATTAAAATCACCAAAGATTTCATTCTACTTGGATCCACAATCAACACTCATGGAAGTTGCAGTCAAGAAATCAAATGACACATTGCCCTGTGCAAATCTGCTGCAGAAGACTTCTTTTAAGTGTTCAAAAGCAAAGATGTCACTTTGAGCACTAAGATGCTTCTAATCAAAGCCATGATATTTTCAATCACCTCATATGCATATGAAAGCTGGACAATGAATAAGGAAGACTAAAGAATTAATGCCTTTGAATTATGGTGTTGGCAAAGAATACTGAATATACCATGGACTGTCAAAAGAATGAACAAATCTGACTTGGAATTAGTACAACCAGAATGCTCCTTAGAAGCGAGGGCACCAAGACTTTGTCTCATGTACTTTGGAAATGTTATCAGCAGGTAGCAGTCCCTGCAGAAAGATGCCATGTTTTGTAAAGTAGAGGGTCAGTGAAAAAGAAGAGGACTCTCATGAGATGGACTGACACTGTGGCTTTAAACATAGCAATGATTGTGAGGACGATGCAGGACTGGGGAATGTTTTGTTCTGTTATACACAGTGTCACTGTGAATTGGAATCGACTTGATGGCACCTAAAAACAACAACATAGAAAATATACACACCTATTCTTCACTTATTGATTATCTCATATTCAATATTTCATATTTATGACAATAGTAAAAAAAACTACTATTTGACTATTTCGGCATTAACAATATACATCTGGTAGCAACAAATGCTGAGGTGTGAAGTGAGAGTAACACTGGCTATGCTGGTTAAGGTTATGTGTGAATTTGGCTGGGCCATGATTTTCAATAGTTTGGCAATTATGTGGTGATGTAATTTTGCAGTTATGTAATGATGAAATTTGGCAATTATTCAATGGTGTAGTCATACTTCATTTTGTGATTTGATGTGACCATCATCCATTTATAACAACGCTGATTTTCACAAGATGACCTGGTCTTTGGAATCTACCCATGTCGATAAGTGAGGAATGGGTGTACTATTTTTTATTTTCCTGTAAAAGTGTGTATATTACTCTGTAACTCGGTTTCTTTTACCAATACTGTGCTTCTCAGATAAGTCCCTTTTAACATATGTTCTTGCTCTCCTATCTACATATCTTCCTGTAAATTAAATGCAGAGTAACAGTGTTAAAACAATCAAGAAATCATCCTAGTGGGCATTCTATAAAATGATTTCTGATTCTGAGATTTCTTCCCCATTGCCTAATTTTCTGTTCTGGCCCTTTAATATATTTTCCATGCTTGGTTTACTTTGGCACAATGATTTCTTGACCCCTGGTTTCTGTGAAGGATACCACTAATAATGAACACTAGGATCTATGGAACTTGCCAGCCCCGAGAAAAAAAGAGAGAGACAGAAGTACATTCCAAAGTTCAGCATGAAATGATTTCACGCACAGAATCAGGTAAAGAATATCATAAAGCACAGATAGGACATTTAATAATGAATATTAGATGGGAGTGACAAACAAGGGAATAGTAATTTTAAATTTCTACAAATACAAAGCACAAGTTTAGGACTTCATACTTCTAATTACTGCTGTTACTTGTCAACAATCTACCAAAAGTATGAAGTTCCTATATCAAATTGAAATTTACTGCTGTACTGATCAGCTTAACATGCTTTTGCCTTAACATTAAAGCCCCTCCAAAATAAAGGAAGGTCTATGTCACTAACCTGAGGGTAAGGAAAAAAATAAATTTTTCAGATGAAGATTTTTATCCCTTCTTCAGAAAGTATCAAGTCCTTAGGTCAATGGTAAATTTTAACCACCCCAAATACAGCTGTTTGTAGCCCTGTGGAAAATGAGTGTATATTCTCCTTTAATTTTTCAATGGCAAGCAAATGCTCTTTATATCTAAGCTAAAGTTTCATTATAAAGTTGAAATATTCCTCTCTTCCCAGTCCTCAGGAAAAATAAATAATCAGCATCTGTAGTGAATTTTGATATTCTTTAAAATGGCTGTTAAACCCAATTTTCCGTGCAACAAATTCTGAAGAATTCTCAACACAGCCTAGAATGTGAGTAGGATATACAAAGACAAATTACAATGAGCTCCCCATATTTCTCTTCTTGAGGATGATTATTTCCAATTACTTTAGGCTTTTCATCAAAAAGTATTTTCCCTTTCAGTGCTATGACAGCAAAATGAACTAAACTAAGGTTCGGTTGTTGTTAAGTGCTGTCCAATCAGTTCCGACTCATGTCCATCCTATGTACAACAGAACAAAACACTGTCTGGTCCTAATTAAGGTTCCAGAGAGGTTAAAAAAACAAAATGGTTTCAAGATGCTCAAAAATTAGATGAGCATGACTCAACCTGAAACACAACCTAGCAGTTTTCACCTAGTCTCTTCCTGAGCTCCCAATCCCCAGTTTTCCTTTATAACTCTTCTCACTGGTTTGCCAGGCAGGTTAGATAAGAGAGCCAGTGTACCTCAGAATCACCTTACTCACCTGAAATGACCCTATAATATAGAGGCTGGATCTAGCAGGGTGAAGGCTGCAGGGGTCAACAGGACAAAAAGTACAAATATGTACTACTGCTGTGTTTAACTGTTGAAAATGGTGCATAGCTAAGTACACATGCACTTAAGAAAGGAAAGACTATACACTTTAACAGGAGCTCTGGTAGCATAGTGCCTAAGGCACCTGACTGCTAACCAGAAGGCTGGCGGTTCAAACCCACCAGGCACTCCTCGGAAGGAAGGTTGGGCAATTCTACTTTGTAGTGATACCGCCTCAGAAACCCAAGGAGGGCTCGCTATGAGTTGGGGCCAACAACAACATACACTTTAACAGTGTACTAGGTAAAAGGTAGATATATAAGCCAAAGCTAGAAGGATACAGAAAAGAAAAGAAAGTGACTACAACAATCAAGAGAGCAAGCTTTAAGGTGCTGCAAAAATTAAAGTTACTGTTTCTCATGGTTATTTATGCATTAGTATTTTTTTAAAGTGATTAGCTGGTATCATCCTAAATCACTGGATTGTTAACCAGCAGATTATCCCAAGAAGCTTATTAGGTGTTGATTGCATAAGCAGAAATAAAGGTGGTAATAATTAGGAGGAACTTGATCCTGGCTACATTAGCCAAAACCTATCTTAGACCATTATGCAAAGGTAACCGTAGCTCCTCATATTCCCTTCTTTTTACTGATCACAAAGGTCAAAATCTTTCCACAATACTGCCCGCTTTCAGGTGTAGGGAACATTCCTTCCCTACTCCAATAGTCTGACTCCAGGTAATTGGCACTAACTTGGTACTAATAATTACTTCTTTATATGTCTGTCACCCCCAATAAACTATTAAGTCCCAAGGGAGTGGAGATATGTCTTATTTCTTTCTATTCTCATCACCACACAGAAGGCCTGACATACCACGGTAGGCATTCAATAAACATATGATGCACATTTAAGCTGTCCTTCTGTTTATTCCACATTGCAAGACTTTCATTTAAAAACAGAAAAAATTACACAGCTATTAAAATACCTTAAAAAAATAAAAACAAAAAACTTTGACAATTCTACATGACAACTAGAAAGAAGAACAACCAGCACTCTTGAAAATAGCTGGTGGAATGCAAAATGGTACAGCCACTTTGGAAAAATAGTTTGGCAGTTTCTTTTAAAATTAAACATATATTTACCATATGACTTAGCAATCAACATACCTAAAGATTTACCTCAAATAAATCAAAACACATATCCACATATAAACCTGCACATAAATGTTTATAACTTCATGTAATAACTTGACTAATAATTTCAAAAAATTAGAAACAACTCAAATGTCCATCCATTAGTGAATAGATAAACAAATTGTGGTACATCCACATAATGAACTATTATTCAACAATAAAAAAAAATGAAGTACTAATACATGTTACAACATGGATGAACCTTGAAAACATCATGCTAAGTGAAAGAAGTCAATCACAAAGGACCACATATAATTCCATTTATATAAAATGTCCAGAATAGGCAAATCTATACAGACAGAAAGCAGACTTACAGTTGCCTAGGGCTGGGGGTAGGGGTAGGGGAAGAAATAGGGATTGAATGCTAATAGTATGGGTTTTCTTTTGAGGTGACTGAAATGTTCTAGAATTAGTGGTGATAGATGCACAACTTTGTAAATACACTAAAAAAAAACCCACTGCACTGTGTACTTTGAAAGGGTGTACTTTTCAGTATGTGAATCATTAAAAAAAATAGAAGCATTTATAAGGTTTTAACGTAAGCTATGATGCTACTGAAAATTATCTACCTTAGGTATAGAATAAGACCTAATAATTTTCTTGAACCTCTTGATTCAAAGTTGGCAAAATCTTGACTTTAGCTCTTCATTCAAGAACCACTACAGGATGGGGGTAACTAAACCTAAACCACACAGTAGTATAGCTCAAAAGGCAATTCTGCTGTCAAATAACTAATGCTATGCATGATTGTAACCACGTGTCACTTACATTTCTAAGGATGTCTTTAACGATCCTCTAAACAGTTATTAGCTATATTGCCCACAAACAGCGTCTTCTCATGCCTCTCATTGCTGCTGATGATATTTTTATCCCAGAGATTCCTATCTTACAGTGATGCACTTTTTCCTTCCCGTCAGAGACCCAGCTCATCCCATTCACATCCAGGGTACACTTTTAAGACGACGTGCTCTGGCATCTACCTAGAAGCGTCACTGGGCCATGAGAGATGCCTATCTCCATGAACACCACAAGTCTGCCCTGTTATTGTTCAATTCAATCAATGTTTGACTTGAGTGGTTGGGTAAGGAGACATGCAGCAGAATTCGCAGATTCACCAGAATCTGACAGGGGCCGCGACGTGAACGCTTCTGCTGTGGCCCCCTGTTACCCTCTATGACTCTTGTATTTAAGAACTAAACCGTAAAACCCAGCTGATTTTATGCAAATATTTGTAAGGCAATGAAAGCAACAACTGTGCCAATTTGGGCCAGCAGCTGTCTGGGCTCCCCTTTTCAGAAATCAACAAATGATGCTCAGCCCAGTGCACATACAGCTACACACTACAGCATTTCACTGTCATTCCCTGGCCACCACTAATGTGCATTTGTGTATATTTTTAAACAGGGAACCTGATAAGTACCAAAGTTTACTCCAAGTTGATATACAGAAACACAGTCTCAATCTCTCAGTTTTCTAATCCCTCATTTCTAGACAGAAAAAAGGGTAAAAAAAGCAAATAACACAAAAATACCTGAACCATAAGTTTATTGTACAATTCTGATTCTAGATGAACAGAGAACACATTATCTTAAATGAGATCAATAATAAAAATGGATTAAGTAACCCAAACAAGTATATGGATAGTATGGTCAAAAGCCAAAAATGTCTTAACCATTTTTAAAGCTTTATAAATTTTGAATTTGTAAAGGTTTATTCTCTAGCCCTCTGTATGCTAATCCATCACTGACATAAGACAATGCTGGTTTGTAACAGTGACCAATCTCTGTCTCTGGGGAGAAGGAAATAGATGTGTATATTGTTTTTCATAGTAAGCCTTTATAGAATTAATTAAGTCATAGCTACCATATAATGTGTGATTACTATGTGCCACACACTGTGCTAAAATGAAAACTTCACTTAGATTTACTTCATCTAATGTTTAAAATTGTCCTATAGAATAGATATTACAGTTCTTAATACAAATCAGATGTCCTTGAAGAAGGCTAATCATACACATTAAGTGGTATATAAGCATCCCAGGAAGCAAACAGCATTTATAAATCCTTAACCTAACCTTCTATTTAAATGTTATCACATTTAAGATGAAGATAAAACCTTGCAAAGCATCAAAATGAATTAAAATGTTTGGTATTTGTAAGATTAAAAAGGTCCCTTTAAAATAAATCATTATTTGTTTCTCTAAAGGTACTTAGAGACCATAAAGTAAACTGTAATACAGGTAGTTCATGACTTACTATGTATTTGAGTTATGACAAACTGCACTTACAACCATCTGCTTTTTTTTTTTTTTTTGGACATTGATCATTAGCAGTATATATGTATGTAGGTATTAAACCATATCTGTAACTTTATATGTAATGTTTCCTACCCCCAAAGACAAATAATTATCTGATTTATAAAGACACTTATAATAAAAGGCAGTAATAATGAAAAAAAAAAAAAAAAAAAAAAAAAAAAAAGAGCTGTGCCATTATGTCAGAACCAATTTAAAACAGAGTGGTCAGAAAGGAACCCCACTATAAGGAAGAAGTCAAACTATCCCTATTTGCTGATGATATGATCCTATACAGAGAAAACCCAAAAGATTCAGAAAAAAATCTACTGGAAATAATTGAGAGATTTAGCATAGTGGCAGGATACAAGATCAACATCCAAAAATCAGTTGCATTCCTGTACACCAGCAGAGAGATTGCTGAAAAAGAAATAAGGAAATCAATACCATTTATAATAACTACCAGAAAAATAAAATACTTGGGAATAAATCTTACCAGGGATACAAAAGACCTTTACAAAGAAAACTATAAAAGACTACCTCAAGAAACCATAAGAGATCTGTTGTTGTTGTTCTTAAGTGCCGTCGAGTCGTTTCCGACTCATAACGATCCCATGCACAGCAGAACGAAACACTGCCCGATCCCACGCCAGTCCCACAATCCCTGCTATACTTGAGCCCATCATCGCAGCCACCGTGTCAATCCATCTCATTGAAGGCCTATAAGAGATCTACATGAATAGAAGAACATACCATGCTCATGGATAGGAAAATTGAACATTGTGAACATGTCAGTTCTACCCAAAGCAATCTATACATTCAATGCAATCTCAAACCAGATCCCATCAACATTCTTTGTTGTTGTTGTAGTTATGTGGTGCCATTGAGTCGGACCCAAATCATAGCGACCCCTCCTTGGGTTTCCGAGGCAGTATCACTACAGAAGTAGATTGCCCCATCTTCCTTCTGAGGAGTGGCTGGTGGGTTTGAACCGACACAGCCTTCTGACTAGTAGTCAAGAGCCTTAGGCACTATGCTACCAGAGCTCCCTCAACATTCTTTAAGGATATGGAAAAACCAATCACTACCTTATATGGAAAGGAAAGAAACCTCAGATAAACAAACCACTACTGAAGAACAACAAAGTGGAGGTCTCACACCCCTGGATCTTAAAATCTACTATACAGGAACAGTTGTCAAAACTGCCTGGTATTGGTACAGTGACAGACACAGAGACCAATGGAATAGAACCCAGAAATAGATCCAGTGACCTATGGTCAGCTGATCTTTGACAAAGGGCTGAAATCCATTAAATGGGGAAGAGATTGTCTGTTTAACAAATGGTGCTGGCAAAACTGGATATCCATTTCAGAAAAATGAAACAAGATCTGTACCTCACACCATACACAAAACCTAACTCCAGATGGATCAAAGACTTAAATGTAAAACTTAAAACTATAAAGTTCCTGAAGGAAAAACTATGAGCAAATTTAGGGCCCCTAATATATGGCATAGGAGCTCTGGTAGCATAGTGCCTAAGGCACTTGATTGCTAACCAGAAGGCTGGCGGTTCAAACCCACCAGACACTCCTCAGGAGGAAGGTTGGGCAATCTACTTCCATAGTGATACTGCCTTGGAAACCCAAGGAGGGGTCGCTATGAGTCGGGGCCAATTTGACAGCACATAACAACAACAACAATATATGGCATAAATACAGGGCCATAAGACAAGAAAGGGAAATCAAAGTCATCCAAATTGGTAAGGAAGAAGTCAAACTATCCCTATTTGCTGATGATATGATCCTATACCTAGAAAACCCAAGAGACTCAGTCAAAAATCTACTCGAACTAATTGAGAGATTT
>NW_006921880.1:1383159-1395285 GCF_000298275.1 Orycteropus afer afer
AAAAATTAAATTTTTATGTGCTTCCAAAGACTTCTCCAAAAAAGTCAAAAGAGAACCTACAGATTGGGAAAAAAATATTCAGCAATGACATATCTGACAAGGGACTTATCTCTAGCATTCACAGAAAACTCCAACAGCTCACAACAAAAAGACAAATAATCCAGTTAAAAAATGGGCAGAAGACATGAATAGACACTTCACCAAGGAGGATATTCAGGTGGCCAAAAAACATGTGAAGAAATGTTCATGATCATTAGCCACTAGAGAGATGCAAATCAAAACAGCAATGAGATACCATCGTGCCCCAACACTAGCAGCAAAATTCAACAAGACAGAAAATAACAAATGCTGGCAAGGATGGGAAGAGAGTGGGACTCTCATATACTGCTGGTGGGACTGTAAAATGGTACAATCACTATGGAAAGCAATATAGTAATTCCATAAAAAGCTGGAATTAGAAATACCATTTGACCCAGCCATTCCTTTACTATGTATATATCCTAAAGAAGTGAGAGCCAGGACAGCTATATGCACACCCATGTTCATCGCAGCACTATTTACAATAGCAAAAAGATGGAAACAACCTAAGTGTCCATCAACTGAAGAATGGATAACCAAACTATGGTACATACATGCAATGGAATACTATGCAACCCTAAAGAATAACATAGATTCTGCAAAACACCGCATAATGTGGATGAACTTGGAGGACTTTATGCTAAGTGAAATAAGTCAATCACAGAAGGACAAATATGGCAATAGTCCATTATTGTGAAAAGTCAAGGAAAGGTTTATATATGGAAGGAAATTTTCTTTGTAGGTTACCAGGGGTAGGAGGGGAGGAAAGGGAACACTGATAGGTCGAGACAAGTACTGATTTGGGTGCAGGGAAAGGCAATATACCAAATGTAAGTGATCAACATGGTAGCACTGAGGAAGAGGAAGGGATAGAGAGGTCCATGGGAGATACAGACAACAAAGATGAACCCTTTTGCACATACAGTACTGTGTTGTCAGTAAAGGCAAACATGACTAAATGGGTGTATAGATGGGTTGACAGGCTGAACTATTAGGTATGTCTATGCAGGGGGGAGTGTGCCCAAGACCATGCATAGGGTTGGCAGACAATGTTTCTACAAGTGCATTTGTACCTTCTGTAAGAATTCCCAGATATATGGTAGAGCTGACAAGGGACAAGGTTGTAGTCACTTCTGGGGCACACCCAGTTACCCTGAAGGAGCAAGTAGTTGACCTTAAGGGCCCAGGACCATAGTCACAGGAGACATCAAGCTCAATTGGCATAACATACTACACAAAACATTATTCCACCTCCTACTTTGACGAGTAGCAACTGGGATCTTAAAATCTTGCAAGCGGCCATCTAGATGCAACAACGGGTCTCCCCTTGTCCAGAGCAATGAAGAATGAAGAAGACCAAGGATTCATGGAAACAATTAGTCCTAGCGGCTGGTACACACACCATGCAATTCTCAGCCTGTATGACTCTTAAGACCAGAAGAACTGGATGGCACCCAGCTACCACTGTCAACCACTCTGAGGGGGGTCTATGTAGGAGATCCTGGATAGAGAGGGAGAACAATGTAGAACAAAATTCAAAATCATTTGGGAAAAAAAATAGGGACCAGGTTTGCTGGTCTGATAGAGCCTGATGGAACTACTGAGACTACAGCCCCTAGCTGCCCTTCAGGCCTGGAATTGAACCCACAGTTGTGGCTTCCAGCCAAACCAAAGATAGGCATATGAGGCAAAGATAGGTGAACATTTAAACTAGGTAGATACACTCCTTGGAGAGCTCAATCATGGGAGAATAGAAGGACTGTGTATGCACAGGGAGACAGCTCAGGGGGCAAGAGTGCATGGAGGGATGGACACAGGGAAGAGGTAGCTACAGAGAAGAAGTGGAAGGGGAGCTGTTACATTGTTGTAAATTGTAGTCAATGACATGAGACAAAGTATATGTGAACTGCTGCATGGAAAGTGAATTTGCTCCGTAAACTTTCACCCAAATCACAATTTTAAAAAAAAGAAAGAAAGAAAAAAGAAAGGAACATCACTGTAAATCAGGGACTACCTATAATTTGGATTAAGGAAAGATCAGTCAGAATTTCTGAAGTGCCTGTATCACAGAATATTTTGTTTAATAACAGCTTTAGCACTTTCAACTGTTAGTGCTAACAAAATTTTACCAAGTGTGCTGTGAGCTGTTTTATTTTTTCATCATTTATTCCACATGTTTACTGGGAACTTATGCCAGACATTAAAGATAAAAAATAAGTGAAGCATAGCCCCTGCCACAAGAAACAAGTGGTCTAGTTACAGGTAATTATTATATAATGAGGTAAATGCAATGACAGAGCTATGTGCTGAGAATTACAGAAGCATAACCAAGGGAGGGGTTGAAATTGCTTCCAGAAACAGGAGAGCAAAGGCACAGAAACTTGTTAAATGAGCACAGAAGACAGGATCAATTTTCTCAAGAAATTTTGTTTTAATGGCTTGAGAGCAGAACCCAAGAATAGATTCTTCAAAGGATTTACACCTACTCCTCACATTTTGACTATTTTATTATCTGATATTTTGCATTTACGACAATAGTAAAAACTCTTCTATCCAACTATTTTGTGAATTAACAACATACATCTGGCAGTAACAAATGCCAAGGTGAGTAACTCTAACTATGATGGTTAAGGTTTTGTGTCAACTTGGCAGGGCCATGATTCTCAGTGGTTTGGCAGTTATGTAATATAATCTGCCAGTTATACAATGATGTAATGCAGCAGTTGGTTAATGAAGTAGTCATCCTCCTTTTTTTTTTTTTTTAATGTGATGTGGTCATCCTCCACTTTCCCTTAACACCAATTTTTAAGTAATGACCTGGTTTTTTAACCTAACCATGTCTTTAAGTAGGAGCTCTGGTAGCATAGTGCCCAGGCACTTGACTGCTAACCAGAAGGCTGGCGGTTCAAACCTACCAGCCACTCCTCGGAAGGAAGGTTGGGCAATCTACTACCGTAGTGATACTGCCCCGGAAACCCAAGGAGGGGTAGCTATGAGTTGGATCTGACTCGATGGCACATAACAACAACAACAACATGTCTTTAAGTGAGGAGTGGATGTATAGGCTATAATCTATTTGTACATAGGTAACACTTATCTGTAAATATCTAGTTATTTTTATGTTATTAATCTTTGAAAACTATTATACTAAGGATGTGGTTTAGTAAACCCTTTCTCCAGGAAAGCATGAGGTTAATTTGTGTGAATGCACACTATTTCAAAATAAAATTCTACCTTAAGAGTTCTATTTTATCTTTTAAAGATTATTATTATTTTTTTATTTTTTTACAGTTGTCAATCTTTTCCCTGGTATTCAACTTTTGGGGCTTGGAAGGGTTTATTCCCTTATCTGTGGAGCTAGACCTGCAAATATTCAGTCTCCAACATAACAGGCTACAAATAATCTATTTCCTCCTCTTACCTTTTATTTATAGAGTACTTTGCAGCTCATAAAACATTTTCACACACATCCTTGCTCATCTGAACCTCATTAAAGTGTTCCTTTGAGCTTACTTACCATGGCCTACCTCCCTTTGACACACCCTGAAATCTTTCTCCTCTTATTAAAGCAACAACAGGACTATCAAAACCTCCTGAGGTGACCTAATAGCAGAATTGACCAATACTGGCTATGTGCCCAGCAGTGTTATAAGCACTTTACATGTTTTAATTTATTTCTTCCTCACAAAAGCCTACGGAGGCAAATGCTATTATTATCTCCATTTTACAAATAAGGAAACTGAGGCACAAAGATAGCACACAGAAAGTTTCAGCCAGGATTCAAACCCAGGCAATTTACAGCCTTAAAATCATTCTGGCTCTTCTGCCTCTAAATTGAGAATCATTCCTGGTTAAGAACCCTCATTTCTGTTATTGTGTAACCATTATTTTCCTACTCATCCTGATGTGGGGTGTGCTTGTGAAAGAAAGATATATCTTCGCAAATTACTGTTTCATATTTATTAAGCTGAATTCCACAGGAACAAAAGAAATCAAAAGTATGCATAATTTCAAAACATCTTTTCAACTTATAATTTCAAATTTCTCTCTCAGGAAAAGTTTTAATAGACTTAGCAAAGCCCTAAAAAGACCTGATGTTTTGCTCCAATTTGTATGGCAAACCTTGTTTTGTGGAAACAGTTACAAGTGAAAAATCTGAAGTAATAATTTTCTTTAGAAAAGTAATTACAGTAGAGTTCCTTTTAAAAACAAACAAAAAAAACTCACTGCCATCGAGTCAATTCTAACTCATAGTAACCCCTCCTTGGGTTTCTGAGGCGGTATCTCTAAGGAAGTAGATTGCCCAATCTTCCTTCTGATGAGTGGCTGGTAGGTTTGAACTGCCAGCCTTCAGGTTAGCAATCAAATCCCTTAGGCACTACACCATCAGAGTTAAGGTATAGCTATTCAAAGGTTAATAAATTGGTTCAATTTATAAAAATTAATTTCATTCCCAAGAATATATTAAAAAGTAATAACCAAAAAACCAAACTCACTGCCATCAAGTCAGATCCAACTGGTTAGCAGTCACATGCCTTAGGCTCTGCACCACCAGAGCTCCTTAAAAAGTGATATACTAACCAGAAGGCTGGTGGTTCAAACCCACCAGCCACACCTCGGAAGGAAAGTTGGGCAATCCACTTCCGTAGTGATACTGCCTTGGAAACCCAAAGAGGGGTCTCTATGAGTCGGGGCCGACTCAACGGCACATAACAACAACAACAACAACTATGTAAAAAATATTTTACATATATAAAATAAATACATAAATAAACATGTTTATTTCCACATATCCTACTATCACCAGAATAGTTTATGCCTTTCTGAAAGCACAAGAAAAAACAAGCCAGCAGACTAGCAGTATTATGATTATCCTCATTCAATGAGACTACAGGGTACATGTAATATTCCAAAAGCCGAGCCTCAGAAGGGGAATTTCAAGACACAATTTAAGGAAGGAAAATGAGAGAGAATCCAAGAAGAAATGAAAAGGGAAAAACAGACAGAATTCACTATTTGTACAACTGTATACATAAAATGATCAGTCTTTTTCACTGGGATGGACCAGTGGTAGCCAGAATTATAACACTCTGCTGCTCTGGAATTAGTAAAACTACACAAATCACAGCACACCATAAGCACTTAACTTCTAATAGAATGGAACAAGTTATTTTACCTCCATATGAATCAATCTTCTAACCCGAAAAATGTGTATAACAATATTATCTCACACGGATGTTATAAAGATAGCATTTGTAAAAACATATTAGTACACTACATAGCACATAAAAACCAGCATCCAGCTGCTGTCTAGCCAATTCCACAGCTCTGTTCTGACATATGTGGTGACCCCAGTATGTCAGAGCAGAACTGTGCTCCACAGATTTTTCAATGGCTAACTTTTTGGAAGTAGATTTGCCAGGCCTTTCTTCCTAGATACCTCTGGATGGACTGAAACTTCTAAACTTTCAGTTAGTAGCCAAGCACATTCAACTATTTACACCACCAAGGGACTCCATACGCAGCACACAGTAAGCACTAAATGCTGTCATTGCTAGGTGCCATCAAGTTGGCTCCGACTCATAGCAACCCTATGTATAACAACAAAACACTGCCTGGTCCTGAACCAGCCTCACCATCCTTGAGCCCATCATTGCAGCCACTGTGTCAATCCATCTCATTAAGGGCCTTCCCCTTTTTCTTTAACCCTCTACTTTACCAAGCAGGATATCCTTCTCCAGGGAATGGTCCCTTCTGACAACATGACCAAAACAGGTCAGACGAAATCTGGTCATTTTCACTTCCAAGGAGCATTCCAGCTGCACTTCTTCCAGGAAAGATTTGTTAGTTCTCTTGGCAGTCCATGGATATTTCAGTATCCTTCGCCAACACCACAACTTAAAATAAATAAGGAGATGAGCACCATTCCTCTCTGTCATCAAGCAGGAAGGTGGAAGTGCTCCTAATACTATGACATGGAAGTTCTGAATGAAATCTCAATTCTGTTTTCATGAAGAAGTAATAATGAAGGTAAAAATTAGGCATGCCTTACAGGCTATCAAACATGGAACTGTGAAAGAAGCAAATGGCAAATAAATTGCATTCAACTTTCCCCACCTTTCTTTTCGTCTCTATCTAGCACCTTTCCTATCCTCCATTATTTCAAAACAATTGAAATAATTGCTGCCATTTTTTTCATATGACTTATGTACATTTAGTTCCATTCCAAAAAAACCAAACCAAACTCATTGCCAGAGTCAATTTGACTCATAGTGACCCCTCCTTGGATTTCCAAGGTGGTATCTCTATGAAAGTAGATTACCTAATCTTCCTTCCGAGGAGTGGCTGGTGGGTTTGAACCACCAGCCTTCTGGTTAGCAGTCAAGTGCCTTAGGCACTACACCACCAGAGCTCCCTCACATACATACATACACAAACATATATATAACACATAAACTATTAAATAATTTATAGTCATTTGGAAAATTGAAAGGTATGAAAATTTCAATGGATATAAATACTTTTTTCATTGGAATAATTTTTATTGTTTTATTGACAGTTCATCTATCCTTATATAAAAACAATTTCAGTTTAAAATATAAACTTAAACGCTAAAAGGTAGTATCTAGGAATATCATTTAACAAATGAGAATATACATAAAAGTGCTTTGCAACTGTAAAGAAAGCACCACATAAAATTAATAGAAACTGTCAGTACAATATATGCATTCCACCATTTTTGGACAATTCTTTTTATTGCTAAAACATACTCTATAGCTTTACAAAATTTGATGAAACATTCTACCTACTGGAAGTGAAAATTTAGTCTGGTGGACAGAAAACATTTAAGAAAACACATATATTCTCCTTATAAACTATCTATTATGTCTCTCTATATAATATTTTATTAGTAGCAGCATGCTTATGGAAGACCACAGATTTATGCATAAACCTGAGAAATGAAACAGAAACCACAAGTTGTAAAACTATACTGTAACTGGCACTACAGATAAACTGTGCTAAATTATGATGTGGAATACAAACTATGTCAGCTCAAATTATTTTAAACATCAGTTCATACAGATCCATATATTCCAAAATAAAACTATATACCTGTACTGTCCAATACAATAGCCACTACCCACATGTGACTACTGAGCTCTTAAAATGATGCTAGAACGAATTGAGATGTGTTGTAGGTAAAAAATACACACTGATTTTTAAGCCTTAGTAGAAAAAAGAAAAAAAAAAACCCTGCAACGTTCTCTTTATTTATATTAATTACATGTTGAAAAGATAGTATTTTAGATATAGTGGGTTAGACAAAATATATTATTAAAATTAATTTCACTTGTTTCTTTTTTACTTTTAAAATGTGTTACTAGAAAATTTTAAATTATCTGTGTGGCTTACAATCTATTTCTATTGGGCAGTGTTGTTACAAACAGATTTAACAGTAATTCTTATTGAAATTCTATGTTTTCAAAGTTAATACCACCAACTATTCCTGTAACACAGCCAGTTTACAAATTGCAGGAAGTCTCTACCCAAACCTTGCTGGTTAACTTCTGTCCTAAAACCACCCTATGAATGACTAATCGCAGCCCCGTAAACTTTATTTAAGTACCCTAACTTCTCTTTCTTTTAAGACACTTCTGAGAACGTCAAAGTGGCGCTACTCTCTCTTGCTCAGCAAGTTTAAGAATCCAGCATTGTATGATCAATAGGTTTGCCTCTGAAAAAGTTAATGAGTAAGAGTTATAAAATGAAATAAGCTATATCGAGAATGAATTAAGTTAGTAAGCAGGAACAACAAAGTTCTGTTAGAAAAACTTAGTTTATACATCAGATGTCCTATTAATTTAAATTGTTGTTGTTGTTAGTTGCTGTCAAGGAGGCTCTGACTCATGGTGACTTTATGAAAGAAAAATGAAACATTGCCCAGTTCTAAGCCATCTTCATGATGATGGTATGTTTGAGTTTTGAGTTGACCGTGTGGCTATTGTGTGGTACACCTTCCAACCTAGGGAGCTCACCTTCCAGCACTGTATTAGACAATATTTTGTGGTGATCCATAGGGTTTTCATTGGCTAATTTTTAGAAGTAGATCACCAGGCCTTTCTTCATAGTCTGTCTTTGTCTAGAAGCTCTGCTCAAACCTGTGCACCATAGATGACCTTCTTGGTATTTGAAATACCAGTGGCATAGCTTCTAGGACCACATCAACTGTAAGTCACCAAAGTATGACAAACTGACAGACAGGTTGTAGAGTGATTTAAATTACCCAAATTAAAATCCACACTTTGAAAAACCAAATCAGCTAGGCACTAAGGTCCCTGGTATGAGAACATAATAACAAGTTAGAAACAATAGGTATACTGCATCAACGTCATTAAGACTTCTCAGTCTTATGAACAAGCTAGAAATGATCTGTTTTTAGACTTCAATATAGTAGTACCTTTATTTTCAAATTTGACATCCAACTGACTGGATCTTTAGAGCAGAAGTAGGTGGATTTTTAGGTCAGAAATAAAGCAAACAGAGCAATTTCAACTACTTCTTTTACAGTCTCGGGACTCAATGGAGCACCATTTTAAAGCACAACATCTAGGGTAAACTTTCTAGCTTAAAATCAAAACCAAACCCACTGCTATCGAGTCAATTTCGACTCATAACAACCCATTAGGACAGAGTAGAATTGTCCCATAGGCTTTCCAAGGCTATAAATCTTTATGGAAGCAAACTGTCTCATCTTTCTCCTGGGAGTAGCTAATGGGTTCAAACCATCAACCTGTTGGTTAACAGTCAAATGCTTTAATCATTATGCTGCCAAAGCTCCTTTTCTAAAGTTGATTGTAATATGGCAAATGAGCTGAAGCCCACCAGGTCTCCCTACTATAGAATGAATGACACTTTGTAATTTTGACTCCAAACAATGACCACATTTCAATTCTGGAATTAGTTACTTAAATAAACCATAGTTACGAAAGTTAAATTTATTCCCGAGTCACTAAACAGAAAACTGTACATGACTCAATTTTCAACTTTTTACTACAGCACATATTAATTTGAAGCAACTATATAAATAAGTTTTCCTTTTTTTTGATTCCCACAGGCACACAAATTCTTGGACTTATCCCAAAAGAGTCACCATCCCACCAAAATGTATCTTAACCATTCCCCTCTCCCAGTGTACCCCACATCAGTAAGCTAAAATGTTTTTCTCAATAAACAAAGACATCACATACACTCCAATCCTAAGAAAATCTAACCACAGAACATCAGAAAAATGAAAAATCTTTCCCAACTTGGAAACCATATATCGAGGACAAAAATACCATTATGCCAGCATCTAAATATCAACATATTGACTTGATTTATCAATATGATAACACACAATCCATTTTCCAACTTTGGCAGCATTATTCTGATTCTCTGTATGCTTCTTAAATTTCTCTCAACCACCAATGAATGCTCAAGAAATCAAATGGAATTCATTGCAACAAAATATGATTATGAATGACTATTGAAAAAAAAAAAAAAAAACTAAACTCACTGCCATTGAGTCAATTCTGACTCATAGAGACCCCCTTTGGATTTCTGAAGCAGTACATCTTTACGGAAGTAGACTGCCTAGATTACCCAGTCTTCTGTGGAGTAGCTGGTGGGTTTGAACCACCAGCCTTCTGGTTTGCAGTCAAAATGCCTTAGGCACTACACCTCCAGAGCTCCTAATTGACAAAATAGTATTCGAAAAAGAAAGTGAAATTTTTACTTCTAGATCATTAGTACTACTCCACCATTACATGGTCTCCTGAAGATGTCTCCTGTTCGGTCTCCACAAGGTGCATGTATACGTGCATATAAGTATATAAAAGAGTGAGAGAGATGTGGGTGTGTGTTGTAATGCAAAAATTATAAGCATAGGCCCTATTCTCCAGCCTATGTGCAAATATACTACCCATGGTAAGCAGACATAAATGGTTGAACAGATAAGATACTTTTGTGAATTCCATGAAATAAGAGCTATACGTATAAGGCATATTATAACATAAAGAGATGCTCTCACGCACTTGCTGGATCTCACCTCATATCAGTTCTACTATCGCACATTTAATAACATGCATGCTGCTCCTTTTCACTTGAATAGCCCCCTAGTATCATAACACTCAATGTAGAAAACCCTATGAATCACAATAGTTGAATCTATTTTGCACAGGGTCTCTGTGGATCAGGGGCCAACACAATTTCAGATAACCACCACCAGAGTGGATGACAGAAGAGACTCTGTAATTCCCCCTTTTGATCAGAATTATTCTATAGAATCTTTAATCAAAATGCTCATTAGTGGTAGCTGGGCACCATCAAGTTCTTCTTGTGGTGAAAAGAGAATGAGTTGCACAATTATTCTACAAATCTTCCCTGTCCCTTTTCAATTGTCTTTACTTACATCCAAGCAGAAGCTCCAAAGAAGCTTTTCTTGCCTCTCTAGGTTTCGCACACCAGTATTTTCCTTAAAATATAATATTCATATATAATAACGGGCACAGAGACCAAGGAAGTGGGAATATTCTCATCAGTAGTTTAAGAATGAGAGCAGACAACAGCAGTTTTGACTTCTTAGGCTTCAAATGACAGAATCAAGACAGAAGGCAGCAGCTTGGTGCACTGGAAATACCTAAGAAGATACCTGTTTACTCAATTTGTTAATGGATAGAAACCTTTATGGAGAATCACATGGGGAACACAGTATAATTAGGTTTTACTGAGGTATGAACAACTGCCTCCTTTGGCATGAGACAAGAAAAACTTGATGGTGCCCAGCTACTACTAATGAGCATTTTGATTAAAGATTCTATAGAATAATTCTGATCAAAAGGGGGAATTACAGAACAGACTCAAATTCTCATGGAACACAGACTTTCTGGAGTCAATGAGGCTGGATGAACTGCTGAAACTATTGCCCTGAAATAATTTTTAAACTTTAAAACTTAAATGAAAAATATCTCCTGATGTCTCCTTAAAACCAAACAACCTTAAGTAAATAAAAAACAATACAAAATAAAATACAAAAACCTAAGTAATAAAAGATGTCTGCCTTGAGCACTGTGCTCTTTTAAGGTTTATCTATATGGGATCAAGCTCTGGTGGCATAGTGCCTAAGGCATTTGACTACTAACCAGAAGGCCTGCGGTTCAAACCCACCAGGCACTCCTTGGAAGGAAGATGGGGCAATCTACTTCCATAGTGATACTGCCTCGGAAACCCAATGAGGGGTCTCTATGAGTCGGGTCCAACTCAATGGCAGCACGTTTGGTTTGGTTTATGTGGGATCAAACAGCAACTCAAAAGATAAGACAGGAAACTTAGAGGGCAATGGGTTTATGCTAATCAGGGAGGAACGATTCAGAAAAGGAGTGTGAGAATGGTCACACAACATGAAGAATGTAATCTTGTCACTGAACTGTACATGTAGAAATTGTTGAATTGATATATGCTCTGTCATACATATTCTCAACAACAACAAAAAGAAAACCCATTGTAGCTGGGCCAAAGTTACAAAGGGAAAGAAAGATGAAAAGTTTCCTAAAAGTAATGTTTTAAGAACAGAGCTCAGAACTACCTTGGACTCCTTCATACACTCATCAATCACAGTCCTGATAACATTTTCCTCAGTAAAGTTTCTAAGCTGTACCTTCTTGGATTTGTGCTAAGATCCCAAGATAACTAACTATCACAGCCCTCTCATCAGCTTCCCTGCCCCTAGGCAGCACTGTGGCAGGCACACAAACTTCTCCAGTCCACATGCCTGGTCTTTCTAAATGTGTTTTTGTATTATACCACTATTCTAATCCCAGTTATTCAGGGCTCCCATTGCCCACAAAGAAACTGGCATTTTCAGGTCAGACCTTCAAGACTCTATCATGGTAAGTAAGCATCATCACTCTAATTCTTGAACACTAATGACCGAAAGCCAGATGAATTATGGGAAGATATCAAGAACATTATCCATGAAGAAAGCAAGAGATCACTAAAAAGACAAGAAAA
>NW_006921880.1:1396925-1414573 GCF_000298275.1 Orycteropus afer afer
TCCTACTTCCGTAGTGATACTGCCTCGGAAACCCAAGGAGGGGTCGCTATGAGTCGGGGCCGACTCAACGGCACATAACAACAACAACAACAAGTCCTTAAGGATAGGACTCATATAATTTGTGTCATCTACAATAACTAACACAAATTTGAGAACATAGTATGTATCTTATATAAATACTTACTGAATTCAAACTCTAGTTAACAGAATCACCACATATAACACACACATGAATCTTCATAATAATAAGAAACAATATGTAAAAGAGATTTGAGAATTTTACACAGCATGGATGGTTTCTACAGCTGTCTCTTCAGAACACAGATCTATAGTACACTTTTCATATAGGTCTTTTCATATCCCTGACTACTGTGAGAAGCCACTGGACTAGACCATTAACAATACAAGCAATGCAAATTATGCTGAACACATTGCCTCTTTCTTTGATGATTTAGAGCAAACATGAAGTATCTTAGGGGCATCATGAATATTATGATCATGCCACAGGAGATTAAGAGACTAAGTTTTGAACTTGCATATGTCTCTCCCTCCCTAGCAGAAGCTTCTTAATATAAATCCCTGATGTCAGCTTGCTCGCCTATGGCTTGTTTGCATAAAACTGAAATATAAAATAGTCAACTGCTTAAAATTCGGGACAGTATAAAATGGCTACCTTTTTGAATATTTAATTACTGTAACAAAAGCTGAAGCATCCTTTTACCTAGCTTTGTCCTCTTTACAGAAATCTTCTTCGCTGTCATTCAAAGTCCTCTGACATCCCAGTATTCAATACATTCTCCATTATTTATGTTCCTCTAACAGGACGTGTCATTCCAACTCCCTTGTCAGCTTCAACCCTCCATTATATTCCACAAGGTAAAGGAATATTTTCACTATCAAGAGATTTTTTGCTTCCTTTTTCTCCCTACTCCAGACCTTGAATTTTTTACATTAAACTATAATTTCCTTATAAGTCTTTCTCTGTGTTTCATTTTCAACAAAATCTAGGTCTAAGGCACATCAAATATCCCACTGTATTTTGAAATGAAAACTCATGTGTTATACTTGCATGATTCGCCTGCCTTAAAATATCTACTCTGGAATAGCATATTATGTTCTGATCACCCCAGAGTTGACAGGTCAAATAAAATCATCTACACTGGCAAATAAGCAGAAAGTAGGCAGCAAGCTCTAAAACATCAGCTAAATAATTCTGCTAACTTCAGATGAGCTCATGTATTTGGAATGCTGAAGAATTCAAGGTCAAAATATGAGCGAATCCATCCTCCCACTCAGCCCTCCAATCTTCTAAAGTACTAAATGTATAATGCTTTGAAAATCTATCTTTGCCTAAATCAAAACAATTACATTTGACAACCACTGTAAAGTAAAATGTTTCAAAAAAACTCCTAGTAACGACCAGATAAATGTTTTAAAATCAAATTACTCTTACATTGCTAGCTACATGCAAATGCCCAATAAGTACCTAAGCAATCATTTGTTAATATAAATCCTTAACATACTCAACAAGTATTTATCATGTACCTAAAGTATTCCAGGCAGTCCCTGGGGACAATGCCATGAAAAGGTCCTGGTCCTCACGGAACCTACATTCCAATGTGGAGAAACAAAACAAAAAATAAACCAGTTTATTTCAGATAGTGGTAAGTGCTATGAAGACAACGTAGGATGAGTGGAACCAGGGAAGACCTGGAGAAAGAGCTCAGCATCAAAGGCATTTGAGAGATGGTACGTGACAAGATAGGAGGCAAGGCAAGCAGGTGTAGAGGAATGGAATAACTGGGCATGGGGTCAAAAGATATGACTTTCCATTCCTGCTCTGCTGCCCTGATTAGTCAAGTGATATTCTCTGGGTCTCAATTAGGATAAACCCACTGCTGCTGAGTCGATTCCAACTCATAGTGGCCTTATAGGACTGAGTAGAACTGGCCCATAGGGTTTCCAAGGCTGTAATCTTGACTGAAGCAAATTGCCACATCTTTGTTCCACAGAGTGGCTGGTGAGTTCAAACCCTGATCTTTGGGTTAGCATTTAACCACTGCACTTGATCTTGACCTTGAAATGAGTTTGAATTCTTAAGGAATAAAGTTAAATTAAGAATTTTAACATTTGGCTACACAACAGACTTAAGGATATAAAATCAGCACACAATGTTTCCTTCTCTTCATGTATATTGCACATTCACAGTACACATTCTATGATCACTTCAAAAGATAAGAAGACTGCTTGGTGCACATTTCTGTTTATCTCCTCTGAGGTCTGCCAACAATGATTTACATCATAATATTTATTAATTTTGAGAATTAATTAATTAATTAATTAATTGTGCTTCTGAAGAGAGAAAAATAGGTTTATTCCAATATTCTAAGGTGTTGTATTATTTCAATTCACTGGTACTTTTCCATTTCAAGTCAAAATGCAAATATTAGACTGGTTTAACATTAAGAAGGTCACATATCCAGTGCTCGTGGAGAACACTAAAGGAAATGAAAACTAAATGTAGCTGAACTGAATGAAGGCTTACAGGTGAAACTGGGTATTTATTTGAATCCCACAAAACAAATCATCTACAAGGTATATAGACCAGCTGTGGAAAAATCATTAATGCCATAAATATCACAGAATTCTCCATTTCAAAGGTTGGGATTTATACTGTCAACTTTGTTTTGTTATCTTCCCTTGCAATCTTAGTCCATGTACTTCAACTTTTGGGTATTGTATTATTTTTTATATTCTCAAAACAATAATTAGGGAAAATTCCATGTGAGGCTGCCTACTACTGCCAAATATAGTAACCTTCCCAGGAAAGCCCCTCTTGAAGCTGTGGCTCTATTTCTACAGCTCTTAGAGATTCAAACCCAGGACTCTCTCTTGAATTCTCTCTCTTACCCCTACAGAGCCAAACAGGCCCCCAGAGAAGTGGTGGTAAATGTTTCAGATTAGAGCCTTGGTAGCTACAGCACTACCAAAATGAACACTTGTAGAAGTCAGGAAATTAAGAATTTAAACATTTCTCCCATCACCAATTAAAATGTTCACAGAACAAGGAAAACTCTTACACTTTTATTAGTGAGTCAGAAAGAAGTGGTCGCAAATCTGCAGCATTCTTGTGACATATGTCTATACTCCCCAAACCCTCAGAGCACCATGCCTGGCATTCTAGGGTAGGCAGTCCTCATAATATACAAAGAACCTTTCATTGCTCTTCCTTCCTTGCTAGATACATCTGTCTAGCCCCTCTCTACTTCCAGATGCCATCAGCCAGTGCTTAACACTGAATACTGAATATTAACAAAAATTGTTTTTTCTATTAAAAAGAAACTAAAGAACACAATAAAATTCTGTGTTTTGCAGTTTTTAATCCTCCCAGTTATATATTAAAAAAATTAACTAACAAAGATCACAAATCTCTCTTCATACCAACAAGATTAAAGGAAGGAGAGACAGCCTTGTGAGAGAGCTTTAAGAATCATTCACATAATCAGTTTGATCTGAGGGTTAAAGCCCCAGGTAGTGTGAAGTTTAAAAAAAAAAAAAAAAATCACACTCCCCTCACATTACTTTTCCTCATGTTTTCTCCAGCTTTGACTTCAATTACAATAGTTAGGGGCAAACATCTAAGAATATTACAGTATTCCATAACACCATCTAATTTTCAAAACATTTAGTACATATTCTCTCATAAAGCAAACCTAAAAGCTGGGTTCTCTCTTTCTCTTGCTCCATTTGTGTAGATTGGGAAAAAAGAATCACTGGACTTGACCCTGGATCACCAATGATAGACTAGGGTTCTGATCATTGTCTTCCTCAGTCCAAGTCTATGGGGCTTTCCACCACTATCTGTTCATCTCTATCTAATTCTCTTCCCCCAGTAAAATCCACTGCTTAATCAAACTTTTCATATTGCAGTAAACAAAGCATAATCTTTGACACCTGCAGATCATGTACAAAATCACCTGGGAAAGGGCAACTAGTTCTAAGTGGACAAGCATTATGTCTTGAGCAGCCCTTTAATTGTAGCAAAACAGGCCAACCAATGAAGAAAGTTACTTAAGTAGAAAAATAGTGTCTTTCTCAGAGGAAATATTACATTTCTGAGTGTACAGTTTTGTATCAACTCATTACAAGGTCATGAAGAGTTTACACAAAACAAACCACTTTTTAATAAGCAGTTTTGAAGCATACAGTTTAGTTATTAGATTAATATTTTCAGTAGCAGAGAAAACCCTCTAATATTTCCTAACTAACCCTCCTTTTAAATAGAACACAGATACTGTGGCTTTGCTGGCATTCATGTTAACCAAGTCATAATAGGTTCTGAAACAGTTTGTGGGGTTGGGTGGACCTTAAGTGGTTTTGCATTACAGTAGTAGTTAAGAAACCAAGGAGAGAAGAGTCTCCAACTTTAAATCTAGGTCATACTATCCTTATTCAAAAGCAAGCATAAATTAGATGATTTATATTATTTCCTGAAAAGATGCTTTTAAAAAACAAAAGAAGCATAGACTGAAAAATATCGTATGTCTCCTCAAAATTTATGAGAAGGTATATATTTTTTTAATAACTTATATTTCTTCCTCTTCCTCTGCTACAGATAACCCATCAGCAAAATTAATGCTAAATTACATCTAACTAGACACTACTTCCATAGTGATACTGCCTCGGAAACCCAAGGAGGGGTCGCTATGAGTTGGGTCTGACTCGACAGCACATAACAACAACAGACACATACCAGAAAATACAAAATTTACTATAATGACTTTCAACTTGGTAGTAGAGAAAGAAGAGAGGATAAAGGGAGAGCAGCAGACAGGCAGAAGGAGGAAATAATTTTAAAACTTTTTTTCAAAATACAATTTTCAAAAATGCATTAAATAAATAAAGACGGTGAAATATTGGCATCTGTTGAATCTAAGTGGTGGTGTACATACAGTCACTGTATTTTTCTTCCTCCATTTCTAAAAATAATGAAATTCATTAAAAATATAATTTCCAGGGTATATCATAAGGTTAAGTACACACTTATCCCAGTCTCCTACATCTATACTGCAGTATTCACTAACGTCCTGGAGATGGTATAATCAAAGAGGAAGGAACCTCCAGCTCTGGAGGTAGATTGTCTGAGTTTAAATTCCAACTCTTCCAGGTACTGGCTGTGTGATCTTGAGCAAATAAATAATGTTTCTGTGTTGACTCTCAATTTCTTTACCCGTATAATGAAGATAATAATGGTCTTCTGGCTCAAAGGCATTCCAATGAGAAACTACATGTAAAGTGCCTTTAACATGGTACAGGCTGGATTACTACCTCATTATGGTGACCAGAGGCTCTGTGTTATCCTGAGGGTACACCAGGCAGGGGGAAATGACATTACACAGAAGTCTGGGGATATTTAGATTGCACTGTATTACATGTCAGTAATCCATCCTATGATAGGCTCTGCATGATCCTGATGGTACCTTGAGACAGGAAAAAAAAAAATAGCAATAATCTTAACCCAACATCTTTGTAGGGGTTTTACTATGCACCAGGCACTGTGCTAAGCACTTTATATGCAGTTTTTCATTTGAAATCTTATGAGGCAGGGAACTATTATTTCCATTTTACAGATGAAGAAATTTGAGGGTCAGAGCATTTATGTAATTTGTTTCAGGTTATGAAACCCATAACCAGCAGAGTTGAGCTTTATACACCCAGGTAATCTGCCTCCAATGAGCCTTGGTGGCACAGTGGTTAAAGTGCTTAGTTGCTAACCAAAAGGTTGGCTGTTCGAATCCACCGGCCACTACCCAGGATAAATATGTGGCAGTCTGCTTCCATAAAAATTTACAGCCTTGGAAATCTTATGGGGCAGTTCTTTTCGGTGCTATAGGATTGCTATGAGTCGGAATCGGCCTGATGGCAGGTTTGGTTTGGAATCTGCCTCCAAAGTCGGTTCTGACAGAAACTACCCACCTAAACTTGGGCAAGTCACTGCATATATCAGGCTTTTTATTCCTCCATTGTAAAATAAGAAGAGTGGTCTGGAACAGGTGCTCTAAAAGGACCCTTCTAAACATGTCTCTGGACAACCATGCTATTTAAGCCCGAATTCACTGCATATAGAAAACATCTCTACTCTAGTCCTTTCCCCTGCCTAGGCTTTTCTATCTTATACCAATACAGCATGATGCATGTGGAAAATTCTCCTGGTGGAGTACCTCACTGTTCTTGACAAAAAATTAATTCTTCCCGACATCAGGTAGTTAAGGGAAGTTAAGGAGAGGTAGTGACAAAATTAGCCAGAACTCTCAGCCCTGAGTTAAAGCGCTCTATCTCTTGGGACCTCAGTTTCCCTATTTATAGAAATGAAGTAGCTTTTAAAATATAAGTAATCCCTATGGAAACAGTCATCTCAGCCCAGGGATCAACCTTACTAGAATTGGGAAGGGATATAGTAAGGAAGTATATGTAGTCTGAAAAAACACATTCAAATACAGTTATTGCTTTTTCAATATATACCACCGAAGCAAGAGTTCTGAAAAATCTATCATGCTGGTAAAAACTGGCAAAAGAGAGTAAAGAAGTACTGTAGGGGTTGTGGGTTTTTTTAAATGTTAAGGAAAAATACAGTAGGTTCTTGCTGAAAGTCCCTGTTAGTTCAAAGTATGTGAAATAAAAAATAAAGTTCATATGGTATGGAACAAACTCTTCAATTTAAAGAAAAAAATTGTATCTGCCAAAATAAATGAATTCAATAAAAAGAAATACATTAGTACTACTTAAGATATTTTCTTTTTTAGAAAAATGATTTAAATAAATGCACAAACATGCAAAATTTTGCACATAAGACTCAAGGTTTTTTGTTTTTGTTTTTAAATATCCTTGGTATAGTTGTCAACACAAACCATGTCTGATAATATTGTAAACCCCAATATAACAGTTACTCCTTCTCTGGTTCTAATATTGCTTCAAAACACTGGAGCTCTATTTTAAGAAAAACAAAGAAATGAGACATAAATTACATGCAATTCTTCCTGAGGCCAAATATATAATGCTCAGTTTTCAATCATATCTTTCCTCCTACAAATCTTTTCGTCATTTTTACCTACCCACAACCAGGGAGGAAAAGACAGCAGATGATACTCAATCCAGACCACTCATTAGCATCCCTGGTAAATAGTTTGCTGAGAAACAATTGACAATACCTACACCAGCCACTCCTCGGAAGGAAGGTTGGGCATTCCTACTTCCGTAGTGATACTGCCTCGGAAACCCAAGGAGGGGTCCTATGAGTCGGGGCCGACTCGATGGCAAATAACAACAACAACAACAACACTACTATTTGGGAGCTCTGGTAGCATAGTGCCTAAGGCACTTGACTGCTAACCAGAAGGTTGGCGGTTCAAACCCACCAGCCACTCCTCGGAAGGAAGATGGGGCAATCTACTTCCATAGTGATACTGCCTCGGAAACCCAAGGAGGGGTCGCTATGAGTCGGGTCCAACAACAACAACACTACTATTTAAGGAGCTCTGGTGGTACAGTGCCTAAGGCATTTGACTGCTAACCAGAACACTGGTGGTTCAAACCCACAAGCTGCTCTGTAGACAGCAATCTATTTCCATAAAGATTTACTGCCTTGGAAACCCAACATCAGAACTGACTTGATGTCAGTGGGTTTTTTGGGTGTAGTACTATTGGGGGAAATTTTATAGATTTACCCCCTCCCCAGTATCCATTTCAGGAGATAATTAATCACAAGCCAGTATTCAACTCCTAGAAAAAAGACAACTAGATCAGTCTACACCATCAGCTCTCAATCCTCAAACCTCTCAACCAGATTTTAGGTTATTCTTTAAGACTAGACTTGAGTAGGGAGCATCAGAATAAAAAAAGGACTGTTAGAAAGAGAGAGGCTCTCCTACAAAATATAGACTCACTGCCCTACATCTTCCAAAATTAAGCACATAGAGAAATTCCGGAAAACAGATTCTTTCTTTCCTCTACCAAACTAACCCCACTTTGCAGTGTCTCTTACTTTTACTAAAATATGCAACCTTTAGAATAAAGTTAAGAAATACACCTTAATACTGAAATCCTCCATGCCTAAAGAATCCTTGTGAAATTTCAAGATGTTATAGATTCTCTCTGATTAAAAACTCACTTATACACAATTTAGGGATTTTGTGGATCCCTATGAACCAGCAAGGTTAAAAACCCTTATTGTGGCCTACAGAATCACATGCTTCTCAAAAAGCCCATATCCTCCTTCATGGATAGGAGTCACCCCTAAAGTCTGAAATGTAAAGATCAACAAAATGAAGGCTCTAGCTGCACTTGTCGATTTAAACTATCTTTGTCAAATTGTCAACTCAGACATCTTTCAACACTGCCCAAAGGATTTCTTTCAATTCTTTGACCATCCAAATCAGGTCTTGTCTAAGTCCTCCCTCTCCTTTCCTTCCCCTTTTGTTTTTAAAGGAGCCTAGAAGCTGAAAGCCAAGTCCATTTATAAGTGAAAGATGTGTCTGCCTGAGAGCAAAAGCCCCCAGTGAACACTCACCCTCACCACCCCCTTCAGACCCAAGGTGTCCATGACACTGCCAACTGCTGTGGCCATGGGCTGGATCAGAAAGCAAGAACAGAAATAAGGACACTCTCCATTCAATCTTTTTGTCTGGGGCACTTCCTGGGTTTCTCATTGGCATTTAACACCAAGACACAAGGCTCATTTTTCATTAAACTTGCAAGACTTTCACTTTGCCCCGTTTCAAATGGTGTAATTGATCTGCATTGTCTTCTTAAATAACCCAACTGGTGAAGGACACTGCAGCTTTAAATATTTCAGTGCTAGCTAGCAAATAGACTCCATCGCAATATGGCTCTGAAGGTCGTGTCCTATTGTCTCTTTCCTCTGAAAAAAAAAAACAAACAAACAACTTCTAAGTCCTTCTGTGTAACATAGGAAGGGTTACCTCCCTAGAATTTCCATTCTTCCACTCGGGTCCCTTACAGAGTTCCGGTGTTTACTGGAATCTCACCCTCATAATTTTCCCGGCAGGGACAATATGCTGATTGCTATTAATGATTTCAGCACCTTAGTGAGACATAATCTCATGTGTTCACATTAGTTTAATTTAGCATATGCAACTGTCTGAAATAGCACCACTCAAGGGCTGTTAACCTCTTTAATAATAAAGGCAGGGTGATTTGGGTGTGAACAGTTTTCAGGCGGCACCCTGAGCCCGGGACTGTATAACCTGAAATGTGTAGCTACTTAAAACCATTGGAATCTCAGCCTACTCATCCTCAGAATATGTGGGCACCCTGCCACACACTTGCAGCTTTACTTGTCAAAGGAGGTCAAAATAAGAGGCCCAAGCACGGTGAAGGAGAAAATAAACCAAAAGAAAAGGCCCTTTCTACCCCGTCAGGAACCATGAACACGTTTCTTCCAGCAGTCACAATGTTTTTCACCCCCTGCCCCCTGGGAGTGAACAGCCTCAAACTGGAGGCTTTGGAAGGGGGCGGAGGACCTGGATGGACATCGCTACCTTTTCTAAAAGAACAAAAACCAGTGAAAGATTAAAAGGCAGGGAAAGCGGGCAAAGACAGTGGGGTAGAAGGAAGGTGGGGTAGGTGCACGCAAGCATTACCTGAAATGGCAACAGATTGTTACCATTATCGGTCCGGAAAGCGTTATCCTCCACCCAGGGCTTGGAGGTGAGCGGGGCCGCGCGGGGGAACTTGGGAGGCGCGATCACATTGCTGGAGAAAGGTTTTTTGAGCGGCGAGATGGGGTTGAGCGGCGAAGGCACCCCAACGCCCACGCCCACGCCCACACCGACCGCCCGGCGAGGGTCCCGGCCTGCCTGCAGGCCGCCCCACGGGTTGGACGGCGCGCTCCAGGCAGCGTTCACGCTCTGGTGCGTGTTCCAGCTGGATGAAGCAGACGAGGCGGCGGCGGCCGCCGCAGCAGCCGCGGCGGCAGAGGACGAGGACGGCTTGCTGGTCATGATGGGCTGGTGGCCGTACGCCGCGGCTGCGCTCCTCGGAGCGTAGGGCGCCTGGCTGGGGCTGGCGGGCGACCGGCGCTGCTGCGGGGGCTGTGGCTGCGGAGGCTGCGCGGGCTGCGCGGGCTGCGGCGCGGGAGGCGGTGGCGGCTGCTGGTGGTGCTGGGTCTGCGCCAGGCCGATCTGCGGGGAGAAGGTGCCTCCGAAGACTGGGTTGACGTGGTGCGGGAAGTTCTGGAAGAGCATGGTCCCGTTGACTGGGGTGATCCCCTGGAAGAAACTGTCCTCTACTGCATTCGTGGTGCCCGTGGACCAGGTGCTGCCGAAGGACGGCGACAGCGACGTGCCAGGAGCCGCGGGCTCCTGCGGTGGCGGCGGTTGCTGAGGCGGCTGGTGGAAACTCAAGCCCGGCAGGAGCGGCGATTCCATCTGCATCTTGTCCGGGCCGTTGGGGGCCGGCGGGGCCGCAGCGGAGCTGAGCGCCGGCACTGCGCTGCTGTCCTCTGGCTTGGGGGTCTCTGAGGAGAGGGGCGTGGACGGGGCTTCGGCTGTGCTGGGCTCGGGCTGGGGCTGCTGCTGCTGCCGCTGCTGCTGGGGCTGGGGCTGGGTTTTGCTTTTGTCCATCAGTAAATCATCCTGCATGGTTTGCGCAGCTGAAACGGGAAAAGAGAGAGACGCGTTATTGTCAATGTGATCGTTAATTCCCCTCGCTAAAGCAGGCGGGTGTTTTACTTGCGAAAATCCAATGCCACCGCTACCAGCCAATTGCAAAGCAAATCCATAATCTCCCATTTAGAAGAACAATTCGGACTGGGGGGTGGGGTGGGTCGCACTAGGTCTCTGAAAATACTGTGATAGCGTCTTCACCCTTTCTGATGTCTTGGTTCCTTTTCTGTATTAGTGAGATATGTGCTTATAAGACCGAAAGACAGCAATTTCGCCACGTCTCTTTTCCCTTCACCGGAACTCAGTGTGTTCACCCTGCAATGAGAAACTGATTCTGGTTCCTGTTTTTTCCCAAGCACCACCCTCCCCCGGTTATTTGCATACGTCAATAAATACTGCTGCGTCCTTCATCAAGGTTAAAAAGACGCCTTGCTTAGGACCCTTTCTTCCCTTCCCAGCTAGAGCGCTTTAAAGAAACAGCAATCTCATCCTTCTTGATGAGCGAACTGTCTTCTTGCTTTGATAATTGTTGCAGTTAGCTGCGGCGAACCGCGAGGGGGAAAATCCTTGGCATTTGTTAGGAGGACTCAGCTGTACAAGCACTCTCTGGTCTCCCAGTAGCTGCAGCTACTCCATTTTGTTAGGAGACATTAACACACACACACACACACCACCGTTTGAAAATTGGCAAAAACTTGCTGGAACGTCTGTAAGTGCTTGCTTCAGGTTACTCTAAGGTTTATAGTTTTTCTGCTTATTCTCCAATTTTCTTGTCTCCAATTGTGCCGCACAAGAGATTTGCTGGCATCTAATGCTTCGGGTCTCAACAGGAGCCTGAGGATTACTCCGCAGAGTGGAGAAATGCTTCTGGTTGGATTTGAGGTCAGAGAGAGAGAGGGAGAGAGAGAGAGAATGTGTGCGTGGTGTATGAGATTGTAGAATGGGGGTGTTGCTTAAAAAATCCCTCTGAGATTAAGAACACAGTCAAGATAACTCTGGGGTTGCCAAATATTCATTTTTTAATCCTTCTGCTGCCTTGGTCACAAGACCGACAAATTTAGAATCAATTCTCTTATCACTAGTATTTGCAGTGAAAGATCAAGATTTGAAGACCCTGAATTACCATATGCTAGCAAAAGTGTTAAAAATAGCATAGTACAAAGCCCTGAATTCTCATACATTGTAATTACAGTGCATTGCCAACACTGCTTTATTTAGCCATATAAGGAGTGTATGGTATTTTCCATTTCGTATAGAAGGGCTATATTCACCTCTGTCATATAGTCCGTGTTGTTTTTAAAGGATGAAAATAATCATCACTGACCAGTAGATTTCGTATGAGTAGTTAACACTGTGTTAGTGTGTCCCTTCGAACATGTTCATTGTTTTAAATACATGAATATTACAGTGCTGAGACTTGGAAAACAAATATTTTTGAAATGTTAAAGGATCATATGATCAAACATATAATTATTTTTAGATCTGGTTCAGTATAATTGCAACAAAGTTAACATACTTAATGTAGTTGCTTAACAGATACTGGGAGAAGTATCTTTTTCAGAAACCTTGTGAAAGGACATTCAGATACACAGAAACGCTGCCTTTGGCCATTCTCCTGATAATAGCTGTTGTAAAAAAAATGTATTAAAAGTGGAGATGGTACTGCTCTAAATTATTAAGGAAATTTTGTCAGACCAAGAAATAGTATTAAAAATAGTCCTACCATTTTATTAAAGACTGCCTTTAAAATGGTTAACTGATATCTTGCATTTTAAAGTTTCATACACAGATGAAACAGTGGGCTTAAGGAAATATGTCACAGCTACTTCACCTCTCCTTTCCACTTCCCACTCCCCTGCCTTCCCTCTTGCTCAAGAAAGAAAAAAAAAATCCAATATAAAATATACCACAAATTGCCAGTTACTAGCAATAAAATCTACTTAGGTTGCTTTTATGTTCCTCAGTTTCGTGGTCTAAAACAATGGCTTTGATCAGTATTGTAAAATATGACACAAAGAGGGAAGCAGAGCTTGGACTCACACAGCACAAAGTTCTATTGCTGCCAAAGGTGATGGTCATAGAAAGATGTTTTTGTGCTTGGTTTAACCAGTGCTGCAGTAAACCATTATAATCTGGCATTTGAGTTGCTTTTAGTGGGCTAGATTTGTCTTTTACAACAGCCATATCATGATGGCTGAAATATGCATTTGATTATAATTTTAATATCACCCAGCTTTTCCAGTTCCTTCTATCAGTGCTTTTTTTGTTAATGCCTTCAGTTTACATGCTTTTGGTGGAAAAATTAATGCCATAATACAGCAAAAAAAGCCTAAGAGTAAGATGGACTCTGAATTATTTTATAAGAGCTATAATTAATATTACTACACTTTTACATTTAAGACTATTTATCATTCCAGCAACACCCATTTCTCTTCTCTATACTCCTTAAAGACACAAATTTCACTTTCTGAATAAATTCACTCTGTCAAGGTCAAGACCCACCTTTAACAAATAAGGCCTTTTTAAATAACAGGTAAGCAGTGGATAAGATAACATTTACAAAGTAAATACACAGTTTTTCTCAGTTGTTGCCTGTGTAGCTTTTTTTCTCTTTTTTCTTATTTACAGCAAGGTCCGAGAAATAGATACCTCCTTCCCCTCCCCCCACCACACACAATGGATCTTCTTTTACATGCAATAACCCAATTTCAAGTAACAAATTCTTAGCAGCAGTTACCTTTGAGTGTCCAGTTTTTAAGGATCGATAAAATTAAAAAGTGTACAGTATTTATCTTCTTGTTTCAGGTTGATTATGTGACCGCTCTGGCAAAAGCACTTTGACAACTGTAAGAAGAGAGGGCATGCGCACACAGGGAACTGTGGGGGCTGAAGTCCTTCACTAGGTACTCTGCCTGACTTCAGCATGTTCAGCCAAGGGAGGAAGCCTCACAAATACAGATTCTAAGGGGGAGAGGTTGTGCCTGGGTTCCATTATACCCTCCCAACCAATGTAAATCACGAGTTATTGAGATGGAAAGGGAGAAAAACAAACTGGTTTGTCACGTTAATTTAGAAAGCATCCTTAAAAGAGAAACTGGATTGTAGGGCTCAGAATAAATATGTCCAGGAGAGCTACCTTAAATGGTATTACAATGGTAACAACTGGGTAGCCAGCAATAGGAACCTTACTAGAGCTACAGAGACTGGGATGGGGAGAAAGAAGCAAGGGAAGGAGGACCACTGAGGAAAAATAATTACCTATAAATCTGACCATACTTAAAAGAAGCATTTTCAATATAGAATGAAAAAAATACACTAATATTAAATGTGATATTAATCTCGCAAGTCAGTTAAAATTGTCAGGTTTTTTTTTTTTTTTACATCTTATCTGCCAAGATTTCTTTGTATCTGAATTTTCAGTGAAGGCACAAAACATTTATTTTAAGAATCTACCTGACATGCTGTGAGTCACCTCACATCTTCATTTTTTTTAATTGTCAAAATGAATTATCCATACAATGATCAATCAAATACACCTCTTTCTGAAAGTCTAAAATACTGTTTGGCGGGATATTAAATAACACTTTGAAATGTTTAGTGTTTCACTGTGTAGGACAGTGACCTCTTTATTCAATATAAAAAGTAGATACAGTTTCCATTGAAAATATTTTTTGGTGTATGTTTTTTCTAGCTTAACCTCATGACTTCACAAAGCTAGAACCTCATATCATATTAGCATCAACTGTTATTATCCATAGCTTCTGAGAACAATAGTTCAACTCTGGGTTTGCTCAGGCAGGCAGAAAATATTATTTCTTGTGGGATTTAGTTCAATGCCATTCACCCAAGGGGTTCAGAGTAAATGTCAGCTGATGGCTATGCTGACTGAACATGGAACTAAAAATCTTTTATCATTTAAAACTGTCTTAATTTTCTAATGCCCTTCTTCGCCAATTAGGCACTAATTTGCAGCATTTAGTAGTCTTTGGTTTTTAGTTATTTCTAGAGGAAAAAAAAATTGAATGATTCTGCCAAAAGCTCTGTGTAAAAGAACAAATGCTTACTTATTCCTACTGTGACCTTAACTTGTATTTCTCATTTTTTCTCTCTTCTCTACCTTCCTTAAGAAACCTTCATTTCTGCTAGGGTGCTATACTCACCATATGCATCCCAAAGTCTGCAAGGATCAACTCAAGGTTAATCTTATCCTTGAAGACTTTCTCAACTTACCAAACTTACACTATATTTAAGGTACTCCAAACTAATTTTTTTAAAAAAGTTCTTTGTAAAATCCTTAAAAAGATTGCATTAAAAAAAGATTTTAAGAATTACTTGAAGTTAGTGTGTAAAGATTAATATGTTATGGTTTCATTGAATTGCACATGTGAAAAATACTGTATTATTTGTATTTTTACAACAGTTAAAAATAAAGAAAAAATATTATTATGTTAAGATTTGTATGTACATTAGTATGTTAAGGAGTCCCTGGATGGTGCAAATAGTTATCAAACTTGGCTCCTAACTGAAAGGTTAGAGGTTCAAGTCCACCCAGTTATGTTTGGGTTGCAAGTCCTGGTGATCTTCTGAAAAATCAGCTATTGGAAACGCTGTGGAGCACGGTTCTACTCTGACACACAGTGGGATGCCAGAAGTTAACACTCACTCCACAGCAATTGGTCATGTCAAGATTTTATCGGTGAAATAGTAATTTTTAAGTCATTCAGGTGGGCTTGAAAATGGTTAGATTGGACATTCATAAATGAATCCATCTGCAAGTGCAGTTCTACTAATAATGTGCATAATGAAGAAAGATAAACTTTGGTCCTGACCCTTGGTAAATGATAATAATTAAGACTACCTATGCTTAATGTAATTTCATTATATTTGAAAATGAAGTAATCTCTGCTCTTTTCTAAATGAGCAAGCAAAACTAAAAAGAAAATAACTCAAATAAAATACCAAATTAAAGATAAAGCAAACAAATTACAGAAAGAGCTCCCAGAAGAACAAAGTTCTTCTCTACTGAAATCCTGTTTTTTATTCAACAAGAAAGGGTATATTTTCTGAAATTATGTCTTTAAGTCACAGAGCTTAACTATATACCACTTTGCGTAGTCACTGAAGACTGCAAATTAATTTGCAGAGTTAACTCTTGGGGATATGTGTGAGTCAAATACATCTTTCTGGGCCTCTTCCTTCCTTTTCTTCCTTACTTATACCTCTAGCGTGGTACTTATAAGAGTCCTGTGAAGTGGGTGGCTGATTGAGAAATGCTTGCTGAATAAATGGATAAAGGAATGAATAAAGGAAGGATGAATTAAGTGTACTTTTTAATTTTCTATATCTAACCTTTAAGTATGCATTATTCTCCATTTGGAAGAGCAATTTTCTATCAGCTGCAGGAATGGATATGAAAGGGAACAGCAAAAAATAGAAAAATATTATGGCTCTTCTGATGCTCAGCAGCATGCAGATCATTTGATTATCATCATGAAATAATATTTATTAAGCACTAATTGGCAGGGAACTTTGTTCCCATCCAAGAGTTTACAATCTAATAAAGGCACACATCTCACCTCTACCCAGAAACTGCATCTCCAAGGTCACAACAGCCACTCTGAGCTAAGTCCAAAGGATGCTTTGTCAGTCTTTCTCTTGCTTGACCTTGCAGCAACACTCACATAATTGACCATACTTTCTGGAAAGATCTTCTTCCCTTAACTTCCTTCATGCTGCCCTTTCCTGATTTTCTTACATTTGGGGGATGCTTTGTCATCTTTGCTAACAGACTTTAAATAGTGAGTTCCTCAGGGTTCAATATTGGGCCCTCTTCTCACCTCACTCTATGTGAGCAGCTTTATTTCCCATCTATAAGCAAAGGACCAAGTTTGTCTTATTGGCTGCTGTATTCCTAGTACCTAACACTGTACCTGGCACATAATACATAGCCATGCAATAAATATTTTTTTAATTAAAATTACATTTATACGCAAAGTGCCAAGAATGGCCAAGGCAATCTTGGAGGAAAAAAAGAAAACAAAACCAAAACTAGAGGACTTAAACTAGCATATATCAACATCTATTATAAAGCTATAGTAATTAGACTGTGTGTTTATTGGCACAAGGATAAGCAAACAGGAAGTGGAACAGAATAGCAAGGCCAGAGACAGACCCATGAATGTGTATCACATGTTTTTTAAAAAAGTAACATTGCAGTGGGTGAAAGGATGGCATTTCAATAAAAAGAATTTGAGTCAACTTAATATCCGCATGGCAAAAATAGAGACCTTCACCCTAACCTCATGTGCCATGCACAAAAATCAACTGCAGATGTATTATAGTCTAAATGTAAAAGGTGAAACAATAAATCTAAAAAGAAAACGCAGGAGAATATCTTCATAACCATGAAGTCAGCAACAAGTTTTTAAGCAGGTCACAAAAGCAATAACCATAAAGGAAAAGTTTAATAAACTAAACTAATTAAATTAAGAACATCTGTTTATGAAAAGACAGAATTAAGTGCTAGAAAGTCACAGATGGGAGAAAATGGATGATATAGATACAGATTTTTTAAAAACAAAATACTTGTAACTAGAATATATAAAGGACACCTGGAGAGCAAAAAGTAGACATCCCAAAGAAACTTGGGCAAGAGATTTCAACAAAAGATATTCAAATAGACAAAAAAGATCACAATTACATTAATAATAATCAAGGAAATACAAAACAAAACCAGAATGGCCAAAATTGGAAAAGTCAGAAAATACCAAGCATGGACACAGACACGGACAGCAGGAACATAACTTGATATAACTATAAAACAATTACATTGAAAAACCATTTAAAAGTGTCTATTCAAGCTAAATATTCACATACCTCGTGACCTAGCACTTGCATATCTAGCTACATGTTGTTGTTAGGTGCGGTCGAGTCGTTTCCGACTCATAGCAACCCCATGCACAGCAG
>NW_006921880.1:1417776-1429664 GCF_000298275.1 Orycteropus afer afer
TTCATAAGGTTTTCCCTGGCCAATTCTTTGAGAAGTGGATGGCCTCTTTCTTCTTCCTAGTCTGTCTCAGTCTGTAAGCTGGGCTGATACCTGTGCACCATGTGCATCCCTTTGGGTTTGAAACATCAGTGGCTCAGCCTCAAAACTCACATCAACATGTCACCACAGTAGGACAAAGTGGCAGACAAGTTTGTCTCCCTGTTGGAAACCTCTCGTACCACCCTTATACGGGTCCCTGCGGCTGACTCCTCCTCTGTCCAGATTCCTGGACTTTTTAATCCCCTTTCTCCCACTCTCCCGCTCTGCTGCTTTGGGCGTGCCTGAGTTCCCTCTCCTCACCTGGATCCCTGCAGCTATATACTCAACAAAAATGCAAACCTAAGTTCACTAGAAGACACGTACAAGGATATTCAAGGCATCATTATTCACAATATCCAAAACCTAGAAACAACCCAAATATCTATGTACGATAAAACAACCGAACAAACCCACTGCCATTGAGTCAGTTCTGACTCATAGTGACCCCACTGAGTTTCCAAAGCTGTAAATCTTTACAGAAGTAGACTGCCTACATGCATTATGTACTGTGCCACCAAAACTCCTCTATTTAAAATAGAATGGATAAATGTATTTGTGATGGAATATCATAAGGCAAAGTTAACAAATAAACTCCAAGTCTATGGAACATAGATAAACTATGAAAATAACAGTGCTAAGTGAAAGAAGCCTGACATAAAAGAGCACGTACTATCAAACTCACTGCCATCCAGTCAATTCTAACTCATAGCAACCCTATAGGACAGAGAAGAACAGCCTCATATGATTTCCAAGACTGTAAATCTTTACAGAAGCAAACTACCTCCTCTTTCTCCCACGAAGGGGCTGGTGGGTTCAAACTGTTGACCTTTTTGGTTAGTAGCCAAATGCTTTAACCATTGCTTGACCAAAGCTCTTGTATACACTAAATAATTTCATTTAAATAAAGTTCTAATTATACCAATTTATGGTATTAAAAGTTAGCACAGCGATTACTTTTGCAGAGAAATAATGATTGATAGAGGGCATAAAAGGGGCTTCAGAGATGCTGGTGATACTCTGTTTCTTGAACTGGATAGTGTTAGATAGGTGTGCTCATTTTGTTAAAATTTCAGGAAACTGAACATTTGTGATATGTGTACTTTTCTGCATGTATGTTATACTTCCATAGATTTTACCAAACATAAAGGATATATAGAAAAAAAAAAAAGCACAATATGGCTAAATAGGAAGGGGAACCATTAGTCTGGCTTATGTTCATCTGGGCTAGAAAAATAAATTGGGGGCTCCCTATGCACCAGGCTTGTTGTACTCAACCAAAACCAAACTTCACTGCCGTCCAGTCGATTCCAACTCATAGCGACCCCCTTTGGGTTTCTGAGGTGGTAAATCCTTACAGAAGTAGCTTGCCCAGTCTTCCTTCCGCCGAGTGGCTGGTGGGTTTGAACCGCCAACCTTTTGGTTAGCAGTTAAATGCCTTAGGCACACCACCACCAGAGCTCTTTTTTAGGCTTGTACTAAAGGAACCATAAAGGAGAAGATGAAAAGAGCCAAAGTCTCTTGACTTCAAAGAGTTCACAGCCTACCGGAGATAAAACAAATAATTTTGGTAAATTAGATATTCCGTAAGTAACCTAGAAAGCTTTTAAGATTGTTAAAGCCTAAGACGATTTACCAGCAAGAAGTCCACATTCTCTGAGAGAGAACCTGTTATGCAATTCTAGATCAGACTAGTTTGAGAACAGAGCAAGAGGAAAGGGAGCAAAAGATGAACCAGGTGAACCAGATGTGGTTTGGTGGGCAGTGTGAAGAACACATGGGGCTCTTTATGTTTCTCACCTCTCTGCCTATTAGGCAGTAAAAACCAACCCACTGCCAATGAGTCCATTCCAACTTACAGCGACCCCCATTGAGTTTCCAAGGCTGTAAACCTTTATGGAAGCAGATTGCCTCATCTTCCTCCCACAGAGCAGCTGGTAGGTTTCAACTGCTAGTGCCTGAATCATTTGACTGCCAATCAGAAAGATGATGGTTCAAACCCATCAGCCACCCTGCAGAAGGAAGACTGGGCAATATATTTTCATAAAGATTTACTGCCTCGGAAACCCAAAATGGGTCGCTATGAGTCAGAATCGACTCGATGGCAATGAGTTTGGCTTTTTTGGAGTTTACCTTCTGATTAGCAGCCAAATGTCTTACCCATAACTCATTAGGCAATAATGTCCTCATTTTCCCAGTTGCTCATCACCAAATCTGCACCCAGTTACAAACTTATCTATATTCTCACCCATACTTCCTTTCCTCTTATTTCAGAAGAAGTTGAGTCTCTACAAATCCACAGCCAATCCTCCATCTGTGGTTTAGAGCCCATTCCTTCTACTTTGTTTGAGACCTAGTTCTATTAATTATTCTCAACTTTCTGCAAAAGGCAGGCTTTTTGAAAGGAACCTCTAAATCCTATCTCCACTTACTTCCTTAGTTTCAGTTGATTCCCCAACCTACTGCAGTGTGGCTTCTGCCACCACTGTCCCACTAAAATGGCTATAATTACTAATCTTACTAAGGTCACCAATGACCAAATGACAGTTTTAAATTCTTAATTTATTTGACACTCATCCTTCATAAAACACTTGTAGTAAGCAAAATTGTAAGGTGACCCCTCAAGATTGCTGGCTAGAAGGAAAACAGGAACATCAGTCCTACTATGGCAAGGAACTGAATTGTGCCAACAAGAATGAGCTTGGAAGCTAATTTTTTCCCAAGAACTTCCAGATGACAAGTCAATCCAGACAACATCTTGCTGTCAGTCTGTGATACTCTGAGAAGAAAACTCAGTATTGCTGTGTAAAACAACTAACCTACAGAACTGTGAGCTAATAAATGAGTGCTGTTTTAAGCCATTGGGAGCTCTGGTGGCACCACTGGGTTAAAGCATTGGGCTGCTAACCAAAAGGTCAGTGGTTTGAACCCACTGGCCACTCCCTAGGAGAAAGATGAGGTAGTCTGCTTCACTAAAGATTTATAGCCTTGAAAACTCTATGAGACAGTTCTTCTGTGTCCTATACCATCACTATGAGTTGGAAGCAACTCGATGCCAGTGGCTTTGGTCTGGTTTTAAACCATTAAGCTTGTGGTAATTTGTTACACAGCAGTAGAGAATTGATAAACCCTATTTTGGTGGTTAAAGCATTTGCCTGCTAGCCAAAAGGTTGGGAGTTCAAATCCATCAGCTGCTCTGAAGAAAAAAGATGTGGTAGTCTGCTTCCATAATTATTTGCAGCCTTGAAAACCCTATTGGGCAGTTCTACTCTGTCCTATAGGGTTGCCATGAGTTGGAACGGACTCAATGGCAGTGGGAAATTATTATTATTATTATTATCATTATTATTATTATTATTATTATTATTTTAAGACATTACTCTCCTGGTTCTTTACCTATCTCTTAATGTTCCTTTCTCAGTTTCCTGCCCTGTCAACCCCACTTCTCCCAACCCCACCAAACCAAACCAAACCCACTGCCACACCATTCCTAGCTCTTCTCTGCCTTGATGGCAGTGAGATTCCCTCTTTTCTGCCTTTAGGATGGCTCATTTTAAGCCTGGCAGACTAGCAAAACTGACCAATCCTTACATTTGGGTTCCATACCCCTTATTTGCACAGTCTCACCCCCACTTGGGGGCCTTGTACTTTATTACATTATTAGCAAGCCATCTAATCCCATCAGTGGGCTACAAGCACCTTATATTTGTATAGTTCTACCCAGTTATCTGGTGGGAGCCCCAAAGACCATGGTTAGAGGAGCCATACCAAGTAACTCACTGCAATATAATTGGCCAGGAATCAAACTCAGGTCTCATGCGTGGAAGGCAGGAATTCTACCACTGAACACCATTGCCCTCCCAATTAGTCACTGAGATTTTCAACCTACCCAGAAGTGCCTAAGAAGACAGGCCTGGTGATCTACTTCTGAAAGGTCACAGCCTTGAAAATTCTATGGAGTTCTACTCTGAACATAAGGGGTCACCATAAGTTGGAATCGACTTGATAGCAAATAACAACAACAGAGGATAAAATGCAAACTTATCTCTTAACTGACTCCTACTCTTCTTTCCTGTCGTGCTAAACTACTGTAAGTCCCTGGAAGGACCATGCTATTCTACCATCATTCCTCACACAGTAGTTTCCTCTACCTAAAACACCTTAACACTTCTTGGTAACTTACTCTTACTTATCTTTTAAAACCCAGTTCAAATGTTACCTCTTTAAATTTTTCTTGACCATTTTTAAGCAAAGTAATCCATCCCTTCCTTTACTGGTGGTTTCACTCTACTCAGAGGTCTTACATGCATGTGAAAGCTGGACAATGAACAGAAGATGATCAGAAAAGCTGATGCATTTGAATTATGGTATTGGTGGAGATTATCAAATATTCCACAGTCTGCCAGAAAAATGAGCAAATCTGTCTTGGAAGAAGCAGAGCCAGAATGCTCCTTAGAATTGAGAATGGCCAGACTCCATCTCTCATACTTTGGTCATTTTATCAGTAAGGATTAGTCCCTGGAGAAGGGTACCAGTCTTGGTAAAGCACAAGATTAGCAAAAAAGGGGAAGACACTCTATGAGGTGGATTGACCCAGTGGCTGCAACACTGTGCTCAAGCATAACAATGATTATGAGGATGGCACTGGACTGGAAGCATTTCATTCTGTTGTACACAGGGTCACTATGAGTCGAAACTGACTCAATAGCACCTAACAACAACAGAGGCACCTCAGGAAAAAAGCCTGGTAACCTAGTTCCTAGCCACTGAAAACTCTATGGAGCACAGTTCTACTCTGACACACATGGGGTCAACATGAGTCAGAATTGACTCAGTGACAACTGGTCTAATACCACATATACCTCTACTACAGTATTCTTCATACTACAGTGTAGTAATTTTGTTTACATGTCTGTCTCTTCTAGAATAGCTTGAGGGTTGGGACTACAGTTATCTCTGAAACCCAGGCAGTGGGCCTGAAAACATAAAAATGTTGAATGAAAGTCTGTTAACCAAATCAAACATGGTATCTTACCCCAATTTGCAGAAGCTGAAAGCACTTCCTTAGTTAACAAATGAGGAATTCTCTTGCCATTTAAATGTAAAAAACACTACTTTTAATGACAGAAGATATTCCATACTAAAATTAGATATAATTAATTTACCCTTTCTCTTGTTGCAAGACATTTGTTTCCAAGTTTCCAGTATTTTCCAAACTGTTTTCTAAATAAAAAATTCCTTGGATGAAGGGCATGAGCATTAATAACAAATTGCTTAAGAAAATGTACAGCATTTTATACTTCCTCTAGAAATGTGTTTCTAATATGAAAACAATGTATTAAAAGTGTATAGAACAAAGAATAATAAAGTTTCTGTTGGGATGATGACCTAATGTAGAAGGAAGTCTCTACTCTTTCAGCATGCCAGTAAGATTAAGTACTTTACAGTATCCTAACATTTAATATTTTATCATTCTTTTTCATTTTACCTTTATGTGATTATGAAATAGTAAATTTATATACTTACAGTTTTTAGCTGAAGAGTCTTTTGCAAGCTATGATATATAAAAATATATGTGTACGTATTCAGTTAGAGAAAAAGATGAACAGCTTTCACCTATGTTCCGTACGTTACCAGACTTCAAATGCAATCAATTTTATTTTAAAACCTAATATTCATATATGTACCATGTATTTGTGTTCATGTTGGGTCTAAATATATGATCCACATAAAAATACTGTATTAAAAGTTTTATGAATCAAAAGTTTGTGAATTTATATACCAGGATCTAAATTTATACTCTTAAAAAAAAAAAAAAAGGCACCCCATGCTATTTTAAGATTTTATCTAATGACAAGGTGAGTCCCCTTCACCACAATGTCCTCTTCTACAGACCATTTTAATACAGCATACTTCCTTTCGTCAACAATTTCATTTTCCTTCTCTCACCACAGTAACTCAGTTACAAGAATCCTCTGGAGAGTGTAAAAATTGCAGAATGATTTCAGAAGATCTAGTTAAGCTTTATATGGGTCATTTCTTCTCTCTGTATAATAACTGTCATTTTATATTTTAAGTTATTGTTATTTAAAAAAATTATTCTGAAAGGCCATGTGTCCTGTCAGAAGACTACAGACTCACAAATCCTCTTGCTCATGTTTTAAGCTGTTCTTCAAATTTCTTCTTGACTGTTTCACTATTTCACTTTAAATGCTGTTGTAAAGTTGCCCCACTAAACTGGAGCCAAGAAGCATATCTCAAAGAGCTGGCCTTAGAGGCATCACCATCTTCCATGGTTTAAACTTCCATCCCCAAAGTTTTTGCTGTGGCTTTGAGCATTTTTAGCATTTTCAAAGAGCTTATTCATCTTTCCAACTACTTGCTGGACATTTTCATGTACAAGTTGCATGGTATTACTCATTGTTTTCTGCAGGACAAGATTTAAGGGCCATATGATCCCAACCCCAGATGGCATTATTCTATCTTCTCCACTCCAGGCAAACTGGTCTACTCATAGTCCCAAATGCTGCTGTTAGTGACTTCATATGGAATGCCCTGATAAGGCATCTTCACGGCTTACTCAAATCTCACCTTTCTTCAGAGCCAAGCTCAAACTTTTAGATCTTAGCAATAGCATTTATCTGTACCACGTTGCTTTGCATTTCTACTTATCTTTTCTAGTATAATTATGCTAACTCTCCAAACAGAACTCTAAGCTTCTTGAGGGCAGACACTGTGAGTTATTCTTTTGATCCTCCTCAGACTCTGATAGAATATTTTGTATGTTGTTGTTGTTATGTGCCGTCAAGTCAGACCCGACTTACAGCAACCGCTCCTTGGGTTTCTGAGATGGTATCACTACAGAAGTAGATTGCCCTACCTTCCTTCCAAGGAGTGGCTGGAGGGTTTGAACTGCCAGGCTTCTGGTTAGCAGTCAAATGCCTTAGGCACTACACCACCAGAGCTCCTCCTACTTAGCCCTTGGATCCTAGTATTTGAAACCAAGTAATGCTTTCATGATATCAATGTTATACATCTACAGAAGGAATTAGACTTTATCAAGATCCTTCACCTTTATCATCTCATTTGATGTTAATAAAAGCTCTATGCAGTGGACAGAGAGCTTGGCCAAGCTTGGCCTTTATATATGGTTGTGGAAATTGTGAAATGTACAAGTAGACTGGCCAATAAGGCTAGTGGAGACTGAACTCTAGTCTTTGCTCTCTCTGCTCACCAAGCTCATGAACTTGAGTATGGAACTGAATCTGTCCAGACGAAGAAGCACCTTTTTCTAAATTCCCCAAGGTATTGTATGGACTTGCATGTGATATTAATGATATTGTTCGATAATTTCCACATTCTGTTGGATTACCTTTCTTTGGAAAGGGCACAGATATGGATTTCTTCTAGTTGGTTGGCCAGATACCTGTCTTCTAAATTTCTTGGCATAGACAACTGAGCATATTCAGCATTGCATCCATTTGTTGAACATCTCAACTGGTATTCTGTCAATTCCTGGAGACTTTTCACCAATGCATTCAGTGAAGTTTGGACTTCTTTCTTCTTGATCATATGCTACAGCTCAGTGCCTAAGGCATTTGACTGCTAACCAGAAGGTTGGCGATTCAAATCCACCAGCCACTCCTCAGAAAGAAGACTGGGCAATCTACTTCTGTAGTGATACTGTCTCGGAAACCCAAGGAGGGTTCTCTATGAGTCAGATCCAACTTGACAACAGTGAGTTGGTTGTTTTTGGTTTGGAAACGGTTGACTGTCAACCAGTTCTTTTTGTTACAGTGACTCTGCATTTCTTCCATCTCATTTTGATGCTTCCTGCATCATTCAATATTTTACATATCCAAACCCACTTAAGTTGAATGATCCCAACTCAGAGTGACTCTATACGATAAGGTAGAACTGTCCATAGGGTTACCAAGGCTGTAAATATTTACAGAAGCAAGCTACCACATCTCTCTCCCATGGAGCAGTGGTGAGTTCAAACCATAGACTTCTTGGTTAGTAGCCAAGTGCATCATCAGGGCTCCTCATTTTAACCATCGAATCCTTCAATACTGTACCTTGAGGCTTGAATTTTGTCTTCAGTTCTTTCAGCTTCAGGGATGCTCAGTGTGTTCTTCCCTTTTTGTTTCTAACTCTAGCTCTTTGCATAGTTCATTATAATACTTTGTCTTTTCAAGCAATCCTTTGAAATCTTCTGTTCAGATCTTTTACTTTATCTTTTCTTCCATTTGCTTTAGCTGCTCTACATTCAAAAGCAAGTTTCAGAATCTCTTCTGACATCCTTTTTTTTTTTTCCTTCTTTTCCTGCCTTCTTAATGATCTTTTCCTTTCTTCATGTATGATGTCCTTGATATCATCCTATAACTCATCTGGTCTTCTGTCATTAGTCAGTGCATGGAATTTATTCTTGAGATGGTCTCTAAATTCAGGTCAGATATATTCAAGGTTGTACTTTTTCTCTTGTAGATTTAATTTTCTTCACCTTCAAATTGAACTTGTATATGAGCAATTGATGGTCTGTTCCACAGTCAGCCATTGGCCTTGTTCTGATTGATGATGTTGAGCTTCTCCATCATCTCTTCCACAGATATAGTCAATTTGATTCCTGTGTGTTCTATCTGGTGAGGTCCATGTATATAGTAGCTGTTTCTGATGTTGAAAAAAGGTATAGGCGATGGATAGGTCATTGGTCTTGCAAAATTCTATCATTCAATCTCCAGCATCATTTCTATAATCAAGGCTTTATTTCCCAACAAACAATCCTTCTTCTTTGTTTCTAACTTTAGCATTCCAATCACCAGTAATAATGGATCTTGATTGCATTAATTATAATCAACCCCCATGGAAGCAGCAGTCAAGAAATCAAAGAATGTACTGCACTGGGAAAATCTGCTACAAAAGAACTCTCTAAAGTATTAAAAAGCAAAGATGTCACCTTGATGACTAGGGTGCACCTTGACCCAAACCAGGGTATTTTCAATTGCTTTATACACATGTGAAAGCTGGACAATGAATAAGGAAGACTGAAGAAGGATTGATCCATTTGAATTATGGTGTTGGCGAAGAATATTGAATATACTATGGACTGCCAGAAGAATGAACAAATCTGTTTTGGAAGAAGTACATCTAGATTGTTCCTTAGAAGGGAAGATGATGAAACTTCATCCCATGTACTTTACACATGTTTTCAGGAGGGACCAGTTTCTGGAGAGGGGCTTCATACTTGGTAAAACAGAGGGTCAGCGAAAAAAGAGGAAGACCCTCAACAAGATGAACTGACACAGTGCTGCAAGAATGGGCTTGAAAATAATAATTGTGAGAATGGCACAGGACCAGAAAGTATTTCACTCTGCTGTATACAGAGTAATTATGAGTTGGAACTTACTCAACAGCACCTAACAACAATAACTGTATGGACAGGTTACAGTGTCAACAGCACCTAACAACAATAACTGTATGGACAGGTTACAGTGTCACTTTAGAGATGTGAAAACCTAGGTTTAGAGATGTTACAATCCACAGCTAATAAATGGTGGATCCAACATTAGAATTCAAGTCTTCGAACTCACTAGCCAACATGCTTTTTCTTTCTTTAAAAAAAAAAACAAAACTTTTTATTGTGATTTCAGTGAAAGTTTACAGAGCAAAGTTATTTTTCATTCACTAGTTCATACACATTTTCTTCATGACATTGATTGCAATCCCCACAATGCAATAGCTCTCTTCCCTCTTCCTCTTTGTGGTTACCTTTTCTCTGTGTTCTTTGCTAGGCATTCCTGGCTTCTGAGCTTTCTCTCTGCACAAAAGCTGCCCTTCCGATCTCCCATGGTTGGCTGGTTGTTCTAAAGAGTACACCTACCTAGTGTAATTATTCACTTCAAAGGCCTATTGTTTGGCTAAAGTTTAAGCCTTGGGGGTGAGTTCAATTCCAGGCCCAAAGGGTGACTAGAGGCCATAGTCTCAGGGGTTTCACCAGTCTCTATCATATCAGTAAGCCTAACCTTTTACATGATTTTGAGCTTTGTTCTACAGTTTTCTCTCACTCTACCCAAGATCTCCAATTCTGATCCCCTTCTGAATGGTTGGCAGTGACAGCTGGTCACTGAATAAGGAAGAATAAGGAAGACTGTTTTACCAAGCATGATGTCCCTCTCCAGAAACTGGTCCCTAGTTCTTCTGGTCTCAAGGTCATGTAGGCTGAAGTTTCCATGCTCCACTAGTCCCTTGGACTAATTCCTTCCATACATCTTTGATTTTCTTCACTTGCTTTGCTCCAGACAAGGAGAGACCAATTGCTGCATTTTAGATGGCTGCTCACAAGCTTTTAAGACTGCAGTCACTACCCAACAAAGTAGGATGTAGAACAATGTTTTTGTGTAATACGTTATGCCAATTCATCTTGATGTCCCCTGTGACCATGTTCCCGATCTGCAGGTTCAGTGACTGACTCCCTTAAGGTGTTTAGTTGTGGCTAAGTAGTTACCATAACTGAGGACTTCTGTTAAGATGACAGAATAGGCAGACATGCTACATAGACTCTCTTCAACAAAGAAAAGAGAAACCAGTTAACACAGATACAGAAGGTAATCCTGGAGCCCTGAGCTTTGAAAGGAAGGATACAGAAGTGGATTAAATACTAACTAGCAGAAGAACCTGAATGAAAACAACAAGTAAGGAGATAAAAAGAGCTGCAGACTGTCAACTATCCTAATGGCATGGACAGCCTGAATATTTCTAAGCGGTGTTGGGACCTGAGAATTAACCTAAAAATTGGTCTTGCTCACCAAGGGTTGCCTGGATGTCTGTGCTGGTGCCTAATGAATAAAAAGAGAAACAGCAAAGAAGGAGACAAACTGAGCTGTGGACTTCTGGCTGCCCAGAGGGTGTAGCCATTTTGAATGTTTACACACAGCAGCCATTTTGGATATTTAAAGCATTTTCATTCAGATTCCAGGGACTTAACAATAGGCTCTGCTTGACAAAGACAACACGGATATACAGGACACTGACAACTGGAAAGGAGACAGGTGGTGAGTGCATAAGGGCTGTCAACTACCAAATAGAGGACCACAGTATCCTGCTTAATCAGATAACATACAAACAAAACAAAGACAATGAAAATCTTGGACGAATCACTTCAACATATGATCAATTAAATATAAATAAAAAAATGTCATGATGTCTCAGAGACAAAAGAAGAAAGATAAAACAGTAGAAACAAGGGAACAGCATACAGACCCAGAACACATCCCTGAGTAAGAAGCAGCATTAGAATTCCCTGATAAGGAATTCAAAAGAATTATGTTTAGATACCGTCAATGGATTGAGAGACAGATCAAGGAAAACACTGAAAAAATTGAGGAAAACCCTAAGACAATTTCAGAAGACAATACAAGAATGAAATGACAAAATAAATGAAAAATTAGAAATGGTACATAATCTACAGATAAAAATTCAGATTAATACTAAATTCTCAGAAACAGATAACACATTGAATAGGCAAAGGAGTAGAATTGAATCAATGGAAGACAAAATTAGTGAGATTGAAGACAAATACCTCAATATTTCTATGGAAAGGGATTAATCAGAAAAAAAGATCAAAACACAATAAAGAAAGCCTAAGGTTCATGTGGGATACCATAAAGACAAATACCTTACATGTAATCAGAATTCCAGAACAGGAAGAGACAAATAAAATCACAGAGAAAATTGTCAAATATTTGTTGGAAGAGAATTTCCATGATATAATGAAACACAAGAATATATCCATTCAAGAAGTCCAACGAACCCCA
>NW_006921880.1:1430419-1435580 GCF_000298275.1 Orycteropus afer afer
AACTTGGACTTAAAGCCTCCAAACTGTAAGAGAATAAACTCCTGTTTGTTAAGGCCATTCCATTTGTAGTATATTTCTTGTCAGAGTGGCACTAGATAACCAGAACACCAACCAAGAATTATATATGTGGCAAAATGGTCCCTCAAATATGATGGTGAAATTAGGACATTTGCAGATAAGCAGAAATTAAGGGAATTTGTTAAAACCAGACAAACCTTACAAGAGAACCTAAAGGGAGACCTTTGGACAGAGAACCAACAACAGCAAACCATTAACACACATGATGACATAACCCAGAAACCAACCCAGTTATGGAAGTATCCAAAATAAACAAACGTACAAGATTATGAACAGAGAACCAGAGACATCAATTGACAAATGAGGACAACTACAAATCAAAAAGAGGGAAAAAATCATGTAGTTACAGAACTTCTAAATGGTGTGGAAGTCAAGACAACTGCAAGATAGAACAGACTGTTCTAAACTTGGGAAGAAAATTATAAATCACAGGGTAACCTCGAAGAAAAATTATAAACCTTCACATTAAAATACAAAAGAGGACAAACACAAATATTTAGCAAATACTAAAACAATAGCAATGAAGGAACTGATAACATGATTCATAAACAAAACAAGTTCAGCACAGAAAATTATATGGAACAAAGAAATCAGCAACACCATGAAAACACACGTAATAAAATGACAGCAACAAACTCATACTTGTCAATAATTATACTGAAGGTAAATGGATTAAATGCATCATTCAATAGATGGAGAGTTGCAGACTGGGTAAGAAAACATAACCCATCAATACACTGTCTACAAGACAGATACATTAGAGAAAAAGAAAAACAGACTGAACATCAAAGGTTGAAAAAAAGATACATCAAGAAAATGGCAACCACTAGATGGTGCCCGGCTACGACTGTCATCCACTCGGAAGGGGATCTATGTAGGAGATCCTTAATAGAGAGGGAGAACAATGTGGAACAAAACTCAAAATCATTTGGAGAAAAAAAAAAGGTGGGACCAGGTTTGCTGGTCTGATAGAACCTGGTGGAACCACTGAGACTATGGCCCCTAGCTGCCCTTCAGGTCTGGAATTGAACCCACACCTGTGGTTTCCAGCCAAACAAAGTCGAGGCATATGAGTTAAGCATTTACCTCAAGTAGACACACTCCTTGGAGAGAACAATCATGGGAGAAAGAAGGGCTGCTTATGCACAGGGAGACAGCTCAGGGGGCAGGAGTGTATGGAGGGATGGACACTGGGAAGAGGTAACTATGGGGAGGAAGTGGGAGAGGAGCTGTTGCATTGTGGTAAACTGTGGTCAATGACATGAGACAAAGTATATGTGAACTGCTGTATGGAAAGTGAATTTGCTCTGTAAATCTTTACCCAAATCACAATAAAAAGAAAAGAAAATGGCAACCAAAAAAGAGCAGGAATGGCAATCTTAATTTCTGATAAAATTGACTTAAGACAAAAACCATCATAAGAGACAAGGAAGGACATTATATAATGATTAAAGGATCAACTGAACAAGAGGACATAATCATAATAAATATCTATGAACCCAATGAAAGAGCTCCAAAATAAATAAATTAGACTTTAACAGAATTGAAAAGACAAATAGATGATTCCACAGTCATAGTAGGAGACTTTAATACATCACTTTCAATCAAAGATAAAACAACTGGAAAGAAACTCAACAAAGATGCAGAAGAACTGAAAAATGCAATCCACCAACTTGACATCTACAGAGCACTTCACCCAACAACAGCACAATACACATTCTTTTCCAGTGCACATGGAACATTCTCCATGATAGACCATATGTTAGACCACAAAACAAGCCTTAATAGATTTAAAAACACTGAAATAGTGCAAAGCATCTTCTCAGATCACAATGCTATAAAATTAGAAATCAATAATAGAAGATCAAAGGAAAAAGAGTAAACACATGGAAACTGAATAATACCCTTCTTGAAAATGACTGAGTAACAGAAGAAATAAAAAATGAAGTAAAAAAAAATCCTTAAATCAAATGAGAATAAATAACAAAATCTTTGGGACACAGCAAAAACAGTGATCAGAGGCTGAATTATAACAATAAATGCACACATCAAAAAAGAAGAAAGAGCCAAAATCAACACCTTAACCCAACATCTGCAACAATTAGAAAAAGAGCAGGAAAAAAAAAAAAAAGCCTACAGTCACCAGAAGAAATAAAGATTCAAGCAGAAATAAATGAAACAGAAAATAGACAATAAAAAAAATCAACAAGACTAGAAGTTGGTTTTTTGAAAAGATTAATAAAATTGAAAACCACTGGCAAATTTAACAAAGGAAAAGAGGGGGAGAATACAAATAACACGAATAAGAAATGAAATGGGTGATGTCACAACAGAACCAACAGAAATTAAAAGAGTAATATCAGGATACTATGAGGAGCTGTATTCCAACAAACTTGAAAATCTAGAAAGGGACAGATTTCTAGAAACATGCTACTTACCTAAACTAATACAGACTGAGGTGGAAAATTAGAACAGACCCCTAACAAAAGAAGAAATTGAGCAGGTCATAACAAAACTACCAACAACAACAACAAAAAAAAACCCTGGCCCACACGTTTTCATTGGAGAATTCTACTGAATATTCAAAGAACTGGTACCAATCCTACTCAAACTATTCCAGAGCATAGAAAAGGATGGAATCTTCACAAATTCATTTTATGATGGATGTACAACCCTGATACCAAAACCAGTCAAAGACATCACTAAAAAGGAAAACTACAGATCAATGAATATAGATGCAAAAATCTTTAACAAAATCCTAGCCAATAGACTCCAACAACATAACAAAAAAATAATACATAATGACCAAGTGGGGTTCATACCAAGTATGCAAAGATGGTTCAACATTACAAAAACAATCAATGTCATCCATCACATAAATAAAACACAGAAAAAGAACCACATGATCAAATCGATCAATGGAGAAAAGCCATTTGATAAAATCCAACACCCATTCCTGATAAAAAAAAAACTCTTACCAAAATAGGAATAGAAGGGAAATTTCTCAACATAATAAACAGCATATATGCACAATCAACAGCCAACATTATTGTCAATGGAGAGAGACTGAAACCATTCTCTTTGCAAACAGGAAGCAGACAAGGATGCCCTCTATCCCCACTTCCATTCAACATTGTATTGGAAGTCCTAGTTAGAGCAATAAGGAAAGGAAGAGAAGTCAAAGGCATCCAAATTGGTAAGGAAGAAATAAAGCTATATGCCTATTTATTGATTATATGATCCTATACAGAGAAAACTCAAGAGATTCAACAAAAAAACTAGTGGAACTAATTGACAGAGTTAGCATAATGGCAGGTTACAAGATCAACCTACAAAAATCAGTTGGATTCCTTTATGCCAGCAAAGAGATTGCTGAAAAGGAAATAAGGAAATCAATACCATTTACAGTAGCTGCCAAAAAAAATATATATATATATTTGGGAATAAATCTCACGAGGGACACAAAGACGTGTACAAAGAAAACTATAAAATACTACTTCAGGAAACCATAAGAGATCTACATAAATGGAAGAATATACCATGCCTGTGGATAGGAATATTGAACACTGTGAAAATCTCAATACTACCCAAAGCAATCTATACATTCAATGCAATCCCAATCCAGACCCCATCAAAATTGTTTAAGAATATGGAAAAACCAATCACTAATTTTATATGGAAAGGAAAGAGACCTCAGATAAGCAAAGCACCACTGAAGAACAACAAAGTAGGAGATCTCACACTCCCAGATCTCAAAACATACTATACAGCCACAGTAGTTAACACAGTCTGGTATTGGTACTATGACATACACATAGACCAGTGGAACAGAATTGAGAACCCAGAAATAGATCCATCGACCTATGGTCAACTGATCTTTGACAAAGGGCTGAAATCCATTAAATGGGGAAGAGAAAGGAGCTCTGGTAGCATAGTGCCTAAGGCACTTGACTGCTAATCAGAAGACTGGCGATTCAAACCCACCAGCCACTCCTCAGAAGGAAGATGAGGCAATCTACTTCCATAGTGATACTGCCTCGGAAACCCAAGGAGGGGTCGCTGTGAGTCGGGTCTGACTTGATGGCATATAACAACAATAAAAAAACTGGATATCCATTTGCAGAAAAATGAAATAAGATCCGTATCTCACATCATACACAAAAACTCACTCCAGAACGATTAAAGACTTAAATGTGAACCCTAAACCTATATAGTTCCTCAAGGAAAAACTAGGGGCAAATTTAGGGGCCCTCATTTATGGCATATATAGACTGTCAAGCATAACCCAAGATCCACAAACAGCAGAAGATAAACTAGATGAATGGGACCTTTTTATGTGCTTCCAAAGACTTCTCCAAAAAAGTCAAAAGAGAACCTACTGATTGGGGAAAGTATTCGGCAGTGACATATCTGACAAGGGATTTATCTCTAGAATTTATAGAAAATTCCAACACCTCAACAACAAAAAAGACAAACAATCCAATTCAAAAATGGGCAGAAGACATCAATAGACACTTTACCAAAGATGATATTCAGGTGGCCAACAAACACATGAAGAAAATGTTCACAATCATTCACCATTAGGGAGATGCAAATCAAATCAACAATGAGATACCATCTTGCTCTGGCACTATTAGCAAAGTTCAACAAGAGAAAATAACAAATGCTGGCGAGGTTGTGGAGAGATTGGGACTCTCATACACAACTAGTGGGACTGTCAAATGATACAACCACTGTGGAAAAGAGTATGGCAATTCCTTAAAAAGTTGGAATTAAAAATAAATACCATTTGATCTAGCAATCCCATTACTAGGTCTATACCCTAAAGAAGTGAGAGCCAGGACAAAAACAGATATATGCACACCCTTATTCATCACAGCACTATTTATTTTACAACAGCAAAAAGATGGAAACAACCTAGGTGGCCAGCAACAGAAGAATGGATAAACATATTGTGGTACATACACACAATGGAATACCATGCAACACTAAAGAATAATGTAGAATCTGCAAAACACTGCATAATGTGGATGAACTTGGAGGACATTATGCTGAGTGAAATAAGTCAATCACAGAAGGACAA
>NW_006921880.1:1436011-1451429 GCF_000298275.1 Orycteropus afer afer
TTTGCCCTCTCTTAGCTCAATTATATATATACAGATATTTTCATACCATATACAAATACATACATAGAAAGATCATCTGCCACTCTATATATGGTCATGAGTATATATTCCCTTTTGCCTACCCATACATGATCATCTTACCTGTCTACTTACGTATCCACTAGTACAATAATGTTTAGTAATACTGATAATGCAGTATTGTGTATGTGAAAGTATTTACATCTTTGTTATCTGTACCTCTTGTGCACCTCTCTGTGTCTTCTGTGCTATTGTGGTGGTCACCTGCTTTTCGTATACTGCCTTTCCATTCACCCGAATCAATACATGTGTCTTACTAGGCAGCAATTTTCCCTCTCCTTCCTTCCCATCCCTGGTAAGCAGCAAAGAAAGTTTCCTTCCACCAGCATGCCCTCCCTTTTTTTTCTTTTCACTTTTATTGTGGTGAAAACATATACACCAAGACATTCACCAACGTAACAATTTCTACATTTACAGCCCAGGAACATTGATGCCATTTTTTATGTTGTGCCACCATTATTGCTATACTTTATCAAAATATTCCTCCACCATTAGCATAAAATCAATGCCCTGCAAACAAAAGTTTCCCCTTTCTCCCTCCCTCATACCCCTGGTTATCACTAATAATTTTGGTGTATATGTGTGTGTGTGTGTGTGCATATATTTAAAAAAAAAAAAAAAAAAAAACCTATCTAGCAATTTTCCCTCCATTCCTCTCCCATCCCTGGTAACCAACAAGGAAAATTTCCTTCTATATATAAACCCTTCCTTGACTTTTTACAAAAGTGGACTAATACAATACTTGTTCTTCTGTGATTGACTTATTTCACTCAGCACAATGTACTCTAAATTCCTCCATGTTACATGGTGTTTTGCCAATTCTACATGATTCTTTAGTGTTGCATGGTATTCCACTGTGTGTATGTACCACAGTTTGGTTATCCATTCCTCCGTTTGAGGGCACTTAGGTTGCTTCCATGTCTTTGCTCTTATGACTAGTGCTTTCATGAACATGTATCTGTTCGTGTCCTGGCTCTCACTTCCTTAGGATATATACCTAGTAATGGGATTGCTGGATCAAATGGTATTTCTATTGCCAACTTTTTAAGGAATCACCATACCAATTTTCACAGGGATTGGAAATCTGCTTCCGTAGTGATACCACCTTGGAAACCGAAGGGGGGGTGACTATGAGAGATCCAACTTGACGGCAGTGTGTTTTTCTCTTTCTTTCTTTTTTTTTTTTTTTTGGTATCATTTTACGGTCCTAGCAGCAGTGTATAAGAGTCCCAATCTCTCCACATCCTTGACAACATTTGTTATTTTCTGTCTTGTTGAATTTTGTTATTAGTGCTGGGGTAAGATGGTATCTCGTTGTTTTGATTTGCATTTCTCTAATGGCTAATGATCCTGAACATTTCTTCATGTGTTTGTTGGTAAAGTATCTTGTTCATGTCTTCTGCCCATTTTTTAATTGGATTGTTTGTCTTTTGGATGTTGAGAAGTTGGAGTTTTCTATAAATTTTATAGATAAGTTGCTTGTCAGCTATGTGACAGTTGAATATTTTTTTCCATTCTGTAAGTTCTCTTTTTATTCTTCTGGAGAAGGCTTTTGATGCCCATAAAAATTTAATTTTCAGAAGGTCCCAATCTTCTAGTTTATTGTGTGCTGTTTGTGTGTCTTGTGTTACGCTTGATAGTCTACTTATACCATAAAACAGGGCCCTTAAGTTTGCCCCTAATTTTTCCTTGGTCAACATTATAGTTTTAGGATTCACATTTAAGTCTTTGATCCATCTGGAGTGAGGCTTTGTGTATAGTGTGAGCATGGATTTTGTTTCATTTTTCTGCAAATGGATATCCAGTTTTGCCATCATCATTTGTTAAAAAGACTCTTTCTTCCCCATTTAATGGATTTTGGTCCTTTGCCAATGATCAGTTGACTATCAGTAGATGGCTCTATTTCTGGGTTCTCAATTCTGTTCCACTGGTCTATATGTCCTGCTGTTGTACAAATACCAGGCTGTTTTGACCACAGTGGCTGTACAGTGTTTTGAGATCTGGAAGTGTGAGACCTACTTTGTTCTTCTTCTTCAGCAGTGCTTTGCTTATCCGAGGTCTCTTCTCTTTCCATATAAAATTGATTGATTTCTCCATGTCTTTGAAGAATGTGGATGGAATCTGGATTAGGATTGCATTGAATGTAGATTGCTTTGGGTAGCAGTGACATTTTCACAATGTTCAATCTTCCTATCCATGAGCATGGTGGTATATTCTTCCATTTATGTAGGTATCTTATAGTTTCTTGAAGTAGTGTTTTGTAGTTTCTTTGTAAAAGTCTTTTGTGTTCCTGGTGTGATTTATCCCCAATATTTTATTTTTGGTACCATCAGCATGGTTTTTCAACTTCCCTACAAGTCTCCTATTGGTTCAATTTAATGGGGGCTATCTCTGACTTCTCATGTGGCAATCTAGCTTCCTTAGCACCTTGTCTCAATCAGCTAAACCAACGTCTAAAGCTCTATGGCACAGCATTTTTATGAAATCATAGCTATTTTTTCTTGATGATGAAGCTGAGAATAGGTATGTGTGCCAGCTATCCCAAGTTGTTGTTATTGTTAGGTGCTGTTGAGTTGGCTCTGACTCATAGCAACCCCATGTACAACAGAACAAAACACAGCCCAGTCCTGTGAAGGCCTCACAATACTTGGTATACTTGAGCCTACTGTTGCAGCCACTCCATCTCGTTGAGGGCCTTCCCCTCTTTCATCAACCCTCCACTTTACCGAGGGTGATATCCTTCTCCAGGGAATGATCCTTTCTGACAACATGGCCAAAGAAGGTCAAATGAAGTCTGGCCATTCTCACCTCCAAGGAGCATTCTGGCTGCACTTCTTCCAGGGAAGATTTGATAGTTCTTTTGGCAGTCCATGATACTTTCCACATTCTTCACCAACACTACAACTCAAAAGCATCAACTCTTCTTCAGTCCTCCTTATTCATTGTCCAGCTCTCACATGCATATGAGGCGATTAAAAATACCATGGCTTGGGTTGGGCGCAGTTTAGTCTTCAAAGAGACATCTTTTTTCTTCAACACTTTAAACAGGTATTTTGCAGCAGATTTGCCAAGTGCAATACGTTGTCTGATGTCTTGACTGCTGCTTCCATTGGTTTTGATTGTGGAACCAAATAATATGAAATCTTTGACAACTTCAATTTTTCTCTCCATTTATCCTAATACTGCTTATAGGCCCAGTTGTGAGGATTTTCATTTTCTCTGTTTTGAGGTGTAATCCATACTGCAGGCTGTAGTCTTTCATCTTCATCAGTAAGTGCTTCAAGTCCTCTTCACTTTCAGCAAGAAAGGTTCTGTCATCTGCATATCGCAGGTTGTTAATGAGTCTTCTCCAATCCTGATGCCACGCTCTTCTGCATACAGTCCAGGTTCTCAGATTATTTGCTCAGCATACAGATTGAACAAGTATGGTGAACCCTAATTCACTCCCTTCTTGATTTTAAACCATGCGGTGTCCCATTGTTCTTTTCTAACGACAGCTTCCTGGTCTATGTATGTACTCTTGAGCACATTTAAGTGTTCTGGAATTTCCATTCTTCTCAATGTTATCCATAATGTGGTACAATCCACACAACTGAATGCTTTTCCATAGTCAGTAAAATACAAATAAACATTTTTTCTGGTATTCTTTGCTTTCAGCGAAGATCCATCTGACATCAGCAATGATATTTCTCATTCCTTGTCCTCTTCTGAATCCAGCTTGCATTTCTGGAAGCTCTCTGTCAATATACTGCTGCAACTGTTTTTGAATTATCTTCAGCAAGATTTTACTTGCGTGTGATACTGTTAATTTTTTTATAATTTCCACATTCTGTGAGACCACCTTTCTTTGGAATGGGTAGAGATATGGATCTCTTCCAGTCAGGTGCCAGGTAGCCGTCTTCCAAATTTCTTGGCATACATGAATGAGTGCCTTCAGCATGGCATCTGTTTGTTGAAACATCTAAATGGGTATTCCATCAATTCCTGGAGCCTGTTCTTTGCTGATTCCTTCAGTGCAGCTTTGATGTCTTCCTTCAGTACTATTGGTTCTTAATCATATGCCATCTCCTGAAATGGATGAACATCAACCAATTATTTTTAGTACAGTGACTCTGTGTATTCCTTCCATCTTCTTTTGAGGTTTCCTGAATCATTCAATATTTTCCCCATAGAATTTTTAAATATTACAATTTGAGACTTGAATTTTTTTCTCCAGTTCTTTCAGCTTGAGAAATGCTGAGCATATTCTTCCCTTTTAGTTTTCTAACTTCAGGTCATTGCACATTTCATTATAATAATTGACTTTGTCATCTCCAGCTGCTCTTTGAAATCTTCTGTTCAGCTCTTTTGTCTTGTCAACTCTTCCATTTGCTTTAGCTACTCTCTGTTCAAAAGCAAGTTTCATAGTCTCTTCTGACATCCATTTTGGTCTTTTCTTCCTTTCTTGTCTTTTTAATGACCTCTTGCTCTCTTCATGGATGATGTTATTGATGTTATCCCACAGTTCCTCTGGTTTTTGGTCACTGGTGTTCAATGCATCAAATCCATTCTTTAGATAGTCTATAAATTTAGAAGGGATATTATCAAGGACATATTTTGGCTCCTGTAAACTTAATTCTCTTCATCTTCAACTTGAACTTGCATATGAGGAGTTGATAGCCTGTTCCACAGTCAGCTCCTGGTCTTCTTTTGGCTGAAGATATTGAACTTCTCCATTGCCTCTTGCCACAGATGTAGTCAATCTGATTCCTGTGTATTTTATCTAGTGAAGTCCATGTGTATAGCTGCCATTTATTTTGTTGAAAAAAGGTATTTGCAATGAGTAAGACAGTGGTCTTGCAAAAGTCTATCATGCAATCTCCAGTGCTATTTCTATCACCAAGGCCATATTTTCCAACAACCAGTGATTCTTCTTTATTTCCAACTTTTGCATTACAATCACTACTGATAATCAACACATCTTGATTGCATGTTTGGTCAATTTCAGACTGCCGAAGTTGGTAAAAATCTTCAATTTCCTCATCTTTAGTTTGGGTGGTTGGTGTGTAAAATCAAATAATAGTAGTATTAACTAGTTTTCCTTGTAGGTGTATGGATATTATCCTATCACTGACAGCACTGTACTTCAGGATAGATCTTGAAACACTCTTTGTGATGATGAATAGCATGTCATTCCTCTTCAATTTGTCATGCTTGGCATAAATCATATGGTTGTCTGATTCAAAATGGCCAAAACCAGTCCATTTCAGCTCACTAATACCTAGGATAGCGATCTTCATGTGTTTCATTTTGTTTTTGACAACTTCCAGTTTTCCTAGATTCATACTTTCTACATTCCATGTTCTGATTACTAATAGATGTTTGCAGCTGTTTCTTCTCATTTTGAGTCATGCCATATGAGCCAAAGGAGGGCCCGAAAGCTTTACTCCATCCATATCATTAAGGTCAGCTCTATGTTGACAAGACAGCTCTTTCCCAGTCCTATTTTGAATGCTTTCTGACCTGAGAGGCTCATCTTCCAGCACTATATTGGACAACGTTTCAGGGCTATTCATAAAGTTTTCCAGTAATATATTAGACAGTGTTACACTGCTATTCATAAGGTTTTCACTGGTCAGTTCTTTGAGAAGTGTATGGCCCCTTCCTTCTTCCGAGTCTGTCTTAATCTGGAAGCTCCACTAAACCCTGTCCATCATAGATAACCCTGCTGGCATTTGAAACACTGGTGACATAGCCTCCAGCCTCACAGCAACATGCAAGCCACCACAGTATGACAAACTGACAGATGAGTGGTGGGCTGTCCCAAGAGGGATACTTTATTTGTTTATTTATTTTTCACTCTGGATAGCATTGTTTTTTTGTTTGTTTGGTCTTTTTATTTTTATTGTGATTTGAGTAAAAGTTTACAGAGCAAATTCATTTTCCATACAGCAGTTCATACACATTTTCTCTCATGACATTGACTACAATTCCCCACAATGTAACAGTTCTCTTCCCACTTCATCTCTGTAGTTACCTCTTCCCTGTGTCTTTCCCTGCCATGCACTCCTATCCCCAACCTGTCTCCCTGTGCAAACACTACCCTTCTATTCTGCCATGGTTGATCACTTCAAGGAGTACATCTACCTAATGTAAATGTTCAGCCCAAATGCCTGTCTATTATTTGGATGGAAGCCACAGGAGTGAGTTCAATTCCAGACCTGCAGGGTAACTAGGGGCCATAGTCTTGGGGGGTCTCACCAGGCTCTATCAGACTAGCAAACTTGGTCTTTTTTTATGATTTTGAGTTTTGTTCCACATTGTTCTCCCACTCTATCCAGGATCTCCTTCACCAATCTTCCTCCAAGTGCCTTACAGTGGAAGCCAGGTGCCATCTATTTCTTCTGGTCTCAAGGTCATATAGGCTGAGGATCACATGATCTATCAGTCCATTGGACTAATTGTTTCCACGTATCTTGGTTTTCTTCATTCTTCTTTGCTCTGGACAAGAAGAGACCCATCAAGTCTAGGTTTCCTTGTTTTCTTTCCACTTGATGCCAGTTACCAAATGAGTTATGTTAAGCCCATGCCTTTTCTAGGAACAATGGTCTTGCTATCTAGACATTTCTTATCCCATCACTGCCTATATCGTGTGTTCTTTACCTATGGGAGCAGAATATACAGTGGGACACATCATTAAGCTACCATGAAGAAACTGATTTTTGTTTATTAGTTTTAGAATTTGCTCATTGAATTTCTTCAGTATCTACTGATGACTATGATGATGTTTATATTAACCAGTATTTTCTGAGTCTACATGCCTAATCAGTTAATCCTCATAATAACTGTAAAACACATAAGCTATCATTCATGTCATTTTTTCAGATATGGCTTATAAATGCTAAATAATTTGTCCAAGGTGACAGAATTTGTGGGAGGAAATGCCCAGGTCTATTGTAACTACAAAGGAGCTCTGGTAATGTAGTGCCTAAGGCACTTGACGGCTAACCAGAAGGCTGGTGGTTCAAACCCACCAGCCACTCCTTGGAAGGAAGGTTGGCAATCTACTTCTGTAGTGATACCACCTTGGAAACTCAAGGAGGGATCATTATGAGTCGGGTCAGACTCGATGGCATATAACAACAACAACATTTTAACTACAAAGCTCAAGTTCCAAAACTTAAATCTCATCCCTCACCTACTGCTACATCCAAGCACAATACAGAGGACTAAAACCAGTGCATACATTTTCTTTATAATCAGGCTTGTAAAGAAAATGTTTGAACTGCTTTTCCTTTGTTGTAGTTGTTGTTAGGTGCCGTTGAGTCAGCTCTAATAGTAACTCTATGTACAACAGAACAACACACTGCCTGGTCCTGCGCCAGCCTCATAATCCTTGCTATACCTGAGCCCATCATTGCAGCCATCATTGCAGCCATCACTGTGTCCATCCATCTCATTAAGGGTCTTCACCTTTTTCATTGACCCTCCATTTTACCAAGCATGATATCCTTCTCCAGAAAATGGTCCCTTCTGACAACATGACCAAAGTAAGTGAGACGAAGTCTGGCCATTCTCACCTCCAAGGAGCATTCTGGCTCCACTTTCTCCAGGACAGATTTGTTTGTTCTTCTGGCAGTCCATAGTTCTTTCATTATTCTTCACCAACACCGCAACTCAGAAACCTCAACTCTTCTTTGGTCTTCCTTATTCATTGTACACCTTGTACATGCTTAGGAGGTGAATGAAAATATCATGTCTTGGGTTAAATGTACCTTCGTCCTCAAAGACACATCTTTGCTCTTCAGCTCTTTAAAGAAGTCTTTTGCAGCAGTTTTTCCCAGTGCAATATGACATCTGATTTCTTGACTGGTGCTTCCATTGGTGTTGACTGTGGATCCAAGTAGTATAAATTCTTTGACAACTGTAACCTTTCCTCCATTTATTGTGATGCTGCTTATTGGTCCAGTTGTGAGGATTTTTGCTTTATGTTGAGATGTAATCCATACTGAAGACTAGTTTTTAATCTTTATCAGTAAATCCTTCAAGTCATCTTCACTTTCAGCAAACAAGGTTGTGTCATCTGCATATCACAGGTTGTTCATGAGTCTTCCTCCAATCCTGATGCCATGTTCTTTTTCACATAGTCCAGGTTCTTGGATTATCTGCTCAGCATACAGATTGAACAATTATGGTCAAAGGATACAACCCTGATGCATTTCCTTCCTGATTTAAACCATGCAGTAACCCCTTGTTCTGTTCAAACAAAAGCCTCCTGGTCTATGTACAGGTTCCTCTTGAATTAAGTGTTCTGGAATTATCATTCTTCTCAATGTTGCCCATAATTTGTTATGATCCACACAGTCAAATGCTTTTGCATAGTCAATAAAACACAAGTAAACATCTTTCTAATAGTCTTTGCTTTCGGCCAAGATCCATCTGACATCAGCTATGATATCCCTTGTTCCACATCCTCTTCTGAATTGAGCTTGCATTTCTGAAAGTTCCCTGTCAAATTATTGCTGCATCATTTTTCAACTTTCTTCATTAAGATTTTACTTGCATGTGCTATTAATAATATTGTTCGATAATTTCTACATTCTGTGGGATCACCTTTCTTTGGAATAGGTACAAATATGGATCTCTTCCAGTCAGTTGGCCAGGTAGCTGTCTTCCAAATTTCTTGGCATAGACAAGTGAGTGCCTCTAGCGTGGCATCCATTTGCTGAAACATCTCAATGGGTATTCCATCAATTCCTGGAGCCCTGTTTTTCACCAATTCCTTCAGTGCAACTTCGACTCCTTCCTTCAATGCCATCAGTTCTTGATCATATGCCACCTTCTGAAATAGATGAACAATGACCAATCCTTTTTAGTACAGTGACTCTGTATTCCTTCCATCTTTTCTCTTAATGTTTCCTGCATCATTCAATCTTTTGCCCATAGAATCTTTCAATATTGCAACTTGAGGCTTCAATTTTTTCTTCATTTCTTTCAGCTTGAGAAATGCTGAGTATTCTTCCCTTTTGGTTTTCTAACTCCAGGTCTTGCCACATTTCATTATAATAACTGACTTTGTCTTCTTGAGCTGCACTTTGAAATCTCCTGTTCAGCTCTTTAATCTTGTCATTTCTTCCATTTGCTTTAGCCACTCTCCATTAAAGAGTAAGTTTCAGAGACTCTTCTGACATCCATTTTGGTCTTTTCTTCTTTCCTGTCTTTTTTCATGACCTTTTACTTTCTTTCATGGATGATGTTCTTGATGTCATACCATAATTTGTCTGGTTTTCAGTCATTGGTGTTCAATGATCAAATCTGTTCTTCAGATAGTCCCTAAATTCAAGTGGAATAAATTGAAAGGTGGACTTATTTTAATTGTCTTCAGTTTCAGTTTGAACTTGCGTATCAGCAGTTGATGGTCTGTATCACACTCAGCTCCTGGCCTTGCTTTGGCTGAAGATATTGAGCTTCTCCATTGCCTCTTGCCACAGATGCAGTTGATCTGATTCCTGTGTATTCCACCTAGCAAAGTCTACATGTATAGCCACCATTTATGTTGTTGAAAAAATAGTATTTGCAATGAATAAGTCCTTGGTCTTGCAAAATTCTATTGTGCAATCTCCAGCCTTATTTCTATTACCAAGGCCATATTTTCCAACTACTGGTAACTCTTCTTTGTTTCCAACTTTCACATTCCAATCACCAGTAATAATCACTACATCTTGATTGCAGGTTTGGTCTATTTCAGACTGCAGAAGTTGGTAAAAATCCTCATTTTCCTTGTCTTTGGGTTTTGTGGTTGGTGCATAAATTTGAGTAATAGTAGTATTAATTGGCCTTCATTGTAGGCATATGGATATTATCCTATCACTGACAGTATTGTACTTCAGGATAGATCTTGAAACATTTTTTGTGATGATGAATGCCATGTCATTCCTCTTCAATTTGTCATTCCCAGCATAGTAAATCATATGGTTGTCTGATTCAAAATGGCCAAAACCAGTCCATTTCAGCTCACTAATGTCTAGAATATCAATCTTTATGTGTTCCATTTCATTTTTGACAACTTCCAATTTCCCTAGATTCACACTTTGTACATTCCATGTTCTGATTATTAATGGATGTTTGTAGCTGTTTCTTCCCATTTTGAGTCATGCCACATTAGCAAATGGGTGTCCCAAAAGCTTTACTCCATTTACATCATTAAGGTTGTCTCTATTTTGAGGAGGCAGCTCTTACCCAGTCGTATTTTGCGTGTCTTGTGACCTAAGAGGCTCATCTTCTAGCACTGTGTTGGATAGTGAGCAATTCATAAATTTTTCCAATAATATATCAGAAAGCTTTTAACTGCTATTAATAAGGTTTTCAGTGGCCTATTCTTTGAGAAGTGGATGGCCCCTTCTTTCTTCCAAGTCTCTCTTAGTCTGGAAGCTCTGATGAAACCAGCCCATTGTGGTTAACCCTGCTGGTATTTAAAATACTGATGGCACAGCCTCCAGCCTCACAGGTACATGCAAGCCACCACAGTACATCAAACTGACAGAAGAGTGATGGGCTTCTTCCTTTTCTGACCATATTTTTCTAAATTAAAAGTCTAAACATGTAGTTTGACAATCTGAAATCATTAAATTCCAGAAAAATCCATGACCTCTAGCTATTGAGCCATTACCTTTATTCTTAGACCTAATCACCAAGAAGTAGCCTTTTTCAGATTATTCACCATTTCTTTTGAGCCCAGGCCTGGTTCCTCTTAGTATCTCAGAGTTAGGCCCAACTCCCAAGCAGAGGCCTCCACCCAAAATCCTCAGAGTCTCTTAGAGACAGAAACCTCAATTATTGAGTCTTATCATTCTGAAAAATTCCTCATTGAAAAGAAAATGATGAAAAGAAAAAAGGTTTGCTTTTTCCCTTTAAAATAAAAAGCCCTCAGGCATCGCTTTGAACAATCCTACTCTATTCAGCAATAGCCTCTCTCAGGAAGAGAGGAAGAAGGGGGAAAGGGAGGTTAATCTGTTCTGTCAAGGGAGGAGCACTGTGTTTTGCCCTTCCTTTCTAAAGTGGCTCTTCACTGCAGTTTGTCCCAGAGAGGACAAAGAAAAAAGTCACAAGCTCTAAACTTCATATGCAGAAATAATCCACAAGTTCATTCATTCAACAAATATTTATTGACTCCCTACTATGTGGTAGGTTCTTAATACCCACTATTCTTCCTTTCCATCTCAATACATAATCAAGAATACTTAAAAGTGGTAAACAAGAAAGAATGAATAAATATGCAAAAGTAATTACCACCAAGTTGACTCATGATGACTCATGCGTGTCAAACTAAAACCAACCAAACTCACTGTCGTCCAGTTGGATCTGACTTATAGCGACCCCTCCTCGAGTGTCCAAGGAGGTATCGCTACAGAAGTACATTGCCCAACCTTCATTCCGAGGAGTGGCTGATGGTTTTGAACCACCAGCCTTCTGGCTAGCAGTCAAAGGCCTTAGGTACTACACCACCAGAGCTCCCTCATGTGGGTCAGAATAGAATTAAGCTCCATAAGGTTTTCAGAGACTGATTTCTCAGAAGTAGACTGCCAAGCTTTTCTTCTGTGGTGTCTCTGGGGAGACTCAAACCTCCAACTTTTTGGATAGCAGCTGACAGCGTTAACCATTTGCATCACTTAGAGACACCAAGAAAATGTCAGGTAGATATAATTGATACGAAGAACAAAAGGACAATATGATTAAGAGAATCTGATTTAAAAAAAAAAAAAAAAAACTCATTGTCATTGAGTAGATTCCAACTCATAGTGACCCTATAGGACAGAATAGAACTGCCCCATAGTTTTTCCAAGGCTGTCAATCTGTACGGAAGCAGGTTGCCACATCTTTCTCCTGGGAGTGGCTGGTGGGGCTGAAGTGCTGACTTTTTGGTTAACAGCCAAGCACTGCACACCAGGGCTCCCTGAGAATCTGATAAGGTATTTATGTTAGATGGTCACTAAAGGCCTCCTTAGGATGTACAAACAGTTTGTGCTGGACCTGAAAGTTGATAGTTAGAGCCAGCCTAGCAGTGCCACAGGAGAAAGGCCTGGCGATCTGCTTCCATAAACATTACAGCCAAAAAACCCTATGGGGTAGTTCTATTATGTGGGTCTCCATGAGTCAGAATCAACTTGACAGCAAAGATTTGTTTTGTTTTGTTTTAAAGGCCTCCTTGGGAGGTGATATTTAAACTGAAACCCAAATTAAAAGAAGGAATCATCCATGTGAAGGTGGTGGTAGAAGATGCAGAAAACTTCTAATGCAAAAGTCTTCATGCAGGAGTAAGCCTTTAGAGGAAGAGTTGGCAAATTACTGTGGAAAGAGCCACATAGTAAGTATTATAGGCCTTGTGAGGAGCTCTCGTGGCATAGTGCCTAAGGCATGTGACTGCTAATAAAAAGGCTGGCGGTTCAAACCCACCAGCCACCCCCTCAGGGGAAGATTGGGCAATCTACTTTCCTAATGATATCGCCTGGAAACCCAAGAAGGGACCCCCAAGGAGGGGTCTTTATGAGTCCAGATGACTTGATAGCAGTGAGTTTGTTTTTGCCTCACATAAGGTCTCTTAGGGAGCTCTGGTAGCATAGTGCCTAAGGCACTTGACTGCTAGCCAGAAGGCTGGTGGTTCAAACCCACCAGCTACTCCTCGGAAGGAAGATGGGGCAATCTACTTCCGTAGTGATACTGCCTCGGAAACCCAAGGAGGGGTCACTATGATTTGGGTCTGACTCGACTCGACGGCACATAACAACAACAACACAACAAGGTCTCTTACTCATAGTCTTCTTTTTGTTCTTGCTGCTGCAGTTGTTTCACAGCTCTTTAAAAACGTAAAAACCATTCTTAGTTCCTAGGCAGTATAACAAGGGGCCCCAGGCCAACCTCTGCCTTTGAGGACTATTGAATCAGCTGCAGCTAGAGAGTAAGTGAACATGGGAAAAAGTAGCGGACATGAGGTCTGAACAGTAAGTAGAAGCTGGATTATCCAGGGCCCTATAGGCTAAATTAAGATTTTGGATTTTTCCCCCCCTAAGTGTAATGAGAATTCCTTGGAGAGTTTTAAGCAGGGCAGTGACATGATCTGATTTATGTTTGAAGAGGCATAAAATCACACCATGGCTCTGTGTGAAGAACAGACTATGGTAGGGGGACAAGAGTAGAAACAGAGATGGTTGGTTAAAAAGCTGGCTATCCAGACAAGAGAGGATGAGGATGGTGGTGGTAAAGGAGTAAAGACCTGAATGGAAGTGAACACAATAAAAGCTATGTTTATCACTGATTAACAAAACCATGGCAATATTCTTGAAATTTTACTTTAAAATCAAAAGAGTGGTATAAAGAGCTTCAGTTGAGCTATAAATGGTATTTCATTTATTTGATTTGTAGGAAAATCTTGGTTAGTCTAACTTTTAGCAATATTTTGACAATTGATTTGTATATATTTGACTTTCAGGAAGACCACCTTTTCTTCTTTCTCCTAGTGAAATGATTCACATTTTTTCATCTGGTTCTCAACACTCATAATTTTCCCCCTATATGTCTAGATACATGACAACTCACTGCCGTCGAGTCAAATTCGACTCATAGCAACCCCTCCTTGGGTTTCTGAGGCAATCTCACTACAGAAGTAGATTGCCCAATCTTCCTTCTGAGGAGTGGATGGTGGGTTTGAACCGCCAGCCTTTCGGTTAGCAGTCAACTGCCTTAGGCACTATGACATGACAAAGTGGGCTCAAAATGCCCCTCTAATAGCACAATGCACTACAGTCAACCAAAAATTAACTTTGCTCTTTTAAAATCTGAAAAACTCCCAACTTTTCTCTTGGCAACATACCCCCCCCCCCCAATCTTCACCATGAGAAAACCGTAAACTTCTCAAACCATCTAAGTTTATTTTCTTGCTATTTAATATTCTTCAGAGTTTCTCAAAATTCACTGAAATGTACATTTATAATTTAGACTTTTTTATTTTTCAGACTTTTTAAGAAGTTTTAAAAGATAAATATTAACAGACAGACAGAGGTTTGTGGTAGCTAAGGTTATGTGTCAACTTGGCTGGGCCTGGTTTTGAGTGGCTGGGCAGCTGGATGTAGTTATTCCCCATGGTGAGATTGGTAATTAACTTCATGGTGGAATCTAGTGGAGCAGCTGAGTAGATGCCTTAGGGATGTGGTCTGCTTCCAGTACATAAGCAACAGCTTTAAGGACGGTTCTAGTTTTACGGCACACTTGAATCCTGCGCATAGCCAAGTCATTGTTCAGCAGCTGCCATGTTGTCTGCTGATCTTAGGACTGTTAATGGATTTGAATTAGTGGCCTGCCATGTAGTTTGAAAATTTTGTGGCTGTGCCATTGTACTTGTCAACCTTGGGTTTGTCAGCCTCAGCAGCTAGCAGCTGCATGAGTGAAGAGATGCCTCTAACTCTAGTGGGCTGGGAGCAAGAGGCAGAACTGAAGCCCAAGGTCAAGGGGCCTTCACCCAGCCCCTAGAGCTGACACTTTGAACTCAGACTTCTAGCCTCCTAATTGTAAGAGAATAAACTCCTGTGTGTTAAAACCACTCACCTGTGGTATTTTCTGCTAGCACAGCACAAGAGAACCAAAACAAGGTTTCACTGATGACAACTTTTAGGGAGCAAGGAGATGAGACAGTCATAGGTTGGTTGCTTGGAAACAAACTCTGAAGACCAAGATTTGCACAAAAATAATTATTAGGGGAGGGGCACAGTTGGTAAACACACTAGCTATGAAACGAGGAAAGTAGCAATAGTCAGAGGAAGATATTGACTCTCAATGTGGCTGCAACTGAGTCTTCAGCTGATCCTATGATGAGTCTGAGGGTATAGTCCCTCAGACTTCTCCCCAAATGAAGCAAGGAAGCTGGACCTTTATACCCCTGCATTCGCCAGTCATGGCTCTGGGCTCCTGGGAGCATAGCCTTGCATGAGGCAGTTCCTTACAACATATGGCAATGCTCAGCAAGAAACAAAGCATGGAGTCAGCAGCACCTAATATTTCCAGCAGTTGTGAAGAGGGGAACTGAGTGGAGCAATAACCACTATAGACGGATACTCAGAGCTTCCCATATAGTCATTTTTGTTGTTAGTTTACCATGATATGTTACCATGGGAATATAATATTTTAAAAAATAATATAGTAAATACACCAAACTCACTGCCAAAGAGTTGATTCCCACTCATAGCGACCCCTATTGGGTTTCCAAGGCAGTAAACCTTTATGGAAATAGATTATCCCATCTTCCTTCTGTGGAGCGGCTGATGATTTGAACTGCCAACTTTCTGGTTAGCAGTCAAATGCCTTAGGCACT
>NW_006921880.1:1451999-1457402 GCF_000298275.1 Orycteropus afer afer
ATACTGCCTTGGAAACCCAAGGAGGGGTCGCTATGAGTCGGGTTTGACTCGACGGCACATAACAACAACATTTTAATAATAAAAATACAAAATTTTATTATGGAATATAATATTATACCATGAGCATACAGTATTTTATTAAAAAAAAAGAGGCTTCATATTCAAATATTTAGAACAGTATTTTTTTTCTTTTTTGTTTCTCATCGTGTACATTTAGTTTCACTCCCCATTTACCATCCTCAACCCTAACCCAGTCTCCTCCCAATCCTGCCCAGTAACTCCCCTCCCCCTGTGCCCCTCATAGTTATACACTCCTGTCTCTCCTGCATTTCCTCATGTGAATGTTGCCCATTTGGTGCCCCGTGGTTGATTACTTCAAGGGATGCATTTCTATAGAGTATGTGGGTGTGCCACCTGGGTTGAGTGGTCTGCATGTACATCTTGTTTACTATTGGGCTGAAAGCCAGCCCCTGGGAGTGAGTTTTATTCCAGGCCCAGAATGTAGCCCAGGGCCATAGTACTGGGGGTTTCACCAGACTCCATCCGACCAGTAATTCTGGTCATTATTGAGTTTTGGGATTTTGTTGCACTTTTTTCCTCCCACTCTATCCAGGATCTCCAGCTTTGCTCCTTTCCTGAGTGGTTGGCATTAGTAGCCAGGCACCGTCTAGTTCTTCTGGTGTTGAGGTCCATCATGTCCTAGGACTGATTGCTTCCAAATGCCTTTTTTTTTTTTTTTTTTTACTCTTCTTTGTTTCTGACAATAAGAGACCATTAGCTGCATCTTATATGGCCATTTGAAAGCTTTTAAGACTCCATTTGCTACTTACCAATGTAGGATGAGGAACAAGACTTTTATATATTTCATTGTGCCAATTGAGTCTGGTGTCTCACAGTACTATGGTCCTGAGACAGTAGATCCATTGGATCTCTCTCCCACAGTGCCTGGGTGTCTGTAAGGAATTACTCTATTTAAAAATATACTGATGAAAAAAGTGACTCAAGTGCCATTTCAACTGCATACCTTTATCTAGCTGATGATTAAGTCTGAGTCATTTTTTACTCTTCTTTCTGCCATATCAAAATCATACGGTTCCTTCTCTAACAAGATTCCTCCATCTATCCTTTTCTATTGTCACTGCCACCAATTTTGGTCCCTATCTTCCTTCTACTCAAATTTAAAAAAAGTCTCCTGTCTCTAGTTACATCCAGGTTGCTACTTGGCAGTGGGGGGCTTAGAGGGAACCTCATAGCATGCCTGCGTTAACTCCTAATAGTCATTGAGAACCCGTACAAGGCACTGGGGAAATACCATTGAGCAAGAAGACAAAATCCCTCCATTTCTTGTTGCTGTTGCTGTTTTTATTGTTAGGTGCTGTCGAGTCAGCTCCAACTCATAAGGAAGCTATGTACAACAGAACGAAACATCGCTCAGTCCTGCTCCATCCTCACAGTCCTTGCTATGCTTGAGCCCATCATTGCAGCCACTGTGTCAATCCACCTTGTTGAGGACCCTGTACTTTTTCGCTGACCCTGTACTTTACCAAGCATGATATCCTTCTTTAGGGACTGGTCCCTTCTGACGTGACCAAAGTAGGTGAGATGAAGTCTAGCCATTCTCACTTCTAAGGAGCATTCTGGTTGCACTTTTTCCAGGACAGATTTGTTCATTCTTCCAGCAGTCCATTATATTTTCAGAATTCTTCACTGACACTGTAATTCAAAGGCATCAATTCTTCAATCTTCCTTATTCATTGTCCAGCTTTCACATACATATGAGACAACTGAAAATACCATGGCTTGGGTTAGGTGCACCTTAGTCTTCAAAGTAAAATTTTTGCTCTTTACCACTGTAAAGAGGTCCCTTGCAGCAGATTTGCCCAGTGCAGCTTAAAAAAAAAAAAAAAAAAAATCAAACCCACTGCCATCGAGTTAATTCCAACTCATAGCGACCCCTATTGGGTTTCTGAGGCAGTAAATCTTTGCCAAAGTAGATTGCCCAATCTTCCTTCCATGGAGTGGCTGGTGGGTTTGTATGACCAACCTTCAGGTTAGCAGTCAAATGCCTTAGGCATTCTACCACCATGACTGCTGTTTCCATGGGTGTTGAATGTGGTTCCAAGTAAAATGAAATCTTTAACAACTTCAATCTTTTCTTCATTTATTATGATGTTACGTATTGGTCATCTCTTATGAACATTCATTTCTAGTAAGTGAGAGAGACTTTAAATTATCAATTCTATGCTGATTTCATGGCCTGTGGTACAGTGATTAAGCGTTAAGCAGCTAAACAATAGGTCGGCAGTTTGACTCCACAGCTCATCTGCAGGAGACGGATATGGCAGTCTGCTTCTGTAAATACTTACAACCTTGGAAGTCCTATGGGGCAGTTCTACTCTGTCCTGTGGGGTTGCAATAAGTCAGAATCCACTCGATGGCAATGGATTTGTTTATGGCTTTTGGTGATAAAAATGCTATGAAGAAGTACTGTGGTGCAGCGAATTACTTGGTATGGCTCTTCTAGCTATGTCTTTGTTACTCTCACGAGATGCCTGGGTAGCACTTTGCAAACGTGCTACCAAGGGGACTGTATAGCTTATTAATAATGTAAATTAGGTTAACTGGTGCCCTTGTGGAGGTGGGACTGTGCAAATAAATGGGATCCTACTGTGGGGATTGGTCAGTTTCTACTAGGCTTAAAATGAGCTTTCCCCAAGACAGAAAGGAGAAATGCCACTACCATCAAGACACAAAAGCCAGAAATGGAGTACATCCTTGGACCTGAAATCCCTGTACTGAGATGATGGCAGAGAGACAAAGGCAGCAGAACCAAGAGATCAGCATGAGACAGAAAGAGCAGCGGGCTTGTTGGTCCACAAAGCAAGAAAGTTGAATGCCTTTGGACAGGAGGCTTGCTGACAGAGTGGGGTGCACCTAGGTGTACCTATTGGCAGAGCTAAAAGAGCTTTGTAATACTTGCCCAGCCTGGACAGAGAGTAGGCCGTAAGGCCAAGGGCCAAAGAGAGGTGTGCCTGCAGGCATGGCAGAGGGAAGGCTGTCCTGATTGAATAATTGTATCCTGAGAGTTCCTGAACCTGAACTGTAACCTACTGCTTCCTTAATAAACCCCATAACTATGAGTATAGTCTGTGAGTTCTGTATGTGAATTCTGGAATGAATTACCAAACACACCAGAGAAGTAGAGAGTTCTATGAGGGACATGGTTGTTGCCAGAGTTGGTAAAATGGTTGGCAGGTGGCAGCAAGTCTGACTCCTACCTTATGGGAATCAGCTTTCAGATGTTGATCCTGTTCTGTATCCTTCTTGCCCCCTTGTAAAGTTAGCTCAGAAGATGCTGCACTCATATCGTTCTTGCAAGTACCATATGTTATGAAACCATATAATGGTGGAACCCAGGAGTCAGGAACAGGTTTTCTGCAGTAAGCAAGATAAGTCTTAAAAAATAAAGGAGGGTGCAGAAGAGCATTCCATGAAAAGGTAATGCCCTGTTTCTTCCTATCTTCAGACTCTGAAGAATGTGGACTTTTGGTATATTTAAGAAACTAAAAAACAAAGCCAACAGCCAGCATGCTAGAGATGAGTTCAATTGGGAGGGGAAGAGGGGAGTACAAAGTGAAGCTGATACATGAAGTAAGAGCAATGCAAAGCCACTACAAATATATATATATTTTAAACACCTTTCATTTTAAAATAATCATATTACAAAATGTTACAAAAAACTTCATCTAGGAAGAGTTCTGGCAAGATGGTGGTATAGACAGACAAGCTACACAGACCCTCTGCAACAAAGCAATGAGAAACCAATTGAAATCAATACAGAAGACAATCCTGGAACCCTGAAGTTTGAAGGCAAGGATAAAGAAGTGGAGTGAATACCAACTAGTAGAAGAACCTGAATGAAAACAGTGAGTAAGGAGACAAAATGAAGCTGTGGACTGCTGGCTGTTCTGAGGACACAGCCATTTTAAATATTAGCCGGTAGCAACCTAAGAATCAGCTCTGCTCACTAAGGACTAAATGGGCAAATACTGCATTAGTGCTTGACAACCAGAAAGGAATATAGTGAAGAAGACACACAGATCAAAGAAAACACTGATAAGAGCAAGAAAAACACTGACAAAATTAACAAAAACACAGTGAAAACTCCAGAAAATTCTAGGAAAACAATACAAGAACAAATTGACAAAATAAATAAAAAATTAGAAACAATACAAAAACAATAAACAGAAAATCAGAAGATTAACACTAAGATTTTAGAAATAGAAAACACATTGAATGGGAAAAGGAGTAGAATTGAATCAATGAAAAACAGAATTAATATGATTGAAGACAAATACCTCAATACTACTTCGTTAAGGGATCAATAATAATCAGAACATGGAATGTATGAAGTATGAATCTAGGAAAATTGGAAGTTGTCAAACATGAGAGGGAATGCATAAAGACTGATATCCTAGGCATTAGTGAGCTGAAATGGATGGCTTTTGGGCATCTTGAATCAGACAACCACATGATCTACTATGCTGGAAATGACAAATTGAAGAGGAATGGCATGACATTGATCATTACAAAGGATGTTTCAAGATCTGTCCTGAAGTACAATGCTGTCAGTGATAGGATAATATACATACGTCTACAAGGAAGACCTGTTAATACTACTATTATTCAAATTTACGCACCAACCACCAAAGCAAAAGATGAAGAAACTGAAGATTTGTATCAACTTCTGCAGTCTGGAATTGACTGAATATGCAAACAAGATGTGTCTATAATCACTGGTGACTGGAATGCAAAAGTTGGAAAGAAAGAAGAATCACCAGTACTTGGAAAATTTAGCCTTGGTGACAGAAATAACGCTGGAGATCTCATGATAGAATTTTGCAAAACCAATGACTTATTCATTGCAAATACCTTTTTTTCAACAACACAAACAGCAGCTAACACGTGGACATTGCCAGATAGAGTACACAGGAATCAGGTTAACTATGTCTGTGGCAAAAGGAGATGAAAAAGCTCAATGTCCTCAGCCAAAACCAGGCCAGGAGCTGATTGTGGAACAGACCATAAACTGCTGATATGCAAGTTCAACCTGAAGCTGAAGACAATTAAAACAAGTACATGAGGGCCACAATATGACCTTGAATATATTCCTCCTGAATTTAGAGATCATCTAATGAATAGATTTGCTGCACTGAACACCAATGACCAAAAACCAGAAGAACTGTGGGATGACATCAAGAGCATCAGCCACGAAGAAAGCAAGAGGTCATTAAAAATATGAGAAAGAAAGAAAAGACCAAAATGGATGTCAGAAGAGACTCTGACACTTGCTCTTGAGTGGAGAGTAGCTAAAGCAAATGGAAGAAATGACAAGATAAAAGA
>NW_006921880.1:1458592-1466271 GCF_000298275.1 Orycteropus afer afer
GTTTGAACCGCCAGCCTCCTGGTTAGCAGTCAAGTGCCTTAGGCACTATGCTACCAGAGCTCCTACTGGACCTATAAGCAGCATTATGATAAATGGAGAAAGGATTGAAATTGTCAAAGACTTCACATTGCTTGGTTCTACAACTGACACCAATGGAAGCAGCAGTCAGGATATCACATGATGTATAGCACTAGGCAAATCAGCTGCAAAAGAACTCTTTCAAGTGCTGAAGAGCAAAGATGTCTCCTTGAGGACTAAGGTGCACCTGACACAAGCCATGGTATTTTCAGTCATCTCATATCCATGTGAGAGCTGGATAATGAATAAAGGAGACTGAAGAAGAATTGATGCTCTTGAGCTGTGGTGTTGTTGAAGCATGCTGAAAGTACCATGGACTGCTAAAAGAATGAACAGGTCTGTCCTGGAGGAAGTACAGCCAGAATGCTCCTTGGGGGCGAGAATGGCTAGACTTCATCTCACCCACTTTGGTCATGTTGTCAGAAGGAACCATTCCCTGGAGAAAAAATATTATGCTTGGTAAGGTGGAGGGTCAATGAAAGAAGGGAAGGCCCTCAACGAGATGGATTGACATGGTGGCAGCAGCAATGGGCTCAAGTACAGCAAGAATCATGGAGCTGGTTCAGGACCAGGTGATGTTTTATTCTGCTGTGCATAGGGTCGCTATGTGTCAGAGATGACTCGACTGCACCTAACAACAACAAGGGATCAATCAGACAGGAGATAAAAACATAATGAAGAAAGTCTAAGATTCATGTGGGATACCATCAAGAGGAATAAGCTACTTGTAATTGGAATTTCAGAACAGGAAGAGAAAAATAAAACCACTGAGAAAACTGTCCAAGATTTGTTTGAAGAGAATTTCCCTGATGTGATGAAAGATGAGACTATATCCATTCAAGAAGTTCAACGAACTCCAAACAGGATAGACACCAAAAGAAAAACACCAAGACATAGCATCATCAAATTCACCAAAATCAAAGATGAAGAAAGAGTCCTGAAAGCAGCATGGGAAAAATGAAGTTACCTACAAAGGCATACAATAAGACTAAGTTCTGCTTTTTTGGCAGAAACCATGCAGACGAGAAGGCAATGGGATGGTATATATAAAACACTGAAAGAAAAAAATCTCCAACCAATAATTATACACCTCGTAAAACTGTCCATCAAATATGAGGGTGAAATTAGATCTCCAGATAAGAAGAAATTAAGGAAATTTGTTAAAACCAGACCAATCTTACAAGAGATGCTAAAGGGAGTCCTTACAATAGAGAGCCAACAACAGCAAACAACTACCAATGATTTACACACATGATGTCATAAGCCAGAAACTAACCCAGTTATAGAAGTATCTGAAGTAAAATAAGCTTACAAGATTGTAAACAGGGAACTAGAGACAGCAATTGGTAGATGAGGACAACTACAAACCAAACAGAGAGAATACATAGTGTAGTTACATAACTCAAAAATGGTGAGGAAGTCAAGACAATTGCAAGACTATTTTAAACTTGGGAAGAAAATAATAAATCACAGGGTAACCTCAAAGAAAAATAATAAACCCTCACATCAAAATAAAAAAGAGGACAAGCACAAATATATAGCAAATACTAAAACAACAGTAACAAAGGAAGTGATAACATGATTCATACACAAAATGAGTTCAGCACAGAAAATTATATGGAACAAAGAAATCAGGAACACCATAAAAAAACACATAACAAAATGACATCAATAAATTCACACTTGTCAATAATTATACTGAATGTCATAGATTAAATGCCCCATTCTAGAGATAAAAGTTGCGGACTGGATAAAAAATATGACCCATCAATATGCTGTCTGTAAGAGACTCACCTTAGATACAATAACAAAAATAGAATGAAAATCAAAGGTTGAAAAAAGATACACCAAGCAAATGGCAACCAAAAATGGGCAGGAGTGGCAATATTAATTTCTGATAACACAGACTTTAATTAGACTTTAAGACAACAATGACCATAAAAGACAAAGAAGATATAATAATTAAAGGATCAAGTGAACAAGAGGACATAACCATAATAAATATCTACGCACCCAATGAAAGAGCCCCAAAATACATAGATCAGAGTTTAACAGAATTGAAAAGACAAATAGATGACTCCACAGTAATAGTAGGAGACTTTAATATACCACTTTTAACAAGAGAGAGAACTGGAAAGAAACACAACAAAGATGCAGAAGAACTAAACAATACAATCAACCAACTTGACCTTATAGACATCTAGAGAGCACTTCATCTAACAGCAAAATACACATTCTTTTCCGGCACACATGAAACATTCTCCAGGATAGACCATATTTTAGGCCATAAAGCAAGCCTCAATAAATTTTAAAACACTGAAATACTGCAAAGCATCTTCTCAGATCACAGTGCTATAAAATTAGAAATCAAAAGTAGGAAGACCAATGGAAAAAGAGCAAACACACAGAAACTGAATTAACACCCTCTTCAAAAATGACTAGGTAATAGAAGAAATAAAAATGAAATTTAAACATTCCTTGAATCAAATGAGAACAAAAACACAACATACCAAGAACTCTCAGACACAGCAAAAGAAGTGATCAAAAGGCAATTTATAGCAATTAATGCACACATCAAAAAAAAGGAGCCAAAATCAACACCTTAACCCAACATCTCCAACAATTAGAAAAAGAGCAGTAAAAAAAAAAAAAAAGCCTACAGTCACCACAAGAAATAATAAAATTTCAAAATAAATGACACAGAAAATAGACAACAGAAAAATATCAACATGATTAGAAGCTGGTTTTTTGAAAAGATTAATAAAATCAACAAACCACTGGCAAACTTAACAAAGGAAAAGAAGAAGTGAAAATAACACAAATAAGAAACGAAATGGGTGATGTTACAATAGAACCAACAGAAATAAAAAGAATAATATCAAGATACTATGAAGAACTGTACTCCAACAAATTTGAAAACCTAGAAGAAATGGATAGACTTTTAGAAACATACTATGTACCTGAACTAACACAGACTAAGGTAGAAAATTTCAACAGACCCATAACAAAAGAAGAAACTGAACAGGTCATAAAAAAAATTACCAAGCAAAAAAAAATCCTGGCCCAGATGGTTTCACTGGAGAGTTCTACCAATGATTCAGAGAAGATTCTACTCAAACTATTTCAGAACATAGAAAAGGATAGAATCCTCACAAATTCATTTTATGAAACAAGCATAATTCTGATACCAAAACCAAGGAAAGATACCACTAGAAAGGAAAACTACAGACTAATATCCCTCATGAACATAGATGTAAAATTCAACAAAATCCTAGCCAACAGAATCCAACAACATATCAAAAAAAAATAATACATCATGACCAAGTGGGGTTCATACCAAGTATGCAAGGATGGTTCAACATTAGAAAAACAATCAATGTAATCCATCACTAAGTAAAATAAAGGAAAAGAACCACATGAACATATCAATCAAGGAAGAAAAGGCATTTGATAAAATCCAACACCCATTCCTGATTAAAAAAAAAAAAAATCAGAAAAATAGGAATAGAAGAGGAATTCCTCAACATAATAAAGGGCATATATGCAAAACTAACAGCCAACATTATTCTCAATGGAGAGAGACTGAAAAACCACTCCCCTTGTGAACAGGAATGAGACAAGGATGGCCTCTATCTCCACTTTTATTCAACATTGTACTGGAAGTCCTAGCCAGAGCAATAAGGCAAGAAAGGGAAATCAAAAGCATTCAAATTGGTAAGGAAGAAGTAAAATTATCCCTATTTGCAGATGTAGTGTAGTGCCTAAGTCACTTGACTGCTAACCAGAAGGCTGGCGGTTCAAACCCACCAGCCACTCCTTGGAAGGAGAGTTGGGCAATCTACTTCCATAGTGATACTGCCTTGGAAACCCAAGGAGGGATTGCTATGAGTCGGGTCCAACTTGACAGCACATAACAACAACAACAACATTTGCAGATGATATGATCCTATACAAAGAGAACCTAAGAGACTCAGCAAGAAAACTACTGGAACTTACTGAAAGACTTAGCATAGTGCCAGGATACAAGATCAACATAAAAAAATCAGTTGGATTCCTCTATACCAGCAAAGAAGTCTCTGAAAAGGAAATCAATACTATTTACAAATACCCACCAAAAAGATAAAATACTTGGGAATACATCTTACCAGGAATACAAAAAACCTATACAAAGAAATGGAAGCAGCAGTCAAGATATCAGACATTGTACAGCATTGGGCAAATCTGCTGCAAAGGACCTCTTTCAAGTGCTGAAGAGCAAAGATGCTTCCTTGAAGACTAAGGTGCACTTGACACACATCATGGTATTTTCAATCACCTCAATATGCGTGTGAGAGCTGGACAATGAAAAAAGAAGACTGAAGAAGAGTTGATGCTTTTTAGCTGTGGTGTTGGTGAAGAATGCTAAAAGTACCACGGACTGCTAAAATAACTAACAAATCTCTGTCCTGGAAAAAGTGTAGCCGGAATGCTCCTTGGAAGCAAGAATGGCCAGACTTTGTCTCACCTACTTGGTCATGTTGTAAGAAGGGACCATTCCTTGGAGAAGGATATCATGCTTGGCAAAGTGAAGAAACAATGAAAAAGGGAAAGGCCCTCAACAAGATGGATTGACACAGTGGCTGCAATGATGGGCTCAGGTATAGCAAAGATCATGGGGCTGGTACAGGACCAGGCAGTGTTTTGTTCTGCTATACATGAGGTCGCTATGAGTTGGAGATGACTCAATGGCACCTAACAACAACAACATACAAAGAAAACTACAGAACACTACCTGAAGAAACTACAAGAGATCTACATAAATGGAAGACCATACCATGCTCATGGATAGGAAGATTGAACATTGTGAAAATGTCACTACTACCCAAAGCAATCTATACATTCAATGGAACCCTGATCCAGATTCCATCAGCATTCTTTAAGGACATTGAAACACCAATCACTAATTCTATATGGAAAAGAAAGAGACCTCAGATAAGCAAAGCACTATTGAAGAAAAACAACAAAGTAGGAGGTCTCACACTCCCAGATCTCAAAACCTACTATACAGCCACAGTTGTCAAACCAGGCTGGTATTACTGGTACAACAACAGATATATAGACCAGTGGAACAGAATCAAGAACCCAGAAACAGATCCACTGACCTATGGTCAGTTGATCTTTGATGAAGGGCCAAAATCTATTCAACGGGGAAGAGGTAAGTCTCTTTCACAAATGGTGCTGGCAAAACTGGATATCCACTTGCAGAAAAATGAAACAAGATCCGTACCTCACACCATATACAAAAACTAACTCCAGATGGATCAAAGACTTAAATGTGAATCCTAAAACTAAAGTTCATCAAAGAAAATATAGGGGCAGATTTTGGGGCCCTAATTTATGCCATAAATAGACTATTCAAGCATAATCCAAGATGCACAAACAGCAGAAGATAACCTAGATAATTGAGACCTTCTAAAAATTAAATTCTTATGTGCATCAAAAGACTTCTCCAAAACAAGGGGAGAGAACACTGCAAAAATAAAAAATTTAAAACAGGACTTCCCCAAAAGAGTAAAAAGAGAACCTACAGAATGGGAAAAAATATTCAGCCATGACATATCTAACAAAAAACTTATCTCTAAAATTTATAGAAAACTCTAACATCTCAACATCAAAAAGACAAACAACTCAATCAAAAAATGGGCAGAAGACATGAGCAAACACTTCACCAAAGAAGATACTTAGGCAATCAACAAACACATGAAGAAATGTTCACAATCATCAGCTATTGTTGCTGTTGTTGTTGTTATGTGCCATCGAGTTGGACCTGACTCATAGTGACCACTTCTTGGGTTTCTGAGGCATTATCACTATGGAAGTAGATTTCCAACCTTCCTTCTGAGGAGTGGCTGATGAGTTTGAACTGCCAGCCTTCTGGTTAGCAGTCAAGTGCCTTAGGCACTATGCTACCAAAGCTCCTCATTAGCCATTAGAGAGATGCAAGTCAAAACAGCCATAAGATACCATCTCACCCTAGCATTAATAGCAAAAGTCAACAAGACAGAAAATAAAAAATGCTGGTGAGGATGTGGAGAGATTGGGACTCTTACACACTGCTGCTAGGACTGTAACATGATACAACTGTGGAAATAGGTATGGCGATTCCTTAAAAAGTTAGAAATAGAAATAGCATTTGACCCAGTAATCCCATCACTAAGTATATATCCAAAAGAAGTGAGAGAAAGGCCACAAATAGATATATGCACACCCATGTTCATCGCAGCACTATTCACTATAGCAAAGACATGGAAACAACCTAAGTGCTCATCAACTGAGGAATGGATAAACAAACAGTGTTATATACACACAATGGAGTACTGTGCAACCCTAAAGAATAATGTAGAATCTGCAAAACACTGCATAACATGATTGAACTTGGAGGGTATTATGCTGCATGAAATAAGTCAATCATAAAAGGACAAATACTGTATTAGTCCACTATTGTAAAAAGTCAAGGAAAGGTTTATGCATAGAAGGAAACTTTCTTTGTTAGTTACCAGGGATGAGAGGGGAGGGGAAGTGATAATTTCTAGACAGGTTAGGAAAAAAATACACAGATACACACACACACATACACACATATATACACACACACACACATATATAGGAGCTCTGGTGGCATTGTGCCTAAGGCACTTGACTGCTAACCGGAAGGCTGGCAGTTCAAACCCACCAGCCACTCCTCGGAAGGAAAGTTGGGCAGTCTACTTCTGTAGTGATAATGCCTCGGAAACCCAAGGAGGGGTCACTATGAATAGGGTCCGACTCTATGGCAGTGGGCTTGGCTATACACATATATATACATATACATATACATATATATATATATATATACATATATATATATACACACACATACACATATACATATATACACACAAACACACACACACACACCAAAGATTATTAGTGCCTATTGGGGCGAAGGCAAAGCTTTTGTTTTTTTGGGGGGGCATTGAGTTTATGCTAATAGGTAGTGGAATATTTTGGCAATGGATAGTAATAAAGGTAGCTGTTGTGTAGTTGTGCCGTTGAGTCGTCTCTGACTCATAGTGATCCCTTCTTGAGTTTCCAAGGTGGAATCTCTTCAAAAATTAGATTGCCCCAGCTTCCTTCTGAGTGGCTGGTGGGTTTGAACCGCCAACCTTCTGGTTAGCAGTCAAATGCCTTAGGCACTATGCCACCAGAGCTCCTAATAAAGGTAGCACAACATGAAAAATGTAATCAATGTCCCCAAGCTGTATGTGGAAGTTACGTTGGTGAATGTTATGTTATGTATGTTTTCACCACAACAAAAGTAAAAAAAAATTCTTTGCATTTTTCTCTCATATACTCCAAATATTAACATCTTATGTGATGACAGTATAATGATCAAAATCAGAATATTAGCATTAATTCAATAATATTATGTAATCTAAAGGACCTATTTTACCAATTGTTTCATTACTATCCCTTCCAGAACCTATTCATGATCATACATTGCATTTAGTTATCATGTCTCCTTAATTTCTTTTAATCTGGAGCAATACTTCACTCTTTCTCTCTTTTTTTTTTTTTTTTTT
>NW_006921880.1:1470131-1480473 GCF_000298275.1 Orycteropus afer afer
CACACACACATAATTATATGTTTATATTAATACCAGGTAAGATAGAGGAATAGGCAGACAAGCAACACAGACCCTTTTCAACAAAGAAAAGAAAAAGCTATTGAGAGAGATACAGAAGATAATCCTGGAGCCCTGAATTTTTAAAGGAACTATACAGAGGTGGATTAGGCACCAATTAGTGGAAAAACCTGAATGAAAACAGTGAGTACAGAGATAGAGCTGCAGACTATCAGCTACTCCGATGGGACCAACAGCCTGAATAGTTCCAAGTGGTGTTGGGACCTGAGAATTGACCTAAAAAATATCAACCCTGGTCATCAAGGGCTATAGGGATGACTGGGCTGGTGGCCTATGACTAGGAAGGGAAACAGCAAGGTGAGAGACAACCTGAGCTGTTGACTTTCTGCTGTCTGGAGGGCACAGCCATTATGATTGTTTACATGTGGCAGCCATTTTGGATATCTAAAGTGACCAAGGGTGCAGCCATTTTGAATGTTTACAAACAGAAGCCATTTTGGATATTTAAAGTGACTGAGGGTGCAGCCATTTTGAATCTTTACAAGTGGTAATAATTTTGGATTTTAAAGTGATAGCATCCTCATTCAGATTCCAAGGACCTAAGAATAGGCTCTGTTTGCCAAGGTCAGCAGGGACACAAGAGAGACTGACAACAGGAAAGGAGATAGGTGGTGAGTGTATAAGTGCTACCCACTAGCAAATAGAGGAGCACAGCACAATACCCTGTTTGCGTAGATAACATACAAACAAAACAAAAAAAAGGAAAATCATGGGCCACTCCAACATACAATCACTAATTAAATATAAACACAAAGACATCACAATGCCTCGGAAACAACAGAGCATCACAGTCCACACAAAGAAGCAAGATAAAGCAAAAGAAACAAGGGACAAGGATACAGACCAAAAACACATCCCTGAAGAAGATGCAGCATTGGAACTCCCTGATAAGGAATTCAAAAGAATTATATTTAGGTATCTTCAATAAATTAAGAGGCAGATCAAGGAAAACACAGAGAAAACCTTAGAACAATTTCAAAAGACAATACAAGAAATGGCAAAATAAATGAAAAATTAGAAATGATACAAAATCTACACACAGAAATCCAGAAAATGTAGTATTAACTACATTTTCAGAAATAGATAAGACATTAAATGGGCAAAGGAGCAGAATTGAATCAATGGAAGAGAGAATTAGGGAGATTGAAGGCAAATACCCAAACACTTCTTTGGAAAGGGATCAATCAGAAAAAAGAGCAAAACAAAGAGAAGAAAGCCTAAGGTTCATGTGGGATACCACCAAAAGGAATAACCTACATGTAATCAGAATTCCAGAACAGGAAGACACAAATAAAACCACAGAGAAAATTGTCAAAGATTTGTTGGAAGAGAATTTTCCTGGCATGATGAAAGATGAGAATATATCCATCAGAAAGCCCAACGAACCTCAAACAGGATAGACCCCAAAAGAAAATCACGAAGACATATTATCATCAAACTTACCAAAACCAAAGACAAAGAAAGAATCATGAGAGCAGCACCAAAAAAACCCCAAAAAGTTACCTACAAGGGGCAACCAATAAGACTAAGCTCAGATTTCTCGACAGAAACCATGCAGGCAAGAAGACAATGGGATCATATATATAAAACAATGAAGGAGCATTTCCAACCAAGATTATGGACCCAGCAAAACTGTCCCTCAAATATGATGGTGAAATTAGGACATTTCCAGATAAGCAGAAATTAAGGGAATTTGTTAAAACCAGGCCCACTTACAAGAGATGCTTAAGGGAGTGCTTTGGACAGAGAATCAACAACAGCTAATAACAACTGACCATTAACACACATGATGACATAACCCAGAAAGCAACCCAGCTATGGAAGTATCCAAAGTAAATAAGTTTACAAGTTTGTAAACAGGGAACCAGAGATATCAATTGACAAATGAGGACAACTACAAACCAAAAAGAGGGGGGAAAAACTGTGTTGCTACAGAACTTCCAGATGGTAGGGAAGTCAAGACAACAACAAGATAGAACAGACTGTTCTAAGCTTGGGAAGAAAACTATAAATCACAGGGTAACCTCAAAGAAAAATGATAAACCTTCACATCAAAAAAGAGGACCAGCACAAATATTCAGCAAATGCTAAAACAATAGCAATGAAGGAAGTGATAACACAATTCATAAATAAAACAAGCTCAGCATAGAAATTTATATGGAACAAAGAAATTGACACCATGAAAAAGCATATAACAAAAATGACAGCAACAAATTCATATTTGCTGATAATTACATATCTGGCAAGGGACTTATCTCTAAGATTTATAGCAGAAGAATGGATGATCAAACTATGGTACATACACATAATGGAATGCTGTGCAGTACTAAAGAATAATGTAGAGTCTGCAAAACACCGTGTAATATAGATGAACTGCAGGACATTATGCTGAGTGAAATAAGTCAATCACAGAAGGACAATATTGTATTAGTTCTCTGTTGTAGCGAGTCAAGGAAAGGTTTATGTATGGAGGGAAACTTTCTTTGTTGGTTGCCAGGGGTGGGAAAGGAGGGGAAGGAACACTGCCAAAAAAAAAAAAAAAAAAAAGCACTGACCCATGTCACTTTAGTTTGTGTATTTCACTGCACATATATTTCAATAAAATGCACTAAAAAAAAAAAGTTTATATTAATACCACCAATTCCAATCCAGTATCAGAGTTCATTCTAGTTTTAGAAGTTTCTCTCTTTTTTTTTAATTCATCTGGCTATGGGCCAGGCTTTGTGCTAGGTTTTGGCAGTTTAAAAAAGAAAAAAAAAAAAAAAAAAAAGATACGGTTCAGTCCCTGCCCCTATGGAGTTTAGATTCCAAAAGACATCAATTTATGGATTATTCTCACTTTCTCAAGAACTACTAAATTTATGCTTCCTACTAGTTCCTCCTCATTAGAATTTAAACAGGCCACCAAAATATCTAGGCAGGTGAGCAATATGCTCAGTTCTGCATTTCTTAAAAGGTCATTCCACTGAGGAATCAAAGGAAGAAAGTATCCACTGGAGAGGCCAGTTACCAAACTGACTGAACTAGACAAAATGTGGAAAGACCAATTTGAGGTTGGTAAGTAGCCAAGGTAAGAGATGACAGTCAACTAGACTAGGATGAAGGTGGGGAATGGAAACAAATAAATGGATTTAAGAAATATTTAGGAGATAAATTGATCAAACTTGGTTATTTGTGGGAAGGGTGATGATGTAAAGGAGAAGGATGACTCAAAAAGGACTCTCAGGTTTCTGGGATTTGTGTGTCTATGCTGTTGTTGTTATGTGCTGTCAATTCCAACTCATGGAGACCCTGTATGACAGAATAAAATTGCCCCATAGGATTTCCTAGGCTGACCTTTATGTAAGTAGATCACCAGATCATTTCTCCTGCAGAATGGCTGGTGAGTTTGAACTGCTAACTTCTCGGTTACCAGCCAAGTGTTTTACCATTGCACCACCAGGGCTCCCTGTGTGTATACATAGCAGTTCAGAATTCCATACATTGAAAACATGTGACTAGATATTTATCTCTTCCATTGAATTGTAAACAACCTGATGACAAAAACAGTGTAGTATTCACATCTTTGTATCCCTGATATCACAGTGTCTAATACCTACTTGGAACTCAAGAAACAATGCTGAATAAATGATTAATTGAATGGTGATCTTTTTTAGACATTCACCAAGTTGAGATTTCAGCTGCTGGGCTCCAAATTAGACAGAATACTCTCCTAAAAGCCTGGTAGGACAGAGGGTAGGGCAAGGGGAAACTTTTGTTTCCTCGCCTCTCAAAGGGGACTATGGAGAGGTGAGATGTTTCTGGTTGCAACCAGGCATTCAAGAAAGGTTGGCACTCTGCCTTTCTCATTACACATCCATATATCAGCACATGGCACATAGTAGGTGCTCAGTAAGTTGATGTACATTGTGGGAAATGGCCTCTCAGCTACAGTACTTCACAAAATGCCTCACACATGGCTATGGCTTGCAATTTTATTTCCCTGTTCCAAAAAGGATCTAAGGCAGCTAGGTGTTCAACAAATATTTGTTGAATGATTATAGGCCACACTTTATAGTCAGATGTTCTTTCTTTTTTTCCCCACAATAACCAAAACACAACAATTTTGTGACTTTTTAAAGCTTTTGAATACTCCTTCACTTGCATTAACAGTTTTCCTAATATTTTAACTAAGAAATACATGCTCAAGGTGACAAATTAAAACATAAGGGAATAAATGTAAAATAGGCTCTACTCCCCATATTCAGTCTCACCATCTAGAGGTAATAATTTTTTAACAATTCCCTATGTATCCTTCTAGGGAGCTCTGGTAGCATAGTGCCTAAGGCACTTGACTGCTAACCAGAAGGCTGGCGGTTCAAACCCACCAGCCACTCCTCGGAAGGAAGATGGGGCAATCTACTTCCGTAGTGATACTGCCTCGGAAACCCAAGGAGGGGTCGCTATGAGTCGGGTCCTACTCGACGGCACATAACAACAACAACAACAACATGTATCCTTCTAGAAATTCTCCTTGTATATGACTGCATATACATGCTGAATAAAAAACAAATCAATGAGATAGTACTATAGAAAATATTCTGCTCCTTGCTGTTTTCACTTAACAACATATATGTAGTATTTATTGGGTCTTTGTGCTTGACAACTATCCTACATTCTTTAAGCAATATGCCCTGATTTAGCATCATAGGGAATCCTGGTGGCATTGTCGTTAAGTTCCTGACTGCTAACTGAAAGGTCAGAGGTTCAAACCCACCAGCTGCTCTTCTAAATAGATTTGGCAATCTCCTTGCATAAAGATTTCAGCCTTAGAAACTCTAAGGGCATTTGTACCTTGTGCTATAGTGTCCCTAAGGGTTGGAATCAACTTGATGGCAATGGGTTTGGTAAGATCACAAGAATATAAGCCTTAAAATGAAATTTTTGTCTCTTTTGCCCACTGCCATATCCCCAGCACCTAAGTTGTAACTGGAGCATAGGCATACGCTCAGTAACTATTTGCTAGAATGTACTTCCTTTTGAGGAACTGTCTTCATTTGAGGTACACTGATCTCTCTTAGCCAAATGGCAAGGAAGACCAATTATATACTCCCTCTCTGGAGTTTGAACTGCGAGCAGAACAAAAACTATTAGAGCTGATTTATTCCAGTACTGCAACCCAGATGAGAGCATGGAATGTTCCTGTTACCTAGATTCTCTGGAGTGCCTAGTACCTGATTGCTCCCAGCATGGGTCTCCTGCTTTATCTTCATTACTACAAGATCATCCATGTCCTTCCACTGAATTCTGTTTTTCCTTAAGTTAACTTAGCTCTGCTCAACTTCAGCACTACTAACATTCTGGGCTAGATTTTTGGAGTCAGACAATTCCAAACTTTAAACCCAACCCAGACATGTAGTAATATACCTTAACTATATTACTTAATTTCTTTCAGCCTTAATAAAGTGGGGCTAGTCCTACCTCATAAGAGACTTAGAAGAAGAGAGAAAAAATTCTCAATAAATAATAAATCAGTTGCCATCAAGTCAATTCTGACTCATGTCAGAGTAGAACTGTGCTCCATAGGGTTTTCAACGTCTGTTTTTTTGGAAGTGGACTGTCAGGCTTTTCTTCAAAGGCACGTTTGGGTGGACTCGAACTTCCAACCTTTTGGTTAACAGCCAACAGCAATCACCATTGGCATCACCCAGGAAATTCAATAAATAACAGCAATGTTATTATTATGGTAAGCAGTTTTCACATATATTCTGACATAATCAATTTTTCTGTATCTTTAAATCTAACTTATCTGCCTCATGGAACTATTACATAAGTATTACACAGCCCATGGAGTATCTATATATAGAAATCTGTAATAAGATCATGTTATATCTCAAGGCTCATAGTCATTTAGAGAAGGGTCTCTCACATTTTCCTATCCACCTAATAATGGCAGAGGAAAGTGATGGTGAGCCTAGGAACACAGTCTGAAGTTATCTTTTATGTTTCATAAACATTTTACATTCTTGACTGTTAATAGCTTTTGGTTTCAGAACTCCTTTATAATCTTTTTTTTTGGGGGGGGGGGGAGCGTTAAAGAGAAGTTTTTATTCTGCACTCCCGGGACAGGTTTACAGGTCCCCGAAAGGGGCCCAGGCGAGGTTCACGGGTGGGTCAGAGAGGGGCCAGAAAAGTCGTGCTGCCCAGGTGAAAGAAAGAGTTTTTTATAGTGATTTTCTTCCTGGTTCTTAGAGGACCGGATTGAGAGCAGGGTATGTGTTAGAGAAACCAATAAGGTAAAAGCACCTTACTAGCATGTGGGCAGGAGCTCTGGTAGCACAGTGCCTAAGGCACTTGACTGCTAACCAGAAGGCTGGCGGTTCAAACCCACCAGCCACTCCTCGGAAGGAAGGTTGGGCATTCCTACTTCCGTAGTGATACTGCCTCAGAAACCCAAGGAGGGGTCGCTATGAGTCGGGGTGAGTGATACTGCCTCAGAAACCCAAGGAGGGGTCGCTATGAGTCAGGGCGACTCGATGGCAAATAACAACAACAACAACAGCATGTGGGCAGGAAGCAGAGTTGAAGCACTTCATTAGCATAGTGGGCAGGAAATAGTTGAGAGTCTTCCTAAACTTCTTTATACTCTTAAAAACTATCATGAACTCCAAATTGCTTTTTTTCATGTAGATTTTATCTATTGATATTTACTGTATTAGAAATAATCTGAAAAACTTTTAAATATAGCATTTAATCCATTTTAAAATAAAAATAAATCCATTATGTGTTGACATAACTTACATTTTATGATAAACAATTATTTTTCCAAAACAAAAAATATTTTCTAAGAAGAATGGCATTTTTATTTTTGCAAATCTGCTTAATGTCTGGCTTAATATAAAACAGGTGAATTCTAATATCTCTGCATTCAATCTGTTGTTGCTACGTAATTTTGGTTAAAGTGCATAAAGAAAATATGGGGACTCATAAAGATATGTGGTTGGAAAACCAAACTCATTGCTATTGAGTCAATCCCGACTCATAGTGAACCCTCCTTGGGTTTCTGAGGCAGTATCTCTACGGAAGTCGATCGTCCAGTCTTCATTCGGAGAAGTGGCTGGTGGATTTGAACCGCCAGCCTTTTAGATAGCAGTCAAATGCCTTAGGAACTATACCACCAGAGCTTCCATAATAGTTGGAAAAGTGATATATATTTTAATGGCTTTTCAGTAGCTATTCTTTGAGATTATACTCAATAAATGATCATTTTTTAAAAGTTAGTTACAATGTGGGATCTTAAATAACTTTTTGTTCTCTCTTCCATTAAAATAAATTGGTATTTCTTGCACTTTGGAAAGATCTTTTACTTCAGATTTTGTAACACATGTTGATCATTTGGATAACGTTGTTATTTGCTGTCAAGTCGGACCCAACTCATAGCAAACCCCTCCTTGAGTTTCCAAGGCGGTATCACTATGGTAGTAGATTACCCAATCTTCCTTCCAAGGAGTGGCTGGTGGGTTTGAACAGACAGTCTTCTGGTTAGCAGTCAAGTGCCTTAGGCACTATGCTACCAGAGCTCCTGGATAACATAGGTACATCAAGTTATGTAGATCTTCCAAATATTGACACATTTCATTATACAATATCAAAAATTCACATCCATTAATATTACCACCAATTTTTTATCAGAAGGTTTTAAAGTATATAGAAGCTGCCAAGCTCAGGGTAGCTGCAAGGAGTTTTCTAAAATTCTAATTTTCACTTAAAAGCTTGACTTTTACCATTGGCAGCATAGAGTATCAGTTGTTTTCCTTAAAATGACAGGCTCATTTCATTAATTTCTTTTTCATTTATTTTTGAGAAAATGCTTGCTAAATACCTACGTCTGAATACCTACAGATTGTCAGTCTTTTTAAAATATATCTTTAGTGAGATATAATTCACATAAAAAACAATTCACCCATTTTAAGAGTAAAATTCAATAACTTTCAGTATATTCACAGAGTTGTGCAACTATCATTACAATAAATCTTAAAACACTTGCATCACAACAAAATAAAAACCTTATACCTATTAGCAGTCACTCTCCATTACCCTTTAACCCTCCCAGAGCTAGGCAACCACTAATCTACTTTTTGTCTTTATGTTGTTGTTGTGTGCCGTCGAGTCAGACCCGACTCATAGTGACCCCTCCTTGGGTTTCTGAGGCAGTATCACTACGGAAGGAGATTGCCCCATCTTCCTTCTGAGGAGTGGCTGGTGGGTTTGAACCATTAGCCTTCTGGTTAGCAGTCAAGTGCCTTAGGCACTATGCTACCAGAGCTCCCTTCTGTCTTTATAGGTTTGCCTATTCCGAATATTTCACATAAATGCAACCAAAGAATATGTGATCTTTTGTGGCTTGTTCCACAAACAAAATGTTTTCAGATTTTATCCATGATGTAGCATATATCAGAATTTCATTTATTTTTTTGCCGATAATCTTCCATTGTATGGATGCATCACATTTTTTTATCCATTCATCAGCTGATGGACATTTGGATTGTTTCCATTTTTCACTATTATGAATGTTACTGCTATGAACATTTGTACACAAGTTTTTGTGTGGAAATGTGTTTTCATTTCCATTAAGTATATACTTGGAGTGGAGTTTCTGAATCATACAGCAACTCTGGAAATCAGACATCGTATTGCACTGGGCAAATATGCTGCAAAAAATCTCTTCAAAGTGTTAAGAAGCAAAGACTGTCACTTTGAAAACTCAGGTGTGCCTAACCCAAGCCATGGTATTTTCAATTGCCTCATATGCATGTGAAAGCTGGACGATGAATAAGGAAGATCTAACAAAAGTTGATGCCTTTGAATTATAGTGTTGATAAAGAATACTGAAAATACCCAGGACTACCAGAAAGAACAAATCTGTCCTGGAAGAAGTGCAGCCAGAAAGCTCCTTGGAAGTGAGAATGGCCAGATTTCTCACCTATTTTGGTCATGTTGTCAGAAGGGACCATTCCCTGGAGAAGGAAATTATGATTGGTAAAGTAGAAGGTCAGTTAAAAAGGAAAGACACTCAACAAGATGGACTGACACAGTGGCTGCAACAATGGGTTCAAGAACAGCAAGGATTGAGAGGATGGCACACAACTGGGCAGTGTTTTCTTCTGCTGTGCATATGGTCACTATGAGTCAGTTGACTGACTCAATGGCACCAAACAAAAACAATGGAACTCTATGTCTAACCTTTTAAGGAACTTCCAGACTGTTTTCCAAAACAGCTGCATCATTTTCCATTCCCACCAGTAATCAGGATTCCAATTTCTTCACAATGTCTCTAATGTTTATTATTACTTGTCTTTTTGATTAAAGCTATCCTAGCAGGATAGCAGCCACAGGGATCCAGGTGAGGAGAGAAAACTCAGGCACGCCAAAGCAGCAGGGCAGGAGAGCGGAAGAAAGGGGATTAAAAGGCACAGGAACCAGGACAGAGGAGCAGTCAGTCAGCCAGCCAGGATCCAGGTAAGGAGAGGGAACCCAGGTACACCCAAAGCAGCAGGGCGGGAGAGTGGGAGAAAGGGGATTAAAAGGCCAGGAACCCGGACAGAGGAGCAGTCAGCCGCAGGGATCCAGGTGAGGAGAGGGAACTCAGGCACGCCCAAAGTAGCAGGGTAGGAGAGCAGGAGAAAGGGGATTAAAAGGCCAGGAACCCAGACAAAGGAGGAGTCAGCTGCAGGGACCCAGGTAAGGGTGGTACGAGAGACTTCCAACGGGGAGACAAACCTGTCTGTCTGTTTGTCTTACCATGGTGATGTGTTGATGTGAGTTTTGAGGCTGAGCCACTGGTGTTTCAAACCCAGGGGAATGCACATGGTGCACAGGTACCAGCCCAGCCTACAGACTGAGATAGACTAGGAAGAAGGAAGAGGCCATTTACTTCTCAAAGATTTGGCCAGGGAAAACCTTATGAATAGCAAAGAAACACTGTTTGATACATTACCGTGCAACTTTATGAATAGTCTGGTTAGGTTAGAAGGCTCTCAAAATAGGACTGGGAAAGACATGCATCATCTGAGTAAACCCACCATTACTTCTATGGATAAGGTAAAGCTTTCGACAACGCCATTTGCTGATGTGGCACCACTCAAATTGAGGAGAAACAGCTGCAGACATCCATTAATCATCGGAACATGGAATGGATGAAGTATGAATCTGGGAAAATAAGAACTTGTCAAAAATGAAATGGAATGCATAAAGATTGATATCCTCAGCATTAGTGAGCTGAAAT
>NW_006921880.1:1483314-1485002 GCF_000298275.1 Orycteropus afer afer
TCAAGTATGGCAGGAATCATGGAGCTGGCACAGGATCAGGCAGTGTTTCCTTCTGCTGTGCACGGGGTCACTATGAGTCGGAAACGACTCGACCACACTAACAACAACAACAGCAGCAGGAATGAAGGTTGCGCAATCTACTTCTGTAGTGACACTGCCTCAGAAACCCAAGGAGGGGTCGCTGTGAGTCGGGTCCCCTCCAAGGCACATATAAACAACAACAACAACAGCAGGAATAAAGTGAAATCTCATTGTGGTTTTGATTTGCATTTCCCTGATGGTTAATGACTGGCAACATTTTGTTCTGTTAAACATTCAGTTTAAGATTACCATGACTCGGAGCCACCTCAACCACAAATAATGACATTATGATGAAAATAGTCTTGACATTATTATGAAAATAGTCGTGGAAAGAGTCTTAGGGTCTGTAGACCACAATTTGAGAACTGTTGCTCTATCAAATCCACACTTATTTAAAAAGGAAAATAATTATTGATATACATTTTCTCCTAAAAGTGATACTCCAGGAACTAGCTACAGAAAGGAAGGTGTGTTTTTTACCTACCCTGCCACACCACTGCATATCCCTAAGGACACAAACCACAGATAGAAAAATTTATGCAAGGATAAGGAAAATTAATGGGTGTTCCATCACATCAATGAGAAGGAAAACTGGTGTCTGAAGATTATATGTAAAATTATTTACCTTTTATAAATATCTACCTCATTAGAGTAGATATGAGCTGAAAGGACTCTGTTCTTTGTGAAAGAATAGAATATAGATAAATAGATCTTACACTGCCTTCTGTAAGTGACCAGGGATGTCTCTGTTTAGAATTGAGAAAACAAAGGGAATATAAAGTATCCTATAGATGTTGAGTTAGTAAAATGTTTTCTGGGAACCAAAGTCTCTCCCTAAAAGTCCATGACAGAGAATCAGGCATACTATATACCTGAGAACGATTTAGCCTATCTAAGAACCTTATATCCATGTTAAAGCAAACCTCTGAAAATGGTTTTAGACCATGGCCAGGTTCTTAGACCTAGCCCAGCCCCAACTTGTCTCTATTTCCAATCCACCCTGTATACCACTGCAAGAATAATCTCCCTAAATCACTGTCATCATGTCCCATCTTTACCCAAACACCTTTAGCAATAATAATTAAGACCTAAAAAAAATGAGCTTTTACTTGTGCCCAGCATTCTGCTGAACAATTTAAATAAATTTTCTCATTTTTTTCCCCCCAAGAATGCAATGATAGGTTCTGTAAGTCTCCCTGGAGATGAAGATGACCTGGAGGCTCAGTAGTTAAGCACTTGGTTGCTAATCAGAAGGTCGATGATTCAAACCCACCAACTGCTCTGCAGGAGAAATACATGGCAGTGTGCTTTCATAAAGAGTTACAGCCTTGGAAACCCTACAGGGCAGTTCTACTCTGTCCTATAGTTATTGTTGTTGGTAGGTGCCATCAAGTCATCTCTGACTCATAGTGACCCCATGCACAGTAGAGCAAAACACCACCTGGTCCTGCGACAGCTCCGTGATCCTTGCTATACTTGAGCCCATCGTCAATCCATCTCTTGAGCCACTGTGTCAATCCATCTCATTGAGGTCCTTCCCCTCTTTTGTCAGTCCTCCACCTTACCAAGCATGACATCCTTCTCCAGGGAATGGTCCCTTCTGACAA
>NW_006921880.1:1485597-1488165 GCF_000298275.1 Orycteropus afer afer
TATCACAGGTTGTTAATGATTCTTCCTCCAATCTTAATGCCATGTTCTTCATATAGTCCAGCTTCTTGGATTATTTGTTCAGTATACAGATTGAATAAGTATGGGGAAAGGATACAACATTTAACGCACTCCCTTCTTGATTTTAAATCACACGGTGTCCCCTTGTTCTGTTCGAATGACAGCCTCTTGGTCTATGTACAGGTTCCTCAGGAGTACAATTAAGTATTCTGGAATTCCCACTCTTCTCAATGTTATCCACAATTTGTTATGATCCACATAATCAAATGCTTTTGCATAGTCAATAAAACACAAGTAAACATCTTTCTGGTATTTTTTTTCTTCGAGCCAAGATCCATCTGACATCAGCAATGATATCCCTTGTTCCACGTCCTCTTCTGAATCCAGCTTGCACCTCCGGAAGTCCTCTGTCAATATACTGCTACAACAATTCAAACTATTTTTGAATTATCTTCAGTAAGATTTTACTTGTGTACAATATTAATGATATTGTTCAATAATTTCCACATTCTGTGGGATCACCTTTCTCTGGAATGGGTACAAATATGGATCTGTTCCAGTCAGTTGGCCAGGTAGCTGTCTTCTGAATCTCTTGGCATAACTGAGTAAGTGCCTCCAGTGGGGCATCCGTTTGTTGAAACATCTCAGTGGATATTCCATCAATTCCTGAAGCCTTGTTCTTCACCAATCCTTTCAGTGCAGCTTTGTCTTCTTCCTTCAACACCATTGGTTCTTGATCATATGCCACTTCCTGAAATGGATGAAGATCGACCAGTTCTTTTTGGTACAGTGACTCTGTGTAATCCTTCCATCTTTTTTTGATGTTTCCTGCATCATTCAATATATTGCCCATGTTGTTGTTGTTGTTGTTATTTGCCGTCGAGTCGGCCCCGACTCATAGCGACCCCTCCTTGGGTTTCCGAGGCAGTATCACTACGGAAGTAGGATTGCCCAACCTTCCTATATTGCCCATAGAATCTACCAATATTGCAACTATCCTATAGGGTCACTATGAATGACAATCAACTTGATAGCAATGGGTTTCATTTTGGTTTTGGGAGATGAAGAAACTGGTTGAAAGAGATTCAGTAACCTACCCAAGGTTGCCAAGCTTCTACGTGGCCACTGCTAAGAGTCAAACCTAGGCTGTAATTCTAGAGCTGAAGCTCTTTACCACTGTAGTATTTTTGTAGAGATTCTCTAACATTGGTTAGACTTAGGCAGCTTATTAAAAGACAGCTAATTGGGCATTATTACAGGGCATAGGGATTAGAGTTTCCAGAGCAATTCTCGTAACCACTACAAGGTTATTTGCATTCTCTATAGAATGGAGTGTATTTTTTGTGCCCAAACCACACCCCTCTGCCCTGCCCCAAGCAATTTCCTTCTTTCTTAAGGTACGAGCAAATTCCATAAATTGGCCTACAAAACTCTTCATACTCTGTCATTTGATTTACTTTGTTGGGTTTCATTTTGTAGGATGCTCCCTTCTTTGCTTCTGTTCCTCCTATTTATCACAGGGCTTTCCCTCACAGGGAATTAGTACATGATATTCCTTAGGGAGCTCTGGTAGCCTAGTGCCTAAGGTGTTTGACTGCTAACCAGAAGGCTGGAGGTTCAAATCCATCAGCCACTCTTCAGAAGGAAGGTTGGGCAATCTACTTCTGTAGTAATACCGCCTCAGATACCCAAGGAGGGGTCACTATGAGTCAGATCCAACTCAACCACAGTGTTTTGTTTTTGTTTTTTATTCCTTAGTCAAGGAGCTCTGGTGGCATAGTGGCTAAAGCATTGAGCTGCTAACCAAAAAGTCACCAGTTTGAACTCAACCAGCTGCTCCACAGGAGAAAAAAGAGGCAGTCTGCTTCCATAAAGTCTTATAGCTTTGGAAACCTTATGGGGCAGTTTTACCCTGTCCTATAGGGTCGCTATGAGTTGGAAACTACTCAATGCCAATTTTTTTTTATTGTTTTGGTTTGGTTCTGTAGTCTAGGATGCTTCTTCCTTCTTGCCTTTTTCTAGTTAGCTCTTACTCTTCCGTTACGCTGCAGGATAATGGACACTTCTCTGAACTCCTATGTAAGGTCAAATCTCTAATAATAATCTCTCACACCACCATTTACCACAGTTGCTATTTTTTAAATTCACTTACGTGATTATCTCTCTCCCACTATAAACTGCACACTCGATAAAGGTAAGGATGTACTTGTTTTACTCATTGTATCCTAGTGCCTAGCTTAATGCCTGTCACATATGCTCAATAAATACTTATTGAATGAATTAATAATTCAAGATTCCCTACTTAACCAGCCAAACATATTTTCTACCCCTACTCAATAAGTGGAAATTATAGAACAATATCATTAATATCGCACACAAGTAAGATCTTACTGAAGATAATTCAGAAACGTTTGCAGCAGTATATATATATACACACATTTAAATTTTATTTTGATTTGGGTGAAAATTTACAGAGTAAATTCACTTTTCATACAGCAGTTCACATATACTTTGTCTCATGTCATTGACCAAAATTTACAATACAACAGC
>NW_006921880.1:1490745-1503431 GCF_000298275.1 Orycteropus afer afer
GGGCTCAAGTATAGCAGGGATTGTGGGGCTGGCGCGGGATCGGGCAGTGTTTCGTTCTGCTGTGCATGGGGTCGCTATGAGTCAGAAATGACTAGATGGCACTTAACAACAATAACAACAACTCAATAAAGACTTATAGCTCCTGTTACAGAGATTAACTTCTTTCTATAAATCTATTCATCCAAGATACTTCATTAATTCTTCACCTATATTATTCTTCCTCTTCACAGGGGAAAGCCTAAATTCCCCATGTTTCACAAAGCTCTTTTTAATATGCCAGCCCACAGCAATCTCCTCTGAACTTCTACAATACTTTGTACTTCTATACAATTCATTTGGAGCTTCATCATCTACTGCCACATATCATATTGCATCATCTATAAGTACCTTGTTTCAGTTTTCTAAACATAAGCATTTCTAGGTAGCTTAAATTAAATGCTCCTGAAAGGCAGTTATAAGGAAGCCTGGTGGTGCAAATCGCTAAGTGCTTGACTGCTAACTAAAAGGTTGGCAGTATGAATCCATCTAGTGGCTCCACAGAATAAAAACCTGGCAATCTGTTTCTGTAAAGATTACAGCCAAGAAAACCCTATGAAGAAGTTTTACCCTGTAACATACGAGGTCATCATGACATGGAATTGACTCAACAGTAATGAGTTGTGTTTTTTTTTTTTTTTAAGGAGGACAACTGTAGCATAATTTGCTACTGCAGTACCCATGCACATCATAAATCCTCTGTAACCATGTATTAATAAAAAACTTTTTGAGGGCTGCAATGTGGATTCAGCCTGCAATTTATCACCAAATTTGGCAATTTTCAGTTCTCCTTGGAAGGCACCTGAACAGATTATTTCTCTATGGAATACCTCCAGCATTTCTTTTGAACAGGTGAAAATTCAAGTACGATGGAAAAACATTAAAATAACATACTATTTAAAATTTCCTGACATATTTAGGTTAGTTCCTTACTCGGGTATTCCTAAAACTATTACAGAATTATTAACATGTTCTGTTTTATACATTTGGCTATTCTGTTCTTGTCCTCTAAAGACGGGAAAATTTTAAAATATTTCAGTAGATTATTTTACATTTCCAAATACATCTCTGAAAAAAAAAATTGGTTATAGTCATGTTGGATACTCCTTTGGTTGAATATCACTTAGCATAAGCCTTTAATCCTATATAAAAGACAGGACTACATTTCAATTTTTTTTCTTTGCTGGTCAGACTAAGTTCTACATAATTAAGACTTTTTTCCTTCAAAATTAGAGAATAAATCATAATTCCAATGATTGTGGATTTTATTTGAACTTGCAATAACAACAGACAACAAAGTTAACAGACAATATTGAAATTCAGGCTACATGTGTCACTTATTTCAAATGTAAAAATTAATTTATTTCATAAGCTTGATATCAGTTACGATTTTTTGCTCATACAGGTAGTTTCCAACTTACAATGTATTTGATTTACCATGAACCACACTTACCATTGTCCTTTTATTTGGTGCATCTTATCATTAGTAATACATACTAAACTTGCAGCACGTAAATTGAAACCACTGATGGATTCAATATAAATCTATTCATCCAAGATGAATCAATATCCATCAATATCCATTAAGTTATCATCTGTCAATTCCTCGAAGAAGGGGAATTGACAGATGATGACTTAATGGATATTGAAGAGGAAAGGTGTGCTGTAGAAGAAAGAAATAATGAAGAAGAGGAAGGAAAAAAGTTTTCCAAAAATTTTACAGTGTACGGAGTAGCTGAAGTTTTTATTGCAAACTAAATCAATGCTTCAGTGCTTGAAAACATGGACCCAACACTGATAACTTTGCTAAAATCAACAGACAGATCTGGGAAGCAGTGAGACATTATTGCAAAATATATAAAGAAAAAAATAAAAGGACCATAGAGACATCGCTCAATAATTTTCTGACTAGAAATGATGCCCATCCTAATTCTCAGGGATAATTCAGATGATGCAGAACCTTCCACAAGTGGAATACATTTTTATGATTTGTGTATTCTTAAATGTATATAAGTATGTAGGGAGCTCTGGTAGCATAGTGGCTAAGGCACTTGACTGCTAACCAGAAGGCTGGTGGTTCAAACCCACCAGCCACTCCTCGGAAGGAAGGTTGGGAAATCTACTTCTGTAGTGATACTGCCTCAGAAACCCAAGAAGGGGTCGCTATGAGTCGGGTCTGACTTGATGGCACATAACAACAACAATAACATAAGTATGTAAGGAGGTCTGGTAGAGTAGTGGATAAGGCATTTGGCTGCTAATCAGAAAGTCAGCAGTTCAAATCCACCAAACGCTTCATGGAATGGACATGGGGCAATCTACTTCCGTAAAGATTTATATAGCCTTAGAACCCCAATGGGAGTCGCTTTGAGTCGGGGTTTTTTTTTTTTTGTAAATGTATGTATGTACAAAATATATTTGTAAGTTTATATGTAATGTTCCCAACCCCCAAAGATAAATAAAGATCAGATTTACAAGGCAATAATGATGAAAACTAAAAAATAAGGTATTTGACTTCCATTAGCACAGACTTACAATGGAGTTGTCAGAACAGAATCCCACCATAAGTTGGAGACTACTAAAAGAACAGTTTGACAATTAGGAATTACCAAGTGATATGTTTCTTCTTAAATGACTTCATGAATATCTTATATGGGGAATAATTTTTTTAAGAGCTTTAGTGAGATGTAATTTACATACCATGAAATTCACTCATTTTAAGTACAGGTAGTCCCGGACTTAAGAAGTATTCAGGTTATGTGGAACTGCAGACACCACCATCTGTGAGTATTTCTTTTTTTGTACATCTTATTGTTAGTAATACATACTACATACAATGTTGTAGCACATAATTTGCTGATGTTATCTGTCTCAGATGTTCCAACTGGCAGATGTTCAGTGTTATGAGCTATAAAGACACTGATTTTAAAAAAGGTAATAATAATGAAAAATTAAAGAATAAGGTATTTGACTTATGTCAGAACTGACTTAGGGTGGAGTCCTCAGAACAGAACCCCACCTTAAGTTGGGGACTACCTGTACATAATTCAATATTTTCTTAGTATATTTAGAGTTGCGCCACCATCACCATAATTGAATTTAGTTTCCTTTCGTATTTTTTATTTTTTAATTGAGATATAATTCACAAACCATAACATTCACCCTTGTAAAGTGTACGATTCAGTAGTTTTTAGTACAATCATGCGCCACATAACATACTGGCAATGTCTGACTGTACATACGTCAATGGCCCCAAACCCCATAAATCCTAAATTAAATATGTGATATACTTACAGTGATTTGTAATAACAGATGGGCACAACTTTGTGACATGCATCAAAACATTATTATTATTACTGTATTATTACATTAAAGATGTTTTAGTGTATCCAGAAGTGTTGCTTTAATCTTTTTCATGCATAGAAAGGTACACTATATATTAAAACAAACATTTAACTAACTGACGTTAGAGACAAACCATATGATTAATATTCAAATTTGAGTTAAAGACAGACAGGAATGGAACTCATTCATAATCCAGGAACTTCCTGTATATAATACGGTATTTGCACAACTTTCAAATCACATAATAACCTATTTCACAGAACATATTGTGGATATTAAACAACATATGACTGTACGTTCACAAAATTGTGCAAGCATCACCGCTATCTAATTCTGGAACATTTCAAAACCCAAAAAAGAAACCCTGTACTTATTAGCAGTTACTCCTCATTTCCCCCCAGCTCCTCAGGCCCACTAATCTACTATATATATATCTGGGTTTGCCTATTCTTGACATCTCATATGAATGGAATCACATTTTCATTTCTTTTGTAATTGGCTTGTTTTACTTAGCATACTGTGTTCAAGGTTCTACCACATATCAACTTTATTTCTTTTTTTTTAATCATTAAAAGTATTTTAATTGCTTACGTAATATATATGTAATACATAATATATATGTAATATATGTAGGTAAGGGTGGATCATAAGTAATTTGATAATTTAATAAACTTTTCAATAAGTCATCTGTTGCTGGAGACAGTCACAAAGAGCTCCATCCTTTTAATCTAGCTGCACTGAAAGGGGATGTTCCATCAGCCCATCAGGCACATGTGCATCATGAAAGGGTAAATGCAAAAGCCAAAGCAAATAATGAATAGTTACATGTTTGGGAAATGTACGTTAAATTACAGAAAGACAATGGCTGTGACCAATCATATCTGCTCAATTTAGGACATTTAGAAGATGACATGATATGAATATTTAAAGTTAGTGGTCAATTGTATTAGTACAAATACAAATGAAAATTACTTCATTCAACTCTGTGGAGAGGGCATTTGAATGACAATAACAAGGCGTAGGTTTTTCCCAATGGGATTTTGGTCTTCATATCTGGATATTGAGCACAGGCGATAGGCCTGGGCAGGGGCTCGGCCTCTGGGTGACTTTACTCCTTTTCATTGCCTAATAATATTCTATTATATGGATAAATTCTATTTGGTTTATCTATCGATTGATGGATATTTGAATTATTTCTACTTTTTGGCTATTATGAAAAATGTTGCTATGAATATTCATGTACAGGTCTTTGTGTGGATGCATGTTTTCACTTCTCTTGGATATATCTAGGAGTAGAACTACTGGGCAGGTGCTAATTACTCTTAAGATGAATAACTGAAAAATTTTTTTCTGTTTCATAGGGTTTCTGACAGAGCCAAGAAACTGTTTTCTTTCTCCCCCCCATAAAAAGGCTAATAGAAAATCTACTCTCAGAACAGAAATTCTAAGATGAAGTGAGAATTCCTTTTAGCTTAAATCATAAAACTAAATAGAGTTTGTTCAAATCCATCAGTCACTCCTTGGAAAGAAGATTGGACAATCTACTTCCATAGAGATACTGCCTGAGAAACCCGAGGAAGGGTCACTATGGGAGTGAGTTTTTTTTTTTTTTTTTAATCAGTACACTGGGTACACTGGGATCAAATTCTGTTTTTAAGCCGAGTGTATACAGCAATTTTCTGTGGCTGATAATTGCTTAAGAGATAAATATATGGTAAGAGGATACTTATACAAAGAGCAACAAATAGGAGTTTAAAATATTAGACACCCTGATTAAACTAAATACTCATTTGCCTTCCTTAGTAGGGGCTTAGGAGCTCTGGTGGAGCAGTGGTTAATGCATCAGCTACTAACCAAAAGGGTGGTGGCTACAACCCATTAGCTGCTCCGGGAGAGAAAGATGAGGCAGTCTGCTTCTATAAAGATTTACAGCCTTGGAAACCCTATGGGGTAGTTCTACTCTGTCCTGCAGGGTCACAGAATCGACTCTGTGACAGTGGGGTTTTGGTTAGTGGGGATTTGTTTCTCATTTCATGAGAAAAAAGTAGACCATTAATTATGTTAGTTATATAAATTATCCCAAAGCCTTTGATAAAAGCATCCTTCAGAAATGGGAGACCAATTAAACCTCTGGTGACATAGTATTTTTTTTTTTTTCCTGGCAGCGTACACGCTAGTTCAAATATATTCAACCGATTTTGAACAGAGAATGAAGAGCTGATTGTAAAATTCTACGTAAACAAGAGCTTAGAAAACACGTTCTAATTTAAAGTAAAATCAGTCACCTTGCAGAAGAAATGAAGCATAACCAAGAGAAATCTACCAGACATCCTACCAAGCACAGCACTAGAAAACGCCACAGGTCGTCCAAGATACGCATTCTTTTTAGCCAAAGCTCTCTCCTCCCTCCAAAGCTATTCCTAGAGCGTCAGCGAAATGACCCAATGAGTGATTTATGGTTTCTTCTTTTTGATTCCCCTTATCCACCTGTTTGTAGGTGTCAAGGTGACTAGAAATGGTTAACAGTAGCCCGCAGCAGAGAGGAGCAAACATCCCTGACAACCCACAGCTGAGTAAGCAAGATGTGTTTATTCACGAACATGTTCCATTTGGATACTGTCGGCGAGCTCTGAAAACCCAGGCACATTTTAGAAGGTTCCTTGTGAGGGAGAGAATAATCTTTTCACTACCACCCCCGCCCCAACACACTGAGAGACATGACTGGAAACCTCACGGTCGAGGAAGCCCCCACTGCCGACCCCCCAAGAAAAACCTCACGCACCAGAGCATCCGACCCCTCGCGGGGATTGTATAACTCTCCAAAACGGTTCAGAGACGGCGAGGCTGGCCTCAGCGTCAAGGGCTTCAAAAGCGACTTCTGCTACCCCCATTCCCGCCACATCCCGCCCCGACGCCGGGGCCGGGGCTGTGGACCCTAGCGAGGAATGGCCCTTCCAGCTCCCTCCCCTCACCTGGCGCGGTCCCACCTGAGGGCGAGAGGTGCGGGGAGAAAGAAACAGGCAGGGAGGGCTGACCTTGTTGCTACTGACAGTGGAGCGACACATCCTCCTGCTTCCTGGAAAGCGGCCCGAAGGACATTTTTCCCCCTGAAGGAAGGAAACCGGAGGGCGCCGGCCGGGCGGCGGCGGTGGTCGGGGAGGGCTGTGCAGCCGCCAGCAGGGACCGTCCGAGGACTACATCTCCCAGGCTGCCCTGGGCCGCCCTGCGTCGTGACCCCGGCGCGCACGGAGGCGGTGACTCTTACCTCACAGAGGTAGCTCCTCCACCGGCAGCTACTCGGCGCCCGCGGTCCATGGACCGGAACCACGGGCCGACGGGTAAGAACCCGGGCCGCGATCGCCGCCTCCCCGCCCTAGTCTCCTCCTTCTCGCTCCCACCGCCAGCTCCAGACGCCCGCAGGCCGCGCATATCAGCTGCCGGGTTCGCGGAGCCGCCCCAGAAGGCTGAGTGGCGGGTTCGCGCCTACCACCAGACTGAGGCCTACTCTGCCGCCGCCGCCTCTCCGTGCTATTGTCCCTGGGCCCGGCCCTGACCGGGTCCAGTGGGGACGGCTGAGTGCGCCGGCTCCGCTGAAGATGCCGGACCAAGCCCTGCAGCAGCAGATGCTGGACAGGTACGAGCAGCTTTGGGGAAGAGCGGGAGCCCCGGACCGTCGCTCTGGCTCGGCCGGCGCCCGGCCTCGAGGCTCTTCTTGAGACTAGCCCGGCGTGCCTGGAGGAGTTCCACGGCCGAGGGGCCGTGTGTGGGCCAGAAAGTTTCAAGTTCATACTCGGCGGAGGACAGGGCGTGTGGCTTCTGTTCGTGACTTAGAGCGAAACTTAGTTAAGGAGTGGCGTCTAATTTTGTTGGTAGGCTGTTTTAAAGTGAGAGTGGCCTCCTATCAATAACTCACATAATTAGTTTCAGTTTCTTTTACTTGCTCCTCCCCCACCCCCCGGACTATGTTGTAACTTGTTTGTCAGCAATGTCACTGGCAAGAAGTGGCAGATTATCTTTCAGGGGAATGACCCTCCTACAATTGAAAGGCTCTTTACCCAAGCCAAGGATAAACATCTCCCCTCATCACTCCCATTCCCACTCCCAAACTGTAAAGGCAGAATATCCACAAGGGAGCTTTAACGGTCAAACCAGAGCAGATGTTATGGAAAAAAGCCGTAAGAATCCCAGCGTGAGCAATTAGCTTACTTAACGATTCGATTCGTTGAGTTCATTGAGGAAGTTTCAGTCTATACTGAAGCCAGTTGCCCATTTTGGGGGGCTCCAGTAGTTAAAGCTTTTCATGTGCAGTCGGTTGCACTGCCCTCTGCTGTTTAAATTCTAGTTTATGGGTCTACCATGATTTTTTGGAGACCCATAATCTTCATTTTTCTATGGCCGGGTCCTCCAGGTATAGCCAGTTGTACAGGCTTGTGCATAATGTTTGGAGTTACTACTCTGGATAGACATCACTTGCCACCCTGTTCAGCAAGTGCTACAGCTCTTTGTATTAAGTTCCAACTGTAAAATGCTAAAAGTACTTCCCTTAATTGAGATTATACCCAGTTCAATATTTGTGGCTTTGCCACACCCAGACCACATCACCCAAGAGAACATACACTACCACCCGAGTCCTTTGCTGCTTAGAATTGTGAGACACTTAAGTTGATAGAGAGCAGCTCTGGTGGCACAGTGCCTAAGGCATTTGACTGCTAACCAGAAGGTTGGTGGTTCAAACCCACCAGCCACTCCATGCAGGAAGGATAGGGCAATCTAGTTCCATAAAGATTTACTGCCTCAGAAACCCAGTGGAGGTCGGTATAACTTGGAATCGACTCAATGGCAGTGGTTTTGGTTTGGTTCAGTTTTTTTGAGTTGATAGAAACCATATCACTAACTTTTTTTCAGCTGAGTGATGGATAGATGGCTAACCTAACCCTTGTTTCAGGTTAACAGTCTGAAATTATATTGACTGCCACTTCCTTACATGCAGACAGTCCCCAAGTTAAAAGTGAGATATGTTCTTAAGTGCATTCCCATTTGTAGGTAAGTCAGAATGGGTGCAGTCAGTAATTATTTAGACTTACTTTAGTTCAAGGAGTTCAGGTGGCACAGTGGGTAAAGCATTCAGCTGCAGTTGCTAACCAAAAAGTCGGCAGTGTGACTCCATCAGCCGCCCAGCAGGAGAGTAATAAGGTAGTCTGCTTCCATAAAGATTTACAGCCTTTGGAAGCCTATAGGGCAGTTCTGCTCTGTCCTTCAGGATTGCTGTGAGTCAGAATTAACTCAATGACAGTGGCTTTGGTTGTTTGGTTTTTCTGTGCAAGAAAAGCCTTGAAGCCTTTTCAGTGATTTCAAAGCTGTATATGTAGCAAGTGAAGGTGATTGTGATGAAGAATTTGTTGAGAGTAGGTGTTGGTTCAGTCTTTCAAAGCCAAACCCATTGAGTTGATTTCGACTCATAGTGACCCTATAGGACAGAGTAGAACTGTCCCATGTATGGAAGCAGACTGTCTCATCTTTCTCCCACAGAGCAGTTGGTGGAGTTCAAACGGCAACCTGTTGTTTAGTGGCCAAATGCCTTAATCATTGGGCCACAAGAACATAATAATCTTTTCAAACTAAAAACCAAACCCATTGCCACTGAGTCAGTTCCGACTCATAGCAACCCTGTAGGACAGTGTAGAACTGCCCCATAGGGTTCCTAAAGTAAATCTTTATGGAAACAGCCTACTTGAGCATTCTCCCACAGAGCAGCTAGTGGTTTCGAACCTCCAACCCTTTGTTGGCAGGCCCGTTCTTTAATCACAGTGCCACCAGAGCTCCTTAATCTTTTCAGAGCTAGGGCTAATTTACATAACATTAAAACGCAAGTACCAGCTGTCAGTAAGTTAGGTATTAGTAACCCAGGAACTGCCTGTATGTAGTTTACAAGTTCTGAAACACAAGCACTTACTCACCATTGTTAATCTTGAATTTTAGAACAGAGCCTGGTACTTGGCAGATAGATAATCAGTAAATATTTGTTGTATAAACAAATGCATTGATTCTCAATTTCCCCAGTTTGCCTGATTTTTCCTTCTATTATAATTTAGCATCTTGGCAAATTGTATTTAAAAAAAAGTAGCAGTTGCTGTCATGTCATTGCCAACCCATGGCAACTCTATGTGTGTCAGAGTAGAACTGTGCTCTTTAGGGTTTTAGTGGCTGGTTTTTCTTCTTTTTTTGGAAGTAGATCTCCAGCCCTTACTTTCTTCTGAGGTACCATTGGGTGGACTTCCCTTTAGCAGCTGAGTGCATCAACTGTTTGCACCACTCCGGGTCTCCTGTGTGTATACTGTTTATTGTCAGGTCGATCCCTGAGTAGAACTGCTCCATAGGGTTTGTAGGCTGAAATCTTTATAGGAACAGATTGCTAGGTTTTTTCTCCTGTGTAGCCACTGCTGGGTTTGAACCATTGACCTTTTGCTTAGCAGCTGAATGAATGCTTAACCATTCTGCCACCAGGGCTCCTTTCATGTGTGTATATCAAACCAAACTCACTGCCATCGAGTCAATTCTGACTCATAGCGACCTCTTTTGGGTTTCTGAAGTGGTAAATCTTTACGGAAGTAGATTGCCCAGTCTTGCTTCTGAGGAGTGGGTGGTGGGTTTGAACTGCCAGCCTTCTGGTTAGCAGTCAAATGCCTTAGGCACTTCCCCAGCAGATAAGATTACTAAAATATGCCCAGAGGAGAGTGCCTCCTGCCATTGCCAGTTTCATTCAGATAGGACCCTATTCTGACATAGGGTATTTAGAATTTTTTTTTCCTCCTTTGAGGGCCTGCTGCTTCCATTTTTATAAAGGTAACTTTTAGAAAAGTTCTTATGTCCAAAACTGATGTGGCTTCCTTATGATCTTTGCAGATTTCCATAAAAGTAAAAAGAAGCCAAATAGTGCTAGTGAAGTGTTTAAAACCTGCCCTAAAAAACTAGGAAATTTTGGGTTTAGTTAAAGAAGTGATTGTAACACTTACTTACCTTCACTTTCTGTACCTTTTGACATACCTCGAAGAAGATTTTTTTTTCCTGCAAAAAATCCTTTTATTGTTGTAAAATACATGTATATACAAAACACAACATCTGCCATTTCAACACTTCAAGTACAATTTAGTGACATCAGTTACATTATTCATGTTGTACATCCATCACCAGTATTCATCACCAAGTTTTTCATCATCATAAACAAATACTTAATGCTTTCCTCTTCCCCTTTCTTGCCCCTGGTAACCATTAATAAACTTTGATCTCTATATATTTGCTTATTCTAGATATTTCATTTAAGTAGGGTCATATATATTTTCCCATTTGTGTCTAACTAATTTCACTAGCATAATGTTTTCAAGTTTTATCTGTTTTGTAGCATGTATTAAGACTTCATTTTTCTTTACAGCTGAGTAATATCCCATTGTATGTACATACCATGTTTTGTTTATCCATTCATCTGTTGATGGACATTAGGTTCTTTCTACCTTTTGACATTGTGAATAATGCTGCAATGAACATTGGTGTTGAGCATTTCAAACTATGGATGAATGCTTGGGCCCTGCATAAGACTGTTTAGATAAAAATTTCTGGAGAGTGGGACCTATGTATCTATATTTTCAAAAGTTTTCCAGATGGTTTCTGATAATAGTTGAAACTATTGGCTTAGGCACTACAGGTTTATGGTACAGTCTGAAAAGCTTGTGATTTAGAGATGGAAATCATGAAATTCTAATTTTGGCATTTATTAGCTATGTGACACTTGGACTTAAATTCTGGGGCTACATTTCCTCATTTTTAAAATGAGAATATCCTACCTCATAGGGTTGTTTTGAGTATCAAATGAGAGCACATGAAAGCATTTTATAAAGCAATAAATAGTATTCATGTGTTAGGCAGACAGAATACTATTAGATACTTATGACCCTAGTGTAGTTAGTGTGTAAGTTTTTCCCCATCTCCTTCATATTTTTTTGCTGCTGTCACCTGTTATCAAGTCACTCCCAACTCATGGCAACCCCACGTATAACAGAACGAAACACTGCCTAGTCCTGCATCACCTCCGTGATGGGTTGGGGCTCAGACCATTGGGGCTCATAGGGTTTTTATTGGCTGATTTTCAAAAGTAGATCTTGAGGCCTTTTTCTTCCTAGTCTGTCATAGTCTGGAAGTTCTGCTAAAACTTCTTCAGCATCATAGCAACACAGTCTGGGATGGCCCTACATGCAATTTGAACATTCCTCATGTGGTGCATTTGAAGAATATTGACAGGCCCAACAGACTAAAATATATCAGCCTATTAGGGCCCAGAATTCTTACCATGAATTTTGCTTCCCCCGTGCTTGGCTTTTGGGTGGCAACTTTTGAGGGACAAAATTTAACACAAAAACTTGTTCCTGTGTTCACTTACTCTTCAATACAGATTTGAGGGTTAAGGAAACATGCATGAGATGATACATATTATTGTGATATTTTTAAGTGAAAGGCTATATATTTTATAGTGAATCAATTATTAAACATTTGTATTTACTAAATTTATTTGATAAATATCTAGTGCATACATACGTTTTATACTATTCTAGGCTCATGGAATTTAGTAGTGAACGTAACAATAACTACCCTTATGGAGCTTAAATTCTAGTGAAGTTTTTGTTCCATAAGCTGTTGTAGAAAATGAAGATTATATTTAATTGTAACATGAATCATATGTTGCATTTATTCCACTTAATCTTTGGAGGTTTTTAAACTAGTAACATCTTATTAGTAGCTGAAGTTGATTGAATTGCCTTGTCCTTTGCAAAATAACTGGCTTCAGTTTAACAATTATTTGCTTATCTTGATACATTTCATTATTATGGAATTTGTAGCTAGAAGGAATATAGATAGATATATACATTTTGATCACCTTTCATTTTTATAAATAATAAGTAACTATTTTATGTAAATTTATTATTTGAACATTTTAAGTTACTGTGGGCAAACAGTTGAGAGTAATGAGAAGGTAGAAGGTGGTTTTTCTAGTGTCTTGAATGATTTAGGGTTACAAATATCATTTTCCTGAAATTATAACATCAATAAACCTTTATATTATGCAGTCTAACCTTGAGCAGGACCCGAGAGCAGTAGAAAGGGGATAAAAGCCAGGAACCCGGACAGAGGAGCAGTCAGCCCCAGGGACAACTCAGGGACGCCCAAAGCAGCAGGCCAGAAGAGCAGGAGAAAGGGGATTAAAAGCCAGGAAGCCAGACAGAGGTACAGTCAGCCACAGGGACCCAGGTGGGGGT
>NW_006921880.1:1506301-1510429 GCF_000298275.1 Orycteropus afer afer
AGCAGGGATTGTGGGGCTGGCACGGGATCAGGCAGTGTTTCGTTCTGCTGTGCATGGGGTCGCTATGAGTCAGAAACGACTCAACGGCACTTAACAACAACAACAACCTTGATTAGTTTCTCTTTCTTTCCATCATTGCCATACTTCTTCAGCAAGAAGTCTGATGTTATATATTACTTCATCATCTACTTTCTTATTTTCTCTTAAATTTCTGAAAATTAGAATTGTGTAGAGAACAACAAAGAATATTCTAGTAAACTGCAGAATGGACCTCAACTTTGAAGCACAGACCTGCTCAAAGTTGCATCTCTGAACTTGACTTTTGCGTCCTCATCTCAGAGTAAAACTCAGGAATTTGTTGTGGTGGTTTTGCATTAGTTACTTTTACTTGGTGAGTAGGCAAGGAATGTAGGCTGAGTGTCTACAAAATAGGTGGGAGAAAGAGTGGGAAGAATAATCTATTCCCTCCCCACCCCCAGTGGCAAAGTGAATTAGAATCCTTACTCTGTGAGAGTGTTAGCATCCACAGATTCCTGTGGGAAACTTAGAGACCAGGGAAGCCATACTCTGATAGGAACATGCTATATTATCTTCTGATTTATATACCTACAATCCAATGGGTTTCTCTTTATATGTGACCTTTCTGGCCCTGGCTGTGTACTTCTGCCAAAATGATTGCTAGGCCACATCTTACAAAAGGATTAGGTAGTTAACTATGCCAATCAGGTACATTAAATCCTTGTGGGAATTGGTCAGTTACTATTTAAATTAGGTGACTGTGGCCTCCCGAGGTGCTCTGGTGACATAGTGCCTAAGGCATTTGACTGCTAACCAGAAGACTGGTGGTTCAAACCCACCAGCCACTCCTCGGAAGGAAGACTGGGCAGTCTATTTCCGTAGAGATACTGCCTTGGAAACCCAAGGAGGGGTCGCTGTGAGTCAGAATTGACTCAACAGCAGTGAGTTTGGTTTTTTATGTCCTACTGAGGGAATTGGTCAGTTCATAGCCTTGATGGGAGGAGTAACCTTGTAAAAGGGCTAATCCCACAAACGTTGTAGAGGATCTCACTACCATCAAGATGAAGAGATAGGAGTGGAGAGTGTCCTTTGAACCCAGGGTCCTTGCACTGAGAGCATCCTAGAATGAGCAGACAGCTGTAACACTAAATATGGCATAAAACACCACAAGATGATGGTAGTGGTACAAGTGGTGAACCAGGAGACCAGTGCAAGATGGCTGCAGTGGGCATCCAGCTCCAGAGCTGTAACTGCAGCAGGCTTGCCAACCACGGAGCAAGAGAACTTAGCACTTTTGGGCAAGAGGGTTGCTGGCTGAGTGGGATGCCTCTGGGCACTTGTCCGTGGAGCTAAAGAGTTTTAACACTTGGTTGAGGAGGGCAGTGGCTGAGAGGAAGCTAGCATGACCACGATGGGCCTGATGGTGCAGCCTGCCAGCAGACATGACCAACAACAAACTGGTTGAAAGCTGTCTTGATTGACAAATTGTATCCTGTTACTTCCAAGTTGATCTTACTCCTGAGTTATAGCCATTATTTTCCGTAATAAACCACATAATTATGAGTATAGTGTGTGAGTTCTGTATGGCCTTTGCAACAAATTATCAAACCTAGCAGAGAAGTAGAGAGTGGAGAATTTGGAAAAAAGTTTGGAGAATGGAGTTATATCTGACTTCTACCTTTTAGGAATCAGCATTAGGCAACTTCTAATGCCACTCCTTGGAAGGAAGATTGGGCAATCTACTTCTGTAGAGATACCACCTCAGAAACCCAAAGAGGGGTCGCTATGAGTCAGAAACAACTCAATGGCAGTGAGTTTGATTTTTTTGTTTGTTTGTTACTGCCACTAGATTACAATAACTATCTCTGACTTTCCATTAAGGCAATTTCTCTTTGTCAGTTGGCATCTTTTCCTCAATCACATAACATCCTATTTTAACAGTTATAGACCTGGAATTAAAAAACATAATTAAAAAATACAATTTATATTTGCTTCTATATGTGTAAAAAGTGGAAACATTACAGATAAAGTCCCCTTTGACTCCCATCCACAGTTCCATATCCTCTCTGCATCCCCACTCCACTGTCATAAAGTGGATTTATATTCTTCCAATCTTCTTTTTGTAGTGCTTTTATATATACCAAGGAGCTCTAGTGGTGCAGTGTTTTAGGCATTTGGCTGCTAACCAGAAGGCCAGTGGTTCAAACCCACCAGCTGCTCTATGGGAAGAAGATGAGGCGATCTACTTCCTATGGGTCACTATGAGTCAGAATCAATTCAACGTCAATGGTCTTGGTTTTGGTTTATATATAGTAGAGTTCATTGATTATGCAAACAATAATGTCCTTAGCTGCTTGCCAAAAGATTGGAGGTGTGAGTCCACCCAGAGGCTCCTCAGAAGAAAGGACTGATGATCTACTGCCAAAAAATCAGCCAGTGAAAATCCTATGAGGATGCCATTAGTTGGAATTGACTTGACAGCAACTTTTTTAAATGTTTGTTTATTATATATAACATAAATAATTAACAGTATTTCTTTTGTCTGTAAAATTTAAATTATTAATCTACAATTAGCTTTTGTTAGTATTCTTTTGAATTCTGTAATATATAGCAATTAAGTATCAATATAATATTCCATTGTATTAACATACTATTCTTTCTTTAATCCATTCCCTTATTTATGATATTTAGGTTATTTTCTCTTTATTATCTCTCCTTTTTATCAATATTATTGTTTTTAGCTACCCTCAAGACAGCCCCCAACTCATGGCAGCCCCATGCATAGCAGAATAAAATACTGTCCAGTCCTGCACCATCCTCATGATGGGTTGGGGATGAGACCATTGTGATCCATAGAATGTTTACTGACTGATTTTCAGAAGTAGATGACCAGGCCTATCTTCCTAGTCCATCTTAGTTTAAAAAAAAAAAAAAATTCATCTGAAATCTGTTCAGCATCATAGCAACACGCAAGCCTCCCCTAACAGATGGGAGGTTACACAGGAGTTGCATTGTCTGGCAATTGAACCCAGGTTTCCAACCTGGAAGGCAAAAATTCTGTCACTGAATCACTGCTGCCCTTTCATTGCTGCCTTTAGCTTCTTAAAATTATACTAAAAGTCACCAATAACTTCTTGATCAGTAAACCTAATGACCTTCCCTTGGTTCTGATTCCTTGACATGTATGTATTAGAGGTGAAACTGATGACCACTTACCTTTGCTATTCTCCTCTGCTCACTTCTGTCTCCTTTTATCTGACATAAAAGGTGATTTAGGCAACACTCCAGAGAAACTTCCCTTACAGGGCAGTGACCTGAGTAAGGGTGTTGCATCCTACCCTAATCCCCTTACAATTGATTGGCTAATTACATCATGGGAAATTATAACATCATTACATAACCATCAACCTACTGAGAATCATGTTTCACCCAAGTTGACAGGTATTTTTGGACACAATTCAATTCATGACACCACCCTCTTAACTTCTTGAAATTGTTGTTGTTAGGTGATGTTGAGTTGACTCGGATTTACGGTGACCCTTTGTACAACAGAACCAAACACTGCCTAGTCCTGCATCATCCTCACAATTCTTGCTGTGCTTGAGCCCATCATTGCAGCCACTATGTCAGTCCATCTCCTTCAGGGTCTTCCCCTTTTTTGCCAACCCTTTACTTTACTAAGCATGATATCCTTCTCCAGGGACTGGTCCCTTCTGACAACATCGTCAAAGTACAAGAGATGAAGTCGGGCCATTCTTGTTTCTAGGGAATATTCCGGCTATACCTCTTCCAAGACAGATTTGCTCATTCTTCTAACAGTCCATGATATATTCAGTATTCTTTGCCAGCACCAGAATTCAAATGCACCAGTTCTTTGGTCTTCCTTATTCATTGTCCAGCTTACACATGCATATGAGGCTATTGAAAATATGGCTTGGGGTAGGTGCACCTTAGTCTTCAAAGTGACATTGTGTTGGATTGGGTTCTCTAGAGAAACACAAAAAAACAGCAAAGTGTATATATATATTTAGAGAGAGAGAGAGAGAGAGATTTATCTTAGGTAAATGGCTCACAAGCGTGTAGAAGCCGACAAGTTCAAGCTGAAAAGTT
>NW_006921880.1:1515527-1519578 GCF_000298275.1 Orycteropus afer afer
GGAAGTATATAGTCCGGAATGCCGTTCTTCCAGCTTGTCCTTGGGATAGCATTGCAGATAGGTCACACCCCTGGGGAAACTCCCCTTGGGCAGACCGGCCGCTCAGAACTCAGTCATGTGACCCATCATGGGAACCACCACTCACAACTGGAGTCCAGCCAAGTTGACACATCTTCAACTATCACAGACATCTTTGCTCTTTAACACTTTAAAGAAATCTTTTCCAGCAGGTTTGTCCAGTGCAATATGTCATCTGATTTCTTGACTGCTACTTTCTTAGATTTTTGACTGTGAATCCAAATAAAATGATATCTCTGACAACTTTAAACTTTTCTCCATTTATCTTGATATTCCTTATTGGTACAGTTATGAGGATTTTTGGGTTTTTTTATGTTGAAATGTAATCCTTACTGAAAGCTGTAGTTTTTGATCTTCATCAGTAAGTGCTTCAAGTTAGCTTCACTTTCAGCAAACAAGGTTGTATCATCTGCATATTGCAGGTTGTTAATGAGTCTTTCTCCAATCCTGATGCCACATTCTTCTTTGTATAGTCCAGCTTCTCAGATTATTTGCTCAGCATACAGATCGAATAAGTGTGGTGAAAGGATAAAACCCTGACACATGCCTTTCCTGATTTTAAACCATGCAATATCTCTCTGTTCTTTGTGAACGTTTGCCATTTGGTTTATATACACGTTTCTCATGAGCACAATTAAGTGCTCTAGAATTCCCTTTCTTCACAGTGTTATGCATAATTTATTATGATCCACACAGTTGTATGCCTTTTCTATAAAACACAGGTAAACATCTTTCTGGTATCTGCTTTCAGCCAAGATCCTTCTCCCTCTTATAAGACTAACTCAAGGTACACCCCACACTAATCCTGCCTCATTACATAACATACAACCCATTCCCAAATGGAATTATAACCACAGGCATAGAGGCTAGAGGATTTGCAACACATATTTCAGAGCCCTCTTGGCACAGTAGCTAAAGCACCAAAAGGTTGGTGTTTTAAATTCACCACCTGCTCCGCAGGAGAAAGACATGGTAATCTGCTTCTCCAAAGAATTTCTGCCTTGAAAACCCTATGGAGCAGTTGTACTCTGTCCTGTAGGGTTGTGTGAGTTGGAATCAACTCGATGATAGTAGATTAGGTTGAGAATCAACTCAATGGTAGTGGGTTTGATTTTCTTGGATTTTGGGGATAGTGTTCAATGCATAACAGCCCCTCAGACATGTGCTTTTATTCCTCATCTCTTTCCTAGACTTCAGTGCCTTATTTCCAGCTACCCAGTAGATATCTCCATTTATGTGTATGCTGTAATACCAGGCTCAACTTATTTAAAACTACTGATAGTTCCCTAATCTGTACTTACATTGACTTCCCAAGTTTTGGGCCTTGATGTAACTTTTCTTCTTCTAGTCCACTAGCTGTAAAACCTAAGTTTTTTTTCATGTAATTTATATGCTTTCAAACCTAACCATGGCTATACATCAATATAGAATAAAATCGAAATTTTTAAGACCCTAATGTGCCTTGATCTATTTTTATAATCCAGCCCAACCTACCTTAAGCCATCTTCTTTCATACTTCACTTCTTTGTCCCCTGAATATATTCTGCTCTTTCATCTTGTTATTTTTGCTTTAGTTGCCCTTTCTCCCTTTTAACACCTGGCAAACTCTTACTCAGTTTTAGAATTCAGCTCAAATGTCACCCTGAAACCTTGTACAGCTCCCCTAGGCAGAGTTAGTGTTTCATAAAACTTTTGTGTTTCTATTAAAGTATTCACATTGTATTGCAGTTTTGTAATGCTCTATCCCATGTCTCTGACTCTCTTCTTTACCACCACCACAAACATTTAACTGAAAGTTCATTGAGAACAGCAATTACGTATATTCCCTATCTTATTTCCCCACAGCCACTAGTACATAGGAGACCCTCTGTTTGTTGAAAAACAGTATCTTCCTTTTTATTCTTTGTGATGTATCAGCACTTGGAATAATCTTGCAGAGGTGCCAGTTAAAAAATTGTCTCACTTATGCAAAATGTTTCATATTTTCTTATTGCTTATTAACTTCTAATTCTTTAGCTTGGCATTCAGGACTCACCATGATCTTATCATTATAAACTAACATTTATTGTGCTCCTGTTACATTTATCTTTTGTCTAAGACAAGTTGGTTTGCTCATTTATAAAGCTCTTTCTGACCATGTCTCTAAACTCATGTAGCAGTCCATCACCAGTACTTCCCAACTTTTTCATGTCATAGTTCCCATGTTGTTGTTTGTTGTTATGTGCTGTCAAGTCAGACCCAACTCATAGCGACCCTTCCTCGGGTTTCTGAGGCAGTATCACTATGGAAGTAGATTGCCCCATCTTCCTTCCAAGGAGTGGCTGGTGGGTTTGAACTGCCAGCCTTCTGGTTAGCAGTCAAATGCCTTAGGCACTATGCTACCAGAGCTCCCATAGTTCCCATAGAAGATAATATTTATATGGCGTATTGGAGTAAACTGAAGGGATTTCAATCTCTAGAGGAAGCTTGGTATTGTTGCTTAAAAGAACCCTAGCAAAAACCAAATATATGGTAGCTTGTACTGGCCATAATTTCCTAAGAAATAGGACATTTTCTCAGAGTAACCAAAAAAAAAAAAACCAAACTCACTGCCCTTGAGTTTATTCTGACTCATAGCAACCCCCTTTAGGTTTCTGAGGCAGTACATCTTTATGGAAGTAGATTGTCCCATCTTCTTCTGCAGAGTAGCTGGTAGGTTTAGAACTGCCAAGGTAGTAAATCTTTATGGAAGTAGATTGCCCAGTCTTCCTTCTGCAGAGTAGCTGGTGGTGGATTTGAACTGTCAGCCTTCTGGTTAGCAGTCAAATTGCCTTAGGCACTACACCACCAGAGCTCGTATGGCAGCAGGTTCAGTGGTAAAAGCCAGTGTTTTGGAAACAAGGCCTAGTTTGCCATCCAGACCTCTCCATTTACAAGCTATATGTCCTTAGAAAGATCTTGTAACCTTTCTGGGCTTTTGCTTCCTTATTTGTAAGGTGTAAATACTCATGCTTTCTGGGTTTGTGAAGATGAGAGACAAAATGCTCACCATGATTACATGCTTAATAAATGATTGTCTCCATTGTAATCTATTTCCCTTCAGCTTTGCCCTTTGGTAAAGTCACAATCACGGTGGTTTTATATATATATATATATATATACACACACACACACACACACACACACACCCCCCTCTTTGAACGTTTCAGACACCTTTAACCTCCATTCTATTTAAGTGAGCAGACATATAAAGGGATATTTAGTCTCTTTATTAGTGTATTTCCTGTTCCAGGGTACCTGGGGTGTGACATTTTTTATCCAGAGATAAAAGCAAGCAAACAAGGGGAAAAATTCCCCCTTGTTTAATGGGTTCTTCCTTAAATCAACCAGACATATGAATCTTCAAGCATGTTGTGAATTAAGGAATGCTTGTGCTTGATTTTTTGTTTCTCTTTTTTGGTTCATGCGAATAGATTATTAAGGAACCTTATGTAATTTGGGAGCTCTGATGTCCTAAGACATTTGACTGCTACCCAGAAGGCTGGCAGTTCAAACCCACGAGCCACTCCTCAGAAAGATGACCAGACAATCTACTTCCGTACTGATACTGCCTCAGAAACCCAAAGAGGTGTCACTATGAGTTGGATCCGACTCGATGGCAGTGAATTTGGTTCTATATAATACAACAAAGGAGCTCTGGTGGCATAGCGCCTAAGGCATTTGACTGCTAACCAGAAGGTTGACAGTTCAAATCCACCACCAGCTACTCTGCGGAAGGAAGACTGGGCAATCTACTTCCGTAAAGATTTACTACCTTGGAAACCCAAAGGGGGTCGCTATGAGTTGGAATCAAGTCGATGGCAGTGAGTTTGGTATTTTTTTAAAATATATATGTAATACAACAGCAGTAACTTAAAGCTTGTTTCTTTGCTTTCTCTCTTAAATTCTAGAATTCTTCTGTTCTACTATGCTCCAGTTTTTATCACAGTCATCA
>NW_006921880.1:1519678-1524407 GCF_000298275.1 Orycteropus afer afer
AATTTTTTATTGATAATGGACACAGAGGAGCTCTGGTAGAGTAGTGCCTAAAGACACTTGACTGCTAACCAGAAGGCTGGCAGTTCAAACCCACCAGCTACTCCTCAGAAGGAAGGTTGGGCAATCTACTTCTGTAGTGATACTGCCTCAGAAACCCAAGGAGGGGTCACTATGAGTACGGCACATAACAACAGCAACAACAATGTGCACAGAAAAACACACCAAGTCAACAGTTTCTACAAGTACCATTTAGTGACACTGATTACATTCTTGCATTTGTGTAACCATTCTTACCCTCCCTTTCTGAATTGTTCCTCCCCCATTAAATTCAAGGCTTTCTAAGGTTCCTATCTAATCTTTGGAGTCGCTGTTGTCAATTTGATCCCACATAGATAATTCTTAAAAGAGCATAATGATCAAGGTAGACTTTTTTCTACTAGTTAAGCTAAACTATTTGGTTTTAAGACTTTAGGGAACATTTTTGGTTTAAGGTTTGAAGATCTCAGGGCAATAGTTTCAGAGGTTCATCCAACCTTCATGCCTCCAGGAAGTATGAATTCCATGAGAATTTGACATTATTTTCTGCATTTTCCTCCTTTTGATCAGGATTCTTCTATGGAATCTCTAAAATGTTCGATAATGGTGGTCAGGCACCATCTAGTTCTTCTAGTCTCATGGCAAAGGAGGCAGTGAGCCACACATTCCATATCCTCCTCTTATTTCTGATCCTGCTTTTGTAGTTCCAGGCAAATAGAGATCATTTGTTTTGCCTTGGGGAACTCTGGTAGCACAGTGGTAAGGCATCTGACTGCTAACCAGAAGGTTGATGGTTCAAACCCACCAGCCACTCCACAGAAGTAAGACTGGGCGATTTACTTCCATAAAGATTTACTGCCTCAGAAACTCAGTAGGGGTCACGGTGCATCAGAATTTATTTGATGGCAGTGGGTTTTTTGGTTTTGGTTTTGGTTTTGGTTGTGCCTTGAATGTCTGCCTACAAGTTTTTCAGACACCAGAAACTAGGTATCGAATTAGGAGGCAGAACAGAGGGACTAAACATGTTATATTAGGCAAGTTAACTGGGATGTGATTTCCCATATCTGAATAAGAAAGACTGAAGCAGTATTGATACATTTGAATTATGGTGTTGGTAAAGAATGTTGAATATACCATGAACTACTAGAAGAATGAACCAATCCGTCTTGGAATAAGTATAGCCAGGGTGCTTCTTAGAAATGAGCATGGCAAGACTACATACTTTGGACATGTAATCAGGAGAGACCAGTCCCTGGAGAAGGACATCATGCTTGGCATGGTAGAGCATCAATGAAAAAGAAGAAGACCCTCAGTGAGATGGACTGAGACAGTGGCTTTAACAATGGGCACAGATGTAGCAGCAATTGTGAGGATGGCACAGGACAAGACAGTATGTTCTTTCTGTTATGCATAGGGTCGCTACGAGTTGGAACCAGCTTGAAGGCACCTAAAGCAGCTCTGGCTCCAAAGCCCAAGTTCTTTAGCCAGTTAGAATCCTGAACTCAACTAAAATATTATACAGTGAGTGTAAAAAGACATTCCATTTCTGTATATGATGTGTTAAAGAGATACACAGAGGATAGGCACAGAGAGAAGAAAGAGAAAAAGCAAAGAAGAATGGCTAGAGCAGTTCTCAAAATTTTACAGCTGACATGATCACCTAAAGGCTTGTTAAAACATAATGTAGGGCCCTACCCCCAGAGTTTCTGATAAAGTAGGTCAAGGGTAGGGCCTGAGAATTTACATTTCTAACAAGTCCCCCTTATGCATCACATTGAACACCACTGGAGCCACTTGACTTGGAGAGTGAGAAGCAACAAAAGACTTTAAGAAGAAACTCTTACATTGGTCAGAAATTACAACCTCCATTCCTTGGACTTCAAAAAGTTTTTGTTTTTATCATTTGAAATGGGAAGTTACCAATTAATTATTCTAACTTTTGTAGGGTATTGAAATTGCCATTCTATAAATTACAATATTAAAATATGTAGTAACTTGAATTAAAGTAGAATTATATTGATACTGAAATGCCAGTATGACATTATCAGTAAAAAGTTTGCATTTCAAACTGCTTGTTTTATTTTAGCTGTTTTTGCTAATCCACTAGCAAAATGAAGAGCATACTTTGCTCGATATAAGAAACAGAAAACCTGGAAAGGCTCAAAGTACTAGCATTGGGAATTAGATTTATATGTAAACCTTTTCTATTCAAGTTCCAGTCAAAAGGAAGCAAAGCTGTTGACAAAAGATACTGGGTTTGCTTATAAAACTCTCTAGATCCTACATTATTTGTTTATGCTGGGCCATTTCTTGGGAGCTCTGGGGGTGTAGTGCTTAAGGCATTTGACTGTTAAGCAGAAGGCTGACAGTTCAAACCCACTAGCTACGCCTCAGAAACCCAAGAAGGGGTCACTATGAGTTGGAAACAACACAATAGCAGTGAGTTTGGTTTGTTTTTTGGGGGAGCCGTTTCTTAGTACCCAATTTCTCACACTGTATCAAGATTATTTTGATTGCAGATGATAGGAAATCTGACCCAAACTGGTTAATACTTCCTCCCAAAAATATTGATTTATGTAACTGAACAGTGAAAACGTGCATTTAGCTTAGGCACAACATGATCTGTATTTCCAACAGTGGAAATACAGTTTCTATCTTTCCACATTGCTTCCTCTGGGTTCCTCAAGATACACATAGTGGCTCTCCTGGCAGTAATAGCTTCATTCACACCTTCTCTTAGCCTCTTTACTCATACCTCTAAGTCCAGCAGAAAAGAAAAAAACCTGTATCAACTTTTCTAGCAAAAATTCTTGGGTTCACTCTGAGAAGCCTCTCATTATGGAAATTTAGGGCGTGGGGTACTCAAGCCAATCTCTCATCCTGGATGTGGGAGTAAGGTTAGTTCTAACTACCTAAACTACATACAGGGAGCTCTGGTAGCCTAGTGCCTAAGGCACTTGACTGCTAACCAGAAGGCTGGTGGTTCAAACCCACGAGCCACTCCTCAGAAGGAAGATGGGGCAATCTACTTCCGTAGTGATACTGCCTCAGAAACCCAAGGAGGGGTTGCTATGAGTCGGGTCCAACTTGACGGCATATAACAACAACAACAAACTACGTACATGGCTGAAGTTGGAAGAAAGAATAAGTTTCCATAGAAAAGATGGGATACTGTTTGTTCCCAGAAAAGAGAATAAACTTGCTGTACATTAAACCTTTCTCCTTAAAAGGAGGGGACAGAGAATTGGGGAATAAATTGCTGAAGTAGATTGAAGGATAGGGGATAGGTACGAGGAAATAAGGAGGGAAAGCAGGAGTACAAACCCTTCTGAGTGAGGTTCCTGGTAAGTCTATCAAAGGTTTAAAAAAAATTCTTTAGAACACTTTTGGTACTGTTATTTACATTAAAAATATTTAGTCACTGGAAATCACTGCCATGGATTCGATTCTGACTTATAGCGACCCCATTGGGTTTCTAAGACTGCAGACTTATGAAAGCAAACTGCCTCATTTTTCTTCTGAGGATTAACTAGTGGGTTCAAATCATCGACCATTTGGTTAGCAGCCTGTTCTGGTTACCTAGTACTGCTCTGACAGAATATGCCACAAATGGGATGGCCTTAACAAACAGGAGTTTATTCTCTTATAGTTTGGAGGCTTTAAGTCTGAGTTCAAGGTGCCATGCTTTAGTGGCTAGGTGAAAGCCCCTCAACCTTGGGTTTCAGCTTTGCCTCCTGCTCCCACCCCACTGAAGCTAGAGGCTTTTCTTCACTCAGCTGCTGGCTGCTGAAGCTGACAAGCCCAAGGTTGACAAATAAAAAGGCACAGTCCCAGTGTTACCAAACCACATGGCAGGCCATTAATTCAAGTCCATTAAAAGCCCCAAGGTCAGCAGAGCATGGCAGACTGCTGAACAGTGACATGGCTACATTCAGGGTTCAAGCATGCCATAAGCTAGAGACCATTCCCAAAGCTGTTTCTTATATACGGGAGGCAGACCACATACTCAAAGAAGCTACTCAGCTGCTCCATGGAGTTAATTAACCAATCTCACCATGGGGAATAACTCAGCTGCCCAGCCACCCCTGTACCACCAGAGCTCCTTACAAATTTCTAACTATGCAAATCCAGTAATTGTCTCCTTTATACTTTTACTTGCTCTAGTCTCTTTGCTTTTTTTAAACCTGCCATTTTTCTGCACCAGTGGTTCTCAAACATTATTGTGCATCATTTATTGAGCATTTGTTAAAAATACTAATTGCCATACATTCCTCCAGAGTTTCTGATTCACTAGATCTAGTGTTACTGTTGGGGGGAATCAATTCTGACTCTTAGCAACCCAATAGGATAGAGTTGAACTGCCCTAAAGGCTTTCCTAGGTTTTTATCTTTTCAGAGCAGACGGCCAGATTTTTCTCCAGTGGAGCTACTGATGGGTTCATACCACCAGCCTTTTAGTTACCAGCCAAACCTTAACCTTTCTGCCCCCAGTGTTCATTAGATCCAGGGTTGTTGTTGTTGTTGTTAGGTGTTGTCGAGTTGCTTCCAAGTCATAGTGACCCCGTGCACAGCAGAACGAAACACTGCCTGATCCCGCGCCAGCTCCACAATCCCTGCTATACTTGAGCCCATCATCGCAGCCACCGTGCCAATCCATCTCGTTGAAGGCCTCCCCCTCTTTCGTCGACCCTCCA
>NW_006921880.1:1526839-1543145 GCF_000298275.1 Orycteropus afer afer
ATTGTCAAAAGCTTTACCTTATCCATAGGAGTAAGGGTGGGTTTACTATGATGATGCAGCTCTTTCCCAGTCCTATTTTGAGAGCCTTCTAACCTAACTGGACTATTCATAAAGTTGCACAGTAATGTATCAAACAGTGTTTCTTTGTTATTCATATGGTTTTCCCTGGCCAATTATTTGAGAAGTGGACGGCCTCCTCCTTCTTCCTAGTCTGTCTCAGTCTGTAAGCTGGGCTGATAACTGCACCAGTTGCATCCCGCTGGGTTTGAAACACCAGTGGCTCAGCCATAAAACTCACATCAGCACGTCACCACGGTAGGACAAACCGACAGACAAGTTTGCCTTCCTGTTGGAAACCTCCTACCACCCTTACCTTGGTCCCTGCAGCTGACTCCTCCTCTGTCCAGATTCCTAGGCCTTTTAATCCCTTTTCTCAGGTTCTCCCGCCCTGCTGCTTTGGGTGTGCCTGAGTTCCTCTCCTCACCTGGATCCCTGCAGCTGACTGCTCCTCTGTCTGAGTTCCTGGCTTTTAATCCCCTTTTTCCTGCTCTCCCACACTGCTGCTTTGGGGGTGCTTGAGTTCCTCTCCTCACCTGGATCCCTGCGGCTGACTGCTCCTTTGTCCAAGTTCCTGGCTTTTTTATCCCCTTTCTCCCACTCTCCTGCCCTGCTGCTTTTGGCGTGCCTGAGTTCCCTCTCCTCACCTGGATCCCTGCGGCTGACCAGGGTAGATCCCAAGATTTGCAAGTTCTCAAGTTATCCTGAAGCTTCTGGTCCTGGGACTTTTTCTTTCTTTCTTTCTTTCTTTGTTTTTTAAGAATCTCTAATACACAAGGAGACCCTGAGTAATACAAAGGGTGAATGTGATTGGCTGCTAACCTAAAGGTTGGAAGTTCAGGTCTACCCAGAGTTGTCTTGGAAGAAAGGCCTGGCAGTCTATTTCCAAAAAATCAGCCTCTGAGACATAGGAATGCCCATGAGTCAGAGTCAAGTTATAATGCACAAACCACTTGTCCCTGCCTCTCTGCTGATTTCTACCGATCACTCCTCCCTGACTGATCTGCCCAAGTAGTTGATCTTTCACTCCTAACATGGATGTACTCTATAGTACTTTCACTAGAACCTTAAAATAAACACTCTTGTGTTTACTGGACATAACCCTGATTAAATTAGAATTTTCCAGACAGATAAAATCTTCTGTTTGTTTTGTGTGTACAACCACATGAAACCAGTGTTTCCATTTCATATGTATTTGTATCTAATCTCTGATTTTTAGATGAAGTAATTTGATGTTATTTTCAGATGTTTATACAGTATGGGCAGTATTATCATAGATCATAATAAGTTATATGATTTATTTTTTAATGATTATAATAAATATAAGGAGCTTGGTGGCGTAGTACATAAGGCATTTGGCTGCTAACCAGAAGGTTGGCAGTTCAAACCCACCAGCCAGTCCGTGGAAGGAAGGTGGGCAGTCTGCTTCCATAAAGATTTACTGCCTTGGAAACCCAATGGGGGTTGCTATGAGTTGGAATTGACTCAATGGCAGTAAGTTTCTTTCTGGTTTTTTTTTTTTTTAAAGAATAATATAAAATAAATGTGGTAAATTGGTAGATGGTGAAGACAGGCCAACTTATTAATCATTGACATCAAGGTTTCTTTTTTAATATCTCCTCTGAAAGGGAATTTGTTAATCTCTAATGAGCTTTAGTTTCAAAATTCAAATTTGTATGCTCTATATTCACTGTATAGGAGCCCTAGTGGTGCAGTGGTTAAAGCTCTCAGCTGGAAACCAAAAGGTTGGTGGTTCGAACCCACCAGATGCTCCAGGGAAGAAAGATGTGGCAGTCAGCTTCCATAGAGATTAATGGCCTTGGAAACCCTACCGGACAGTTGTGCTCTGACTTATGACTATGAGTCAGAATCACTGGAGGGCACTGGGTGGATTATATTAACTATAGGAGTTCTGGTGGCACAGTCATTAAGCACTTGGCTGCTACAAAAAGATCAGAGGTTTGAATCCACCAGATGTTCTGGGAGAAAGATGGTGGTAGTCTGCTTTTGTAAAGATTACAGTCTTGGAAACCCTCCAGGGCAGTCAGTTTTACTCTGTCCTGTCAGGCTGCTATGAGTCAGAATTGACTTGATGGCAACAAGTTTGGTATTTTGGTTTATATTCAGTGTGAATCAAACAATAAAAACAAGGTTATTTGCGTTAACATTTCAGATTAAGGCTCAGCTCCCTAAAAGTTCGACTTTAAATTATCATTCAATTTTCTTAACTGCCACAGCTGTGAAATTAAATTTTAGAAAAATCTGAACATGTCTGTTTTAAATGTCAGTTGAGTTTATGGGCATTTAGTGAAATTTTTCAACTGTTTTGAAAGTTTGAAAATTTTCATAATAAAAAATTAGAAAATAAACCTATACTTATCTAGAATTTTGGAGACTAAAGATATACAAATACTCCGATTAGAGTGAAATATTAAATTATCGTTCCTTCACTTGGGGTAGAAGGGGTGGGGAGGGAACACTGCAAAAATAAAAATAAATAAATAACCATTTCTGTAGGTCAAAACTGGTGAATATAGGCACTTTCATTTGATTCAACCTAGTATTAAGGTTGTTTGAGCAGATATATTTTAACATTTTATTTCCTTCCTGATGACTGAATTTGGCATAATTTAAAATTTTATTCACCTTAATATTAAATAGTTATGCTGGTTTAGTTATATAATATATATACATACATACATACATATATATATATATATATATATATATATATATATATATATATATATATATACATATACACACATATATGCACATACCCACACACACACACACACACATATATATATTCATTTTCTGTTGAAATGGAAAACATGAGAACCTGGAAAGTTTCTTGATATTCTGCCTATATTTTGTAGATCAAATGATATCTCCTATTTCCCAAAAGTACACAAATACATTTACAAAATTACCTCAGTTACCAAGATAGATGATTTACTTTTCCTTGGTTTCTTAATGGTTAGCTCTGGTGGTAAATTAGCTAGTTTGCCAATTAGCTGTTGTAAAAAATAATAACAATGCACAGGGCATTTATAATTAAGTGTGAATTAAAGTAAATCACAGGGGCTGGTGGGTTGCTCTAGTGGTGTAGTGTAAGAAGGTTAGCAGTTTAAATCCACCGGCCACTCCTTGGAAGGAAGATTGGGCGATCTGTTTCCCTAGAGATACCGCCTCGGAAATCCAAGGAGGAAACCCAAGGAGGAGTTGCTGTGAGTCAGATCCAACTCGACAGCAGTGAGGGTTGTTGGTGTTTTTTTTTTTTTTTTTTTTTTTTTTGGTGGGTTGTGAAAGCAATTTTTCACTACTGTGCTTTCCCAAATTCCTTCTCTCTACTAAGTTTCTCTATTGGGAGCTCTGGTGGCGTAGTGACTAAGGCATTTGACTACTAACTAGAAGTCTAGTGGTTCAAACCCACCAGCCACTCCTCAGAAGGAAGATTGGGCAATCTACTTCCATAGAGATACTACCTCGGAAACCCAAGGAGGGGTAACTATGAGTCTAATTGACTCAACAGCAGTGAGTGTTTTTGTGAGTGAGTGCTCTCTAAAGTAGTAGCCACTAGCCACATGCAACCACTAAATTCTTGAAATGTGGCTCATGTGACTGGGGAACGGTTTTTAACTTAAATTTTAATAGGTACATTTGGTTATCAAACCAAAACCAAGCTCACTGCCATCGAGTCAATTCTGACTCATAGTGACCCCTTTTGAGTTTCCAAAGGGTGAATCTTTACAGAAGCAGATTGTCCAGTCTTCCTTCCACTGAGTGCCTCATGGGTTTGAACCACCAACCTTCTGGTTAGCAGTCAAATGCCTTAGGCACTATGCCACCAGAGCTCCTTTACATTTGGTTAGTGGTTCCCATATTGGACAGTCCAGCTCTTGACTAGAGGTAACCTCATTTATTTTAGCTTTTAAGCCACAGTTTTCAGACCTGCTCAATTTTCTGAACCTTTTCTAGATTTAATCTTGATCTGTTTCATACTTTATGGGCCATCTTTCCTCTGTGTTGTAGCTTACTCTTAATTCTGTTCACATCCCAGCATTACAGTTTGGTTATTCATTGATGGGTACTTAGGTCGTTTCCATCTCTTTGCTCTTGTGAATAGTGCTGTGATGAACATGGTTGTGCATATATCTATTCATGCCCCTGCTGTCATTGCTTTAGGATATATACCTACTAATGGGATTGCTGGATCAAATGGTATTTCTGTTTACAGCTTTTTAAGGAAGCACATACCATTTCCCACAGTGGTTGTACTATTTTACAGTCCCACCAGCAGTGTATGAGAGTTCCAGTATCTCCACATTCTTGTTGGCATTTGTTATTTTCTGTCCTGTTGAACTCTGCTGTTATTGCTAGGATGAGATATTTAATAGTTACTTTGATTTGCATTGCTCTACTGGCTAATGATCCTGAGCATTTCTTGTGTTTCTTGGCCACATGAATACCGTCTTTGGTGAAGTGTTTGTTCCCATCCTCTGCCCATTTTTTAATTGAATTGTTTGTAAGATGAAATCATTTTAATGTATTCTTTTTGATGTGTTTTATTCCTTAATACATTCATTAGCAGACTATTCTAAAGTTTGGATATTTGGGGGCCCAAGGTCCCTAGATAAAATCAGATCTTGAAAAGAAGGACCCACCAGTGTCTGATGCAGGAAACTTTCTTTGTTGGTTACTAGGGATGGGAGGGAAGAGGAGGAAAATTGCTAGCTGGCAAAGAGACAGTATTGATTTGGGTGAAGGGAAAAGCAGTATACCAAGAGTGAGTGACCATCACAATAACACTAAGAAAAAGGAAGACACAGTGAGGTATACAAGAGGTATAGACAGCAAAGGTAAATATTTTTACATACATAATACTGCATTATCATTAATAATAACAAACATGAATCTACAGGTGGATACATAGGTAGACAGGCAAAATGATCAGGTAGGCAAATGGGAATATTCCCATGAACATATATAGGTTTGGCAGACGATATTTCTACATACATATTTGTATGTGCTGTGAGATTGTCCATATATATATATAATGACGCTAATGGGGCAAAGTTACTACTTAGCCACAGCCAAACACCTTGAGGGAGTGAGTTGCTGGGTCCACGGGCTTGGGACCGTGGGCTTATGCATACCTGCCCTCTGAACTTTCTCCCTACACGAATGCTATCCTTCAGATCTCCCATGGCTGATTGTTCTAAGAAGTGCACCTCCCTGGTGTAATTGTTCACCTCACAGGCCTATTATTTGGCTGGAAGTTAAGCCACGGGAGTGGTCCCCCATGGTCTGGGGGACATAAAACTCAATTGGCGGAATATATTACACAAAAACATTGTTCTGCATCCCCCTTTAGTGAGTAGTGGCTGGGGTCTTAAAAGCTTGTGAGTGGCTCTCTGAGATTCAGCAGTTGGTCTCTCCTCATCCAGGGAAAAGAAGAGCAAAGAAAACCAGAGACATATGGAAACAGTTAATCCAAGGGACTAGTGGAGCATGGGAACCTCAGCCTACATGACCCTAAGACCAGAAGTACTAGATGATGCCCACCTGCCACTGTCAGCCACTCAGAAAGGGATCAAAATAGGAGGTCCTGGATAGAGTCAGAGAAAAATGTGGAGCAGAACTCAAAATCATGAAAAACACCTGGCTTACTGCTGTGATAGAGACTGGTGAAACCTGTGAGACTCTGGTCCCTCATCACCCTTCAGCCTTGAATAGAACTCACCCCCGTGGCTTAACTTGCAGCCAAATAATAGGCCTGTGAAGTGAACAGTTACACCAGGGAGGTACACTTCTTAGAACAATCAGCCATGGGAGATCTGAAGGGTAGCATTCATGTAGGGAGAAAGTTCAGAGGGCAGGTATGCATAGAAAAGAGGGACATGGGGAAAAGGTAACCACAGGGAGGAGTTGAGAAGAGAGCTGTTACATTGTGGGGATTATAATCAATGTCATGAAACAATGCGTATGAACTCTTGAATAGAAAATGAATTTGCTCTATAAACTTTCATCCGAATCATGATAAATAAATTTTTAAAAAGATTTCATCTTAAATCTTCTGTTGAAAGCATTACAAGAAAATCTGTATATTTAAAGATAACATTAAAGAAAAAAAAAGTATATCTGTTGAATAATCACTCACTCACTCATTGTTGTCGAGTAGGATCCGACTTGTAGCGACCCCTCCTTGGGTTTTGAAGGCAGTATCGCTACAGAAGTAGATTGCCCAACCTTCCTTGCAAGGAGTGGCTGGTGGGTTTGAACTGCCAGCCTTCTGGTTAACAGTCAGATTCCTTAGGCACTACACCACCAGAGCTCCCTATTGCGTAATAAATAATAATAAATAATATCTACATTAAATATTCTTGTTATAAAAAAACATAATTTTTAGATATAAAGAAATTTAAGTGTTTCCCTTTCTTACTGGTCTTTTGGTAGGACTTTTTTCCTAATAAGTTATTAGGGTTGTAGGGATGAGAGCTTGTATAAAATACGAATCCCATTAAGGGAGAGCTGCAGCAGAGAGGAGGAGGTTGGGGTCCTAAAGATAAACATCATTTTCTCTTTTAATTTACAGAAGTTGCTGGGTGTGTTTTGCCACTGATGAAGATGATAGAACAGCTGAATGGGTGAGACCTTGCAGGTGCAGAGGATCGACAAAATGGGTCCACCAGGCTTGTCTACAGCGCTGGGTCGATGAAAAACAAAGAGGAAACAGTACAGCCAGAGTGGCATGTCCTCAGTGCAATGCTGAATACTTAATAGTTTTTCCAAAGTTGGGTAAGAAGATCCTAATAAAGAGAACAAATATCTTTGATGTTATATAACTCTTATGATCTCAGGTTTATTTTTAAATGATCTCTATTTTTTGTAAATTTCTTACTCCCTTTTTGTTTCTTCTCTAAATGTCAGACATTTGTTTTGGTAATACTTTATAATATCCTTTAATATATCCAAAATCCATCCATTTGACTATATTAACTCTTTTTATTTGGTTGAGCCAAGAAATAATTTGCATATTTAATTATATGGATAAAATCAAATAGCAAAGCTCTAATAAAAACTGGCTAAAGAGCCTTATTTTCTCATGACAGTTGATGTAGAGGAAAGTAAGCAATAGTATGTATCCTTAATTCTTCTGTTAAGAAATAAAAGTAGAGAAGGGAATAATTTAGTAAAATACAGAATTAAACTCATCCTTGGAATCCGTTTTATGTAGTTATCTTTCATGAAAACTAACCCTTACCTGGGAATTGGTAGGCAAAGAATAAGCAGAGATGTTGAGAATGGGGGCCACACTGTTTAAAGCTTGCTCCACTGTGCCCATACAGTTATAAACTGGTGTCATTCTCTTTATTTGATGTTTGTGCCTTGTCAGTTGGTAAGCATTTTTAATGTCCTTATTTGTAGGCAAGAGGTGTAAGGTTTTGGGGAAGTCAGAAGGAAGGAATTACTTTGGGAGGAATGGGATTTCGGGGTTTAAGGAGAAATTAGAAATAATTATTAGATATATTGTTTTTTCTGGGTGCTATACATTTTGAAGGAGCCCTGGTGGTGCAGTGGTTAAAGTGCTTAACTGCTAACCAAAAGGTCAGCCATTGGAACTCACCAGCTACTCTGCTGGAGATAGATATGGCAGTCTGCTTCTGTAAAGATTTACAGCGTTGGAGACCCTATGAAGCAGTTCTACTCTGGCTAATAGGATCACTATGAGTCAGAATCATAGTCACTGTCAACTTGATGGCAGTGGGTTTAATTTGAGTACATATTGAATCCAGACTCATGTTTTTTTATATACATTTATGTATTTATGTATACATAAATACAGACAATGAAGTCCTTTTCTAATGCAAGAAGGTTAATAATGATAAAAATTCCCATGATTGTATTTTTCTAACAATAATGGATAGGAAGAAATGATAGCTGCAAGCAGTATTTCTCAAGCATTTGGAATACATAGATTATGTGATGGGTCTGCATACACAGTACTGTCTTTAAATAAAGTAAACACAAAGAAATAATCTAAACTTTTAAACTATTAAGATCAAAGCAGTATTTTAAAATAACAGACATCAAAGAAAGCAATTATTGCCTCAGTCTTTCACATTTATATCTGTCTTACTCATGTCAAAGTTAAAGTTTTATATTTAATTGGTTTGTTTTCCTACTCTTTAACTTTAGTAAATTCAGTAATCCCCCTGTTTAATTATAGGATGTTGGGAATAGTAGCAAGTATATAGTGATTCTGTTCGATATTTTAGGTATTCAAATTAAGGATGGACACAAAAATTACTGCAAGATCTCTCTCTGAAAATTACATACAGCATTCTATCAGGTACTGAAAAGTAAGGTGAATATTTTGTTTTGAGAGATGGCAGTAGATAGAATTCTAATCTCTCCTTTTGGTTGTATTCAGTTCTAGGAAATATTTTCAGGTTGAGTGTAGTAAATGAATGTGGTTTTTAAGTATACCTAAGACATTAATTTCTTTCTGGAACCAGGCAAGAGTTGGAAAAGAGTCAAGCTCTCTTCGTTTAAGCCATTTGTTTCATGTTTTGATCTTCATATATTATCCTTAAGAATTGTGATATTTCATCTTCAAGTGATAGTTCAGGCTTTTTGCTATACTGTATGTGTCATGGAATATGGCACTTGAGTAAGCCACTTGAAACCATAAAAATGTTTTATTGATGTTATCAGTGTCATGTAAAAATTTGTTATCCTTCATTTCAAAAGTTTTTGTTAACATCTTTCCTTGTGACAGGATAGAAAAGCAGCCTTATATTTTTTGTCTTACATAAACTTGTTTAGTTTATTGCAAGGTAGTCATGACAAGGCACACAAGTGAGACCTCAAGACATTCATTTAAGCACCAGAGAATCAGAATTAACAATTACTATGTTAGTTTAAATGTTGGATGCCAAGTCTTTAGACTTCAGGCTTTTACCTTTAACGAATGGTCTTGAGAGGCCTTGAATTCAGAGGAGGGTCCCCCATAGCTAGGATCTTATTTCTTCTTTCATGCTGAAGGTACCTGTGCAGGGATTCTAATTGGAATCATAGTCACAGTTTTCTTTGTGTTCTTTAACACTGACTCAGTGATAGAAGGCATGTTGTCAACTGGCAGCTGTTGTCTGTGAATGAAGCTATCTGTGTGTGTGAATTGGCTTTCAGGTGCTGTGCTCTTTCTTGAAAATGGCTAGTGCTCTGGCCATACTGATCTCAGTCCTCCTTCCCAAGCCTTTATCAACATTCAGAAATAATTGTAGGTTAAAAGGAAACACTTTTCCATAACATAAGTTTCCCTTGATAAAAGTCACTTCTATTTCTTGATTTACATATTACATGTATATTTGCCAATGGTTGATTCATACTTTACACACTAGTAGTTTTTTCCACCCAGCCATAAAACAAAATACCTAAACGCATACGTGTGTGATAGTAATTATTCTTACTCATTGTGTACCATGCATGTTACATAGTATCTGGTAGTGTCATCTGATGATGAAATTCTGCCAGTAGATTGTTTCTTTTCTCTCTGAGTATATTTGTCATTAATTTTGTAGCTAACAATAGTTACATCTTTCTTTTTAAAAGAAATCCCTTTGAATATAGTTTTGATCCTTGTTTTTAATGACAAAACTCATAATGGAGGCTTTGATTGGTTTACCAGAACAGCTGAAAATAATGTGAAAGCTTCAGTGGCTTCTTATCTTTATTTTATAATGTTCATAAGACACAGTACAGTGGGAACAAAGGGGTCTCCTAATGGAGACTAATCAATCCAAATTCGTTGGTCATGGCCCATTCTAAGATCACACTATTTTCATTGTAAGATAATTCTGTTTTCATTTATGACATTCTGTTAAATGTATTTTTATCACTTTTTACTCCTTTGAGCTATTAATTATTTTTACTAAATTTGTGTTTTAACACACAAAATATGACAGTAACAAGACACATATTTAACCAGTGTAAATAATTCACATGATGTGAAAGCTTAAAACAGTACTCTCTTCAGAACTTAAAAAGAATTTCTTTGAAAGTCATAATTAATCTTTTCAAATCTATGAAATATGTGTGATCAAAACTTTTATCACTTTCTCCTCAAACTGCCTGCAGACTACTTGATAGATTGCCAAGGACCATTGGTCCCTAAGCCACACTGAGAAACACTGGCTAGAAGAAGGAATAAAAGACACAAGAGAAGATGCAGAGAGGAAGAGGTGATGGTTAACATTCTATGGAATGATCTCTGTGTAGCAGGTATTAAAAAAAAAAAAATGGTTTGCATATGGTTTTCATATGGATTTAGCATTGGCTGTCTAGATAGCCAGTTCTGCATCTTTTCTGGTATTGAGTGGTGGCAGGGATAGAGTGATGATGATAAATACATTTTCTTAATTCTTAATAAGGGAATGTGTTATGCACAAGTGTGAAAAAAAATAGAGGACACACCAGAGTTTCATCCCTCATACTATTTGCCACCTGTTTTACCGATTGCTGTCAAGTCTCCAACTCGTGGAGACCTCTTGTGTATGAGAGTAGAACTATGCTTCATAGGATTTTCAACCAAAAAAAACCCAAACCCATTGCCATTGAGTCAATTCTCACTCATAGTGACTCTAGGACAAAGTAGAATTGCCCCATAGGGTTTCCAAGGCCTAATCTTTACAGCAACAGACTGCTACATCTTTGTGCAGTGGAGCAGCTGGTTGGTTTGAACCACCAGCCTTTTGGTTCACAGCTGAGCACTTTAACCACTGTGAGTTTTCAGTAGCTGATTTTTTCTGAAATAAATTGTTAGGCCTTTCTTCAGAGGCACCTCTGGGTGAATAAGAACTACCATCCTTTTAGTTAGAAGCTGAATGCTTAACCATTTGTACCACCCAGGGACTCACCACCCATCTTAGAGTTTGCTTTCTTCTCTCTTCTGTCTTCTATTGAGTTAGGCCAGTTGTATGCATATAGCTACTTTAAAACATTGCTTTTTGAAGGGTGGTCCAAGGACCAGCAATATTGGCATCATCTGGGAGCTGTTAGGAATATAGAACCTTGGGTTCTATCCATTTTACTGAATCAAAATAATGTATTTTAACAAGATCCTCAGATGATTTATATACACATTGAAGTTTAAGAACCATCATTGCTTTAAAATACAAATCAGCTGAAAAAATAATCCTCCATAAAAATAAAGCATTTCCATAAAGTTTGAGACCTGTGGCAATGTTGTTTAGCTAAACAGAACAATTCAGAGAGTGTATCTCAGAAGTAGAGATCTTGACTCTACAACACCCAAGGGTCGAAGGGACTGATTTCACATTAGGTTGCTTTTCTTTTGTTAGTATCTTTTAATGATGTTTTGTAATTTTCAGTATTTAGTTCTTAAATTTTTTTTTTTTGTAATTTTTATTGTGATTTGGGCAATAGTTCTTAAGCCTATTTTGTTAAGTTTATTCCTAAGTATATTATTATTTCTGTTGCTATTGTAAATGGAATTTGTTTTCCTGATTTTGTTTGTATTGTTCATTGTAAATGTATAGAAACAAATATTTTTTTAATATTGATCTTGTATCCAGCAACCTTGATGAACGATTTAGTAACTCTAATAGTTTTTAATAAACATCTTTGGATTTTTTAGATACAAAATCATAACATCTGTGAATAAAATACTTTTACTTCTTTTTTTCTAATCTGGATTCTTTTATTTCATTTTCTTGCCCAATTGCCCTGGCTAGAATCTCCAATACAATGTTGCATAGAAGTGGTGAGAGGAGACATCTATGTCTTATTCTTGATCTTAGAGGAAAAGCATTTCATCTTTTACCATTAAGGATGGTATTAACTGTCAAGTTTTTCACCGATAACGTTTATCGGTTGAGAATATTCTCTTTTATTTCCAGTTCATTGAATATTTTTATCTTGAAGGGTGTTGGATTTTGTCAAGTGCTTTTTCTGCGTCTATTGAGATGATGATGGTTTCCGAGGCAGTATCACTACGGAAGTAGATTGCCCAACCTTCCTTCCAAGGAGTGTCTGGTGGGTTTGAACTGCCAGCCTTCTGGTTAACAGTCAAGTGCCTTAGGCACTACACTATCAGAGCTCCTTGTTCTTTATTGTACAATGTCCTTTATTGTACATACAATGTATGTTACACTGATTGATTTTCATGTGAAACCAACCTTGCATTCCTGGGATAAATTCCACTGGTCATGGTATTTAATCCTTTTAGATGTTGCTGGATAGGACGAGGCAATCTACTTCCATAGTGATACTGCCTCGGGAATGCAAGGAGGAGTTGCTATGAGTCGTGTCCGACTCAATGGCACATAACAACAACAACAAGTATTTTGTTGAGGATTTTTGTGTCTGTTCATAATGGGTATTAGTCTGTAGTTTTCTTGTGATGCCCTTGACTGGTTTTGGTATCGGAGAAATACTGAATTCATAGAATTAACTGGTAAGTGATCCCACCTTTTCTATTTTCTGGAAAAATCTGTGAACAATCAATATTAATTCTTCTTTAAACACTGGATAGAATTCACCAGTGAAGCCATCTGGTCATGGACTTTTCTTTTCTGGTCCTAAAAAGTTTTTTTGGTTATTAATTTAATCTCTTTACTTACTATAGGTTTATTCACACTTTCTGTTTCTTCTTCAGTCAATAGCAGTACTTTGTGTATCCTAGTGATTTGTTCATTTCATCTAGCTTATCTAATTTGTTGGCATATTGCCATTTAGTATTCTTTTTATTTCTGTAAGGTTGGTAGTAATATTCTTTCCCTGATTACTGATCTTAGTAATTTTAGTCTTCTTTTTTATTTTGGTCAGTCTAGCTAAACATCCCTATTTTCCTATTCTCTATTTATTCATTTCCATTCTGTTGTTGTTGTTATGTGCCATCAAATCATCTCCATCTCATAGTGACCTTATATACTACAGAATGAAATACTGCCCAGTTCTGCGCCAGCCTCACAATCTCTACTGTACCTGAGCCTGTCACTGCAGCCTCTGTGTCAATCCATCTTGTTCAGGGCCTTTCCCCTCTTTCGTTGACCCTCCATTTTACCATCCATGACACCCATCTCCAGAGAACAGGCCCTTCTGACAACATGACCAAAGTAGATGAGACAAATGCTGGCCATTCTCACTTCTAAGGAGTATTCCAACTCTACTTCCTCCAGGACAGATTTGTTCTTTTAGTAGTCCACAGTACTTTCAGCACTTTTCACCAGCACCACAACTCAAAAGCATCAACTCTTCTCTGGTCTTCCTTATTCATTGTCCAGCTCTCACATGCATATGAGGCAACTGAAAACACCATGGCTTGGGTTAGGCACATCTTAGTCTTCAAGGAGATATCTTTGCTTTTCAGCACTTGAAAGAGGTCTTTTGCAACAACAGATTTGCCCAATGCAATACATTTTTTGATGTCTTAACTGCTACTTCCATTGGCATTGATTGTAGAACCAAGTAATAAGAAATCTTTGACAGCTTCAGTCTTTTCTCTATTCATCGTGATGCTGCTTATTCATCCAGTTGTGAGGATTTTTGTTTTCTTTATATTAAGATGTAATCCATACTGCTGAATGTAGTCTTTAATCCTCATCAGTAAATGCTCCAAGTCATTCTCACTTTCAGCAACCAAAGTTGTGTTGTCTGCTTATCTCAGGTTGTTAATGAGCCTTTCTCCAATCCTGATGCCATATTCTTCTTCATATAGTCCAGCTTCTTGTGTTACCTGCTCAGCATACAGATTGAACAAGTATGGTGAAAAGATACAACCCTGACATGCTCCCTTCCTGTTTGTAAACCCTGCAGTATCTCCTTGTTCTGTTCAAACGACAGCCTCCTAGTCTATGTACAGGTTCCTCATGAGTACAATGAAGTATTCCGGAATTCCCATTCTTCTCAATGTTATCCACAATTTGTTATGATCCACACAATCAAATGCCTTTGCAAAGTCAATAAAACACAAGTAAACAACTTTTTAGTATTCTTTGCTTTGAGCCAAGATCCGTCTAACATCAGCAATGATGTCCCTCATTCCATGTCCCCTTCTGAATTGAACTTGCATTTCTGGAAGTTTTCTGTCAATATACTGCTGCAACTGTTTTTGAATTATCTTCAGTAAGATTTTACTGTTGTGTGATATCAATAATAATGTTCGATAATTTCCACATTCTATGAGATCACCTTTCTTTGGAATAGGTACAAGTATGGATCTCTTCCAGTCAGTTGGCCAGGTAGCTGTCTTCCAAATCTCTTGGCATAGACAAGTGAGTGCCTCCAGCGTAGCATCTATTTGTTGAAACATCTCAATGAGTATTCTGTCAATTCCTGGAGCCCTGTTTATTCACCAGTTCCTTTAGTGCACCTTCAGCTTCTTCGTTCAGTACCATTGGTTCCTGATCATATGCCACCTCCTGAAATGGATGATCATCTGCCTGAAATGGATTATCATCTGCCAGTTCTTTTTGGTATAGTGACTCTGTGTATTCCATCCATCTTCTTTTGATGTTTCCTCATTATTCAACATATTGCCCATGGAATCTTTCAGTATTGCAATTCGAGGCTTAAATTTTTTCCCCAGTTCTTTCAGCTTGAGAAATGCTGAGCATGTTCTTCCCTTTTGGTTTTCTAACTCCAGGTCTTTGCACATTTCATTATAATAATTGAGTTTGTCTTCTCAAGCTGCTCTTTGAAATCTTCCATTCAGCTCTTTTATCCTGTTGATTCTTCCCTTTGCTTTAGCTACTCTCTGTTCAAGGGCAAGTTTCAGAGTCTCTTCTGATATCCATTTTGGTCTTTTCTTCCTTTTCCATCTTTCAGTGATCTTTTGCTTTCTTCATGGATGATAATCTTGATTTCATCCCACAATTCCTCTGGTTTTTGGTCATTTTTGTTCAGTGCATCAAATCTGTTCTTTCAGTGGTCTCTAAATTCAGGAGGGATATAATCAAGGTCATATTTTGGCTCTCGTGGACCTTTTTTTATTATTATTATTTTTTATTGTGATTTGGGTGAACGTTTACAGAACAAATTCATTTTCTATACAGCAGTTCACACACACTTTCTCTCATGACATTGACTACAGTTTCCCACTTCCTCCCCATATTTACCTCTTCCCTGTGTCCTTCCCTCCATGCACTCCTCCCCCTGAGCTGTCTCCCTGTGCATACACAGCCCTTCTATTCTCCCATGATTATTCTCTCCAAGGAGTGTATCTACCTAGTGTAAATGTTCACCTCATATGCCTATCTTTTGTTTGGCTGGAAGCCATAGGAGTGGGTTCAATTCTAGACCTGAAGGGCAGCAAGGGCCATAGTCTCAGTGGTTCCTCAGGCTCTATCAGCCAGCACACCTGGTCCCTTTTTTTATCCCCCCCAAATGATTTTGAGTTTTGTTCCATATTGTTCTCCCACTCTATCCAGGATCTCCTACATAGATCCCCCTTCTCGTGGACTTTTTTTAAATTGTCTTCAGCTTCAACTTGAACTTGCATGTAAGCAGTTGGTGGTCTTTTCGACAGTCAGCTCCTGGCCTTGTTTTGGCTGAAGATACTGAACTTCTCTGTCACCTCTTGCCACAAACGTAGTCAATCTGATTCCTGTGTATTCCATCTGGTGAAGTCCACATGTATAGCTGCCGTTTGTGTTGTTAAGAAAAGGTATTTGCAATGACTAAGTCATTGGTCTTGCAAAATTCCATCATGCGAACTCTAGTATTATTTCTATCACTAAGGCCATATTTTCCAACTACCCAGTGATTCTTCTTTTGTTTCCAACTTTTGCATTCTAATCACCAGTGATAATTAATACATCTTGATTGCAACTTGAAGTTGACTTCAGACTGTAGAAGTTGATAAAAATCTTCAATTTCCTTATCTTAGGCTTTGGTGGTTGGTGCGTAAATTTGAGTAACAGTAGTATTAACTGGTCTTCCTTACAGGCATATGGATATTATCCTATCACTGACAGTATTGTACTTCATGATAAAGCTTGATACATTCTCTGTGATGATGAATGCCACGCCATTCTTCTTCAATTAGTCATTCCCAGCATAGTAGATCATATGATCATGTGATTCAGAATGGCCAAAACCAGTCCATTTCAGCTCACTAATGCTTTGGATAGGACCTCTGGTAGCATAGTGCCTAAGGCACTTGACTGCTAACCAGAAGGCTGGCGGTTCAAACCCACCAGCCACTCCTCGGAAGGAAGGTTGG
>NW_006921880.1:1543986-1549673 GCF_000298275.1 Orycteropus afer afer
CCATAAATTTTTAAATGTTGTGGGGTGTTTTTTTTTTCGGTTTTTTTTTTTTTTTTTTTTTTTCATTCTTTTCAAAGTATTTTTATCCATTAATTATTTAAGAATGTGTCACTTAATTTTTACATGTTAAATTTCCAAAATGCCCTTCTGTTACTGATTTCTGTTATCATTCCATTTCAGTTAGAGAACATACTTTGTCTAATTTTGTTCTTTTGATTGTGTTGAGGCTTGATTTATGGCCTAACATGGTTTATTCTGGAGATTATCTCATATACACTTAAAGAATGCATATTTAACTGTTGTTGGGTGAGAGTTCTATATTTGTCTAGTTGGTCCATAAGTATACTCAAGTCTTTTATTTCCTTAATGATCTTTATCCATTATTAAAAGTGATATATTGATGTCTCCAACTATTGTTGAATTATTTGTTTCTTTTGTTCTGTCCATTTTTGATTAATTTATTTTGGGTTCTGTTAGGTGTATATGTGTTTCTAATTCTTTTGCTTTCCTGATGGAGTGTCTCACTTATTATTAAAAAATAGTCTTTGTTTCTTTCAGGTCTTCGAACTGGTTCATATATGCATATGTGTATACACATATATGTATGTGTGTGTATACAAGTGTGCATGTGTGTGTATGAATCACCTGGGGATACTGATAAAATAGAGATTCTGATGGTGGAAATGCAGATTCTCAGCAGGAGGTCAAACCAGAATGAACCAATTTGAAGCCCTGGTTTCACTGAATTTTGTGTTAGAGTCTGTTTTGTCTGATATTAGCATAATATAACCATCCTAGCTTTCTTTGCTCTCTTTTGGTTACTGTTTGCATGATATATCTTTTTCCATTCTTTAATTTCAACCTGTGTATGTATATCTTTAAAAGTATGTTTCTTGTAGAAAGAGTATAGTTAGGTCGTTTTTTAAAAAATCCATTCTCATACCTCTGCCTTTTGATTGGAGTGTATCATCCATTTTCATTCACTGTAATTATTAATAAGATAAGATATGTTTCTAAACTCCTTCTGCCCCCTCCAGTGACTGCTAGGCTGTTGGCTTTCAGAGCTACTGCAGAGTTAAGGAGAGGAGGATGGGACTAAGGCAAGTTAAAAGGTCACAGATTTCACTATTATTATACTGTATGCTGTCAGCCTGTTTTCTTGAATGAACATGATTCTTGCAAGCCTTTAGTTAATTCCCAGAGGTTTGAAAGAGTTTATTTTGACAATTTATGCCAACATCTTCTTTTATGGAAGAACAGATTTTCAGAGATATTAGTCTGCCATTCCACTCCTTTTCTTTCATGCCCAAGCTAGATTAGAAAGTGCACTCGCCAATCCTGACTGCCTACTTCCTAAGTGATACTCTTGATGCTTTCACTCCATTTCTTTTGTGTCATCTGTATAATTTTCACTCAAGTAGCTATTCTGCTTCTAATCTATCTGCTTGCTTTCTTTTTGATTCCCTTTTCCCTCCTCATCCTTTGGACATACGTAATTCTTTTTTGGTTAACTCCGTTTCTACAGTGATATTATAAATAGCTAGCTATTCTTGTATTTTTTAGTTAAGAGAGTGATACCAAAACTAAACCAAACTCACTGCCATTCAGTCATTTCCAACTCATATCGACCCCTCCTTGGATTTCTGAGGTGGTATCTCAATGGAATCCGAGGAGTAGCTGTTGTTATTGTTGTTGTTGTATGCCGTCGAGTCAGCCCTGATTCACAGCGACCCCTCCTTGGGTTGCCGAGGCAGTATCACTATGGAAGTAGATTGCCCAACCTTCCTTCCGAGGAGTGGCTGGTGGGTTTGAACTGCCAGCCTTCTGGTTAACAGTCAAATGCCTTAGGCACTATGCTACCAGAGCTCCTTCCAAGGAGTGGCTAGTGGGTTTGAACTGCCAGCCTTCTGGTTAGCAGTCAAATGCCTTAGGCACTACACCAATAGAGCTCCCCCAAGAGAGTGATAACAAAAAAACAAACAAACTCACTGCCATGGAGTCAGATCCGACTCATAGCAACCCCTCCTTGGGTTTCCGAGGCAGTATCACTACAGAAGTAGATTGCCCAGCCTTCCTGACAAGGAGTGGCTGGTGAGTTTGAACCACCAGCCTTGTGGTTAGCAGTCAGATGCCTTAGGCACTACGCCACCAGATGTGATAGCTGATTTTAAATTGAAGAATAACTAATTCAGAGGAAAACTTGAAATAAATGTAGTCAGAGTTCAACTGCCTTTGAAGTTCTATATCATAACACCTTAGTATTCTTAAAATAAGTATTGACATCATAAAAATTATGAGGATTGTGAATATATTAGAAAGAGTCTTGATATGTTACTACTTCTATTGAGGATTGAAAATGAAAAACACTAGGTCGGAATGCAAGGATAGCGATGTAGTTTTCACATTTCCACTTAATTTGGCTATGTCTTAATAGATTAGTATTAAATTCTTAGATGGCTTTCAAGTTTAATTTTTATTAAAAGATTTTTCTCATTTCTTGATTTTTTTTTAACTAGTAGCTAAACATTAAACTTCTTGTATAGAATCCAAAATAACTAACAATCACCCTCAAAAAGTGATTGTCAAATGTTAAATGAAATGTAAAGTTTAGAAGGGAAAGATACTCAGTAGGGATGATGTGGGCCAATTCCTAGGAGATAGCTTTCTTGGGAAATCTAGCAAATAAAATAAGTATTACAAAGAATTTGTTTATATTTTATTAATACTATTAGCAGTTATATCAGTGGCTATCATTTGCTAATACGCCCTTGTGCCATGCATTATACTGGTTACTTTGCCTATGTTATCTTTCTTAAGCCTCTGAACAGCTCTGCTGTCCTTATTTTACAGATGAGGAAAAAGACTCAGCAAACTTACATAGTAGAAACCCATGGGCTTTCAGCAAGTAAGTGGAGGAGCCAGGATTTTAAGTTGTTGTATTTCTTGAACTGTCACTCAATGAGTAAGCTACCCAGACCACGTATAAATAAATAGTGGTTTCAAGTAACAGTAGAACGAATAAGGATAAAATGAATTTGAATTCATTTGAGATAACTGTTAAAAAATTATAATGTGAACATAGCAAAGTTTTCTATGAGTGGTACCTATTGGAATCAAAGGAGAAACATGGCCAAGAAGCAAAATGAAGACGACTAGGTACTTCGACTGATAAATGGTCTGTTCTTTTTTCTTTCTCTCAAATATTTGGCCTGCTGGAAATTAGTTCCTTGGTCACTGGTAGAAAGAAATAACAAATAAGTGAGGGAGAAGATACAGCAACTGCAGTATCTCGTAGGCCATACATTCATGTGATCCAAAATGTTAAAAATACAGGACATAGCAGGATGTTCAGTGACACGTCTTCCTACTATACCCACCAGCCACCTAGTTTCTTTAGTTGAAGACAACCATTCTTATAAGTGCCTTGTGTTTCATTGTACAGTGTGTTTCTTTGTCTTTCTTTTCTCTCTCCATTTCCCTCACTTTTTCTTCTCACCTCCTTACACACACACACACACACACACACACAACTTTACACAAATGAGGACAGGGTTTAAGAAACAAACGAGGGACAGTGAAAAGCCTAGGGATTGGCAATGATCAGAAACCATTACAACTCTTAGACCTGAAAGTGCAAGGGAAAGGAGTTGTTAACAGAAGTCAACAATTATTATAACAGAGAAGAGATTGCTGAACAGGACTTTTGGCCTTAGAGAAATGCAAACTGCCCGCAGTGAGGGAACCAGGGAAAAGATTCCCTTAACTGTGATTTTATTTAAACTCCCAACAGTATATTGGAATGCCTGCTTTTTCATGTCTTTGCCAACATATTGTTACCAATATACAGAACTAATTATATCCACTGCCTTAGCATTGAACAAGAAGCTCTGGTGGTATAGTGCATAAGGCATTTGACTGCTAACCAGAAGGTTGGTGGTCCAAACCCACCAGCCACTCTGTGGAAGGAAGACTGGATGATCTACTTCTGTAAAGATTTACCACCTCAAAAACCCAAAGTGGGTCCCTATGAGTCAGAATCAACTTGATGGCAGGGAGTTTGGTTTTTTTTTTTTTGGTTTTAACATTGAACAAAGCTCAGCAGAATGTTCACTCTAGTGTGAACATTTTTATAGGACATACATAGAATTATTATAGAAATATATGAATATATGAATACAGGTAGCTGAATTATAGGTCCAGAACGTAATTTCAGAATCTTAAACAACAACAACAACAATTATAGACTCTAAAGCCTGTAAGTCTAGCATCTTCTTTTCCCTCTGCTCATCATTCCAGACCTTTATAGGAAAGAGACTCTCTGTTATTTTTCACCTGAGAATTTCCTGAAACATTATTTTTATTTCAGTTGTGGGTCACTACTTTTCTTATGTTAAATTTTTTTTTTTTAAATAATTACACACACACCCCTGGCACAAAATTAAAAAGATGCTGAAGAATTTATGGTGCAAACTAAGACTCCCTTCTACTCCTATCTTTAAGCTACCACTTTCCTTCCATAGATTATTGTTGTTGTTACTGTTGTTATATGCTGTCAAGTCGGACCCGACTCATAATGACCCCTTCTTGGGTTTCTGAGGCAGTATCACCATGGAAGTAGATTGCCCCATCTTCCTTCCAAGGAGTGCCTGGTGGGCTTGAACTGCTAGCCTTCTGGTTAGCAGTCAAGTCCCTTAAGCACTACACTACCAGAGCTCCTTCCATAGATTATTAGTAACTTCTATTTTTATTTCTTCAGAATATTCCCAGGGCCTTATACCGTAAGTTTTTCTCATATGTTTCCTGTCTTTTCCTACCCCAGAGTCTTTATCGCTCAACTTAGCTATGATTTTCAGGTTTCTGTAGAATTCAGAATGGGAGAAATAACAACTGATATTGATTATTAATAAATACAGTGAAACCTGCAAAAGTAGAACCTATATAAGGTGGAAACCTGTCAGAGAAGGAAAACTCAAATATTTTCCACTAATAGAGAGTGATAGAAGTCTTAAGACTGTACCCTGTCAAAGGCAGAACATTTGCAAGACTCAGAAAAACAAGCCAGTCCTGTCTAGTTCTGGCTCTCACAGGTTTCACACTAACACTTAAAATACTGTCCTGTGAGCTTTATATACATTATCTTAATTATAACAGAAACTCTGAGTCCATAATATCCTCAATGTACAGATAGATCCAGAAATAGCAGTGTGTCCAAATTCACTTACCACACCCTAATCCTTACCTACTTTGTTATGTTACCTCCTGAGGAGCCTAACAAATGAGCTTCTCATATGAAGGGGAGAAAAACAGAAATGTCAGGCTGATCTTCCTCAGGTTTGTGGTTACCTGGATTTAATGATGGCCCTTCTTTACTCTCTAAACAAAAGTTTTCCTGATTAATAAAAAGTTAAATATCTTGGAAAATTTAGTTACATTTAAAGAAGAAAAAAGATAATGTATAACATTTACTTGGTATATGTGTAGTATGTGCTTAATTAATGACACTGGCTGTTTTTATGTATTTATTAATGGTAATTGATGATGATGGAGATTTCATCATGCTTTTAAAAACTTTTTAAGTTTTTGAAATTAAAAAAGTTTTACTACCTTTGTCAGAAATGGCTTCCTCCAAAAAGAAAACAAAGCATTTGCCTTTGCTCTAATAGTTTTTTTTTTTTTTTTTTTTTTTG
>NW_006921880.1:1550133-1563558 GCF_000298275.1 Orycteropus afer afer
GAGTTTTGTTCCACATTGTTCTCCCTCTCTATCCAGGATCTCCTACATCCCTTCCAAGTGGATGACAGTGGTAGCCGGGCACCATCTAGTTCTTCTGTTCTCATAGTTGTATATTCTCTAATAGTTTTAATGTTTCTTACAGTGTTCATTGATTCATTCCTAATTCATCTTTCTTTTATATTAAGCTTCTTGATATTGATGCTGCTTTCTCTTTGTACTTTGCATACAAAGTAAATCTTGTTGATTTTTTCCTGGTTTATTCTTGACATTAAATGATCTGTTATAAAATTAATCTTCTTAGCATGTCTCTCACCAGGAACTTCCATCCTACTTGTAGTGTCATGTTCTTCCAAGACCTGTTCACAGCTCTCTTATCAGTTAACCTCCCCTTACCAGTATACCAGCTTTTATATATATATAAACCTTTTGACTAAAAGTATCTTACCTCCTGTTAAGAGAGCCTTCTTAGCAGACCCTGTGTTTTTTTGTTTTTTGTTTTCCTTGATTCACTTGTACTTTATGTTCTGTACTTGGAGTTGGCCTTTCATTCCAGATTTGACTTCAAATCTAGGTCAAGATGCACTTCTTTAAAAAAATTAATTAAAAAAAATCTCTGTATCCTTACCCCCTCTCTAGTCATTACCTAAGATTTCCTTAATATTTGTCTGTATAATTTGCACCATATTGCAAACCCACCAGCCACTTCTTGGAAGGAAGACTGGGCAATCTACTTCTGTAGAGATACTGCCTCAGAAACCCAAGGGAGGGGTCGCTATGAGTCAGGACCGACTTGACAGCAGTGAGTTTGGTCTGGTTTTTCAATCATACATTTGTTAATTTTGCCTTAAGAGTTTTCAATTGTTTAACATTTATTCGCTGTTTCTTCCTAACTAGATTGTAGGCTCCAGAGGCAGAGGCTAGTGTGTTACATTTTATTTACATTTATATTAATGCATAGTAGAATGCTATGTGTACAGTAGGTGCTTAATAAGTACTTGGTAGTTGGCATTATAGTCCACAAATCTCCTATGGCCTATTCTATTCTTTCAGCTTTCCATTGGCACAAATTAGATGTAATAATAAAGAACTACTACTCTATTCAGTAATTACTACTCAAGGTAATGCTATATTATATATATATATATATATATGGAGGAGTTGTACTCATCTTCTTTGAGCTTAGATTCTTTTATTTCTCAGGGTTTGAGTTTGGTTTGGTTTCAGGGGGTTTTGTGGGGGAGGTGTCTATTATTAATTTGGGTATCTGAAAAATTGTCTAAGAACATATATCTTCTTTATTTACAATCTGATGTCTAATTCTTTGTTATTAAGCAAAGTAGCTTACAGCCTGAGTTTGCAGGATGTTTGTTCTTACGTACAAATGGTAAAATCTCAGCTTACAAACAGAGCAATCAAAGATGAAGGCTCTTAGACGTAGCCTACAAAGTATAGTGTTTGCAACAGTGATGAATGCTAGAAAGAGTTCAAACTCTTTACTATCCCATCAGGATTCCACATACTTTAACTCTTAATTGAGGTGATTGTTTGGTATTACTTCATATATTCATTAAAATCCACAATTGTTGACTGGGACCATATATAATACTTTCTTTTAAAAAAGATATGTTTTAACAACATATTGAATGAAATACTTGCCACACAGTGCTGCTTGGCCCTCTGCCGTGACATTCCAAAGCCCTGTGGAATAGGCCAAAATTCCCTGACATACTGCCAAGTACCATGTGCTGAGATAGCTGTGGTGGCCTTAGAGGGTCCCCTCAAGTGATGTCAATCATCAACAAAAAGCATTTTTTAAGCACCTATCTGTACATGGTTCTATCCTAGGCACTGTACAAAACGAGTTAAACAGACATGGCCCCTGCCCCCTGGGAGTTTTCAGTCTAAGATGATGCTGACATGGACAGACATAAAGGATATTGAGACAACTGAACAAACATTGAACAAGAACATAAAGTACTAACATTATGCACAAGCAAAGGGGTAAGTGCATTTGATGGGGTAGTGTGTAAAGGGAGACTCATGGGTCATGGTTATTTAGACAGTGGGTTAAAAGAACTAGTCAGCTTCTGTCAAGTTAGGGTAGTCCTCATTGGGGAATTAGATTTTCATATAAACTTAAAGATAGTGATAGGACATTCCAGAAATAGAGTACAAAACAAGGACAAGGAGAGATGTCAGGTAAGGAGAAAAATGTATAGCTATATCGGACTTTTTATGACCTCAAGAATATATAGTTCTAGTTAGTTCTGAATGTGAAAGAACTGTTGGTGTTTTAGTTTAGCAAGTTCACTTTTGAGCTGGTCAAAACCAGTTCACTGCAAAACAGAAAGGAAACTTAAAAAACCTGGGAACTTCAGTGGCTTCTGCAGGCAGTCTGCTTTGCTTATTAAATCTTTTCTAAACTGATGGCCACTTAACAGAAACCTTGGAGTTCATGGGAACTGTTTGCTCAGGAATTTTTAAGAAGTTACCTTGTTAAGCACCTGTATATGCTCATTAAATCATGTTCTGTGTTAGGAACTTTAGCACCCTAACAATGTATAGACATTATGCTTCCCATGAACTAGTCATAGATGTTTTTGAGGATACCTTTCTATCCCAGAGAAAGGTCCTGGGTGTTCTGGGTATTATAAACAGTGCCAGCAGATGTTGAACATTATGGATTACCTGGCTTTCAGTCATTAATTTTTGATCTTCCAAGATGTGTCTTTAATAACCATGTATACCTAGACTTGATTTGAATCATTACTGCTGCAAATCTACTTTTGCAGTGCCTACCAGAAAAAAAAAACTGGTTACTATTTTTTTCAGTAAACTCTTCAGTAGTTCTCTGCTCACTTTTTAATGTTACTCAAATTTAAATGTAAAAATTTTAATGCATCCAAAATATTAGGGTGTAATTGTTCTCTTAAGGAGCTCTGGTGGTACAGCAGTTAAGCACTGAGCTGCTAACCAAAAAGTCGGCAGTTTGAACCTACAAGTGAGCAGCTCTACCTGTTTCTGCCCTGTCACATGAGTCAGAACAGACTAGACATCACCCAACAACAAACTGTGCTCTCTGTATCATTGGATTTTCAAAACTTTTATTTATACAAAGCTGCTTTAATCGCCAGCATTGTGTAAAATACAGTGCTGTTGAAAACGTAAGTGGTAAGGCCCACTGAAGCATAAAAACTCAACAATACCTTTTAAAATATTAAAACCTTTTTATGCATTTATATATTTAATTGGTGAATAAGTATGAATGCACTTATTCATACTTCCTTCTCTCCATTAAGAGTTGAAGTTTTCAAGAACTTGGCTCTCGCCTTTCCTCTCTTCCTTACAGCACTCTTTGTACTATGATCTAACTGTAAGAATCTAGTGCCTGTTGGTATTTTCCTAAGATTATAACCCCCAAGTCATGAGATTTTATACATAACAAGCTTCTGTATAAAATGGGTATGATTTAGGGACTGTCATCCAGAGGATTTTAGTGACTGCTCAAATAGTAAAATAGCTTGCCTAGATAATCTTTAGCTCTCAGAAATGCCTCTGCTGGATGGCAGTTTATTATTCTGATGTAATATGTATCATGAGGCATTTATCCTTCTTTGAAATATTTAACTAATTTTGGACCTGTCTTTATGGAAGAACCTTGACAGGTTTAGGCAAAGTGAACTAAAGAGAAAAGCCTAGATTGAACTTTGTCAGGCAGAAACTGGAATTAGGGGCTATAAAAGGCAGCCAGTGTCTTCATTTAATCCGACACGTCTTTTGCATATGACCCAAGGAGTGTATAGAAGGCTTTCAAAAGGAAGTGGAGGTGTTTTGTTTTGTTTGGCTTGTTGGGTTTTTCCCTCAATTATTCACAAGAAAATTGAGCTCATTATGTTAGAACCTTCTGAGATCTTCCCAGGAAGGGAAATTCAGACATCTCTAAATTGTCCATGTCCATGTTCATGATAGGTAAAAGTAGTATAAGTTACTTTTTAGGAATTATATTGCTTCACTCCATCAGTAGATAGTTGACTATAAATAGGAGTAATGTTCTTACCACAATATGATCCCCATCTACACTGAAGATAGATAAATGCCATGGAGAAAACAAACTATTGGTGGTTTTATTTAAAATGTTAGGATATAGAGCAGTGCTGTGCTAAGGTGGCAAGCCTAAGTGGAAGTGATAGTAAAATAAAAGTACCTTGTTGGAATGAAGGGAGAAGATGACACCTTGGAAGCATGTAAAATATCTTCTTTCCTGATGAATTCTGGTTCTGACTAGGTAGAAAATAGTCTTATAACTTGGACTAGGTACACAGTCAAGAGATTGTCATCTCATAGTTTCAAATCAATGCCTCGATAGAAAATTCAGTTCAAATAATATTTGAGTCACTTGGCAATGGGGATATATCAATGAACAAAACAAAAAGATCATTTTCCCATTAGAGCTTATGTTCTAGTACAAGGAGTCAGTGAACTTTTTCTGTAAAAGACCAAATAGTAAGTATTTTAGGCTTTTTGTGTGGCTTTGTTCCAATAATACTTTGTGAGAACAGGTGGCTGCATTTGGTCCTGGGCTGTAGTTTATCAACTGCTGTTCTAGTAGGTAGAAACAGAATTAATTAGTAAATTAGAGAGTGTTATAAATGCTTTGAGGAAAAGAAAAATAGACCAGAGTAAAAAAAAAGGGTAGTATTACGAGTAGGATTGGCCCTTTGGATTGAGGTTAAGAAGAGGAGGAACCAACAAAGGAGACTGAAAAGTAGTGATTGAGGAAATGAAAGAAAATCAAGAGATGGTGGTATCCTAGAAATCAAATGAGAACCACGTACCAGGCAGAAGAAGGCATCACCTATATCACATGTTGCTGATAGGCTAAATAAAAGGAATACTGAGCTTAGAGCATTGGATTTAGTTAGGTGAAAGTTTTTAGTGACCTTGAATGAGTTAAAAAAGAATTGAAGGAGACAAAGTGAGTATAGAAGACAACTCTTGGGGAACTTTGTTGCAAAGGGAGCGATGAAATGGGGCAATGGAAGAAGAAGGATCAAGAGAAGAGTTTTTGTTCTTCTAAGATAAAAGAAATAATAGCATGTTTGTTTGGAAATGATCCAGTAAACAATAGGGAAAAAAATGATGTTGAAGATGGGAGGAGAATTGCTGGAGCTGTGACCTTGAATTGGTGAGGGATGAGAGCATGTACAACTGAAGGGGTTGACTTCAGATAGGTGAGATGTACACGTCCTGGAAGGGAGTCTGTAGATGTTGTGGCTTCAGTTTTCTGATTAAGAACTAACAGTAGAGAATATGAAAGTTAAGGTACTAATATTTAATATATCTCTGGTCTTTAGCTTCTAGTACCAGCTTTTGAAGGATCTTGGCTTATTCACTAAGATGACTTAATGCCTTCTGAGGATTATAAACTTAACCTAGCAAAGTTATGTATTTTGAGGATTAAACTCCATATTATTATATTAAATAATAATGATATATGTCATGACTCTGGCACAGCTTCTGGTATAGTCACGGAAGAAATTTCTGCTTGTTGTTATTAGAGGATAAAGAGTTAATATGCACCTAATTAGACTTACTTTACCTCCTTGGGCCCAAAATATACATGAAAGTATGATATGTAAGTTAGAGCTTGACGATAATATATAAATATGCTACATTTAAATCATAGGCCTTTTGACATCCTTCCTAATGTTCTTTACAATATGATCTCTCTTTCTACAATGATCAATGATATTACTTGCCCCAGCGATTAGGGGGACTCTTGAACAGGGGCTCTTTGGATGGATGTTTAATTATTTTATTATTATATTTGCTGTATTAATTTCTTTGTACAGTGAAAATGAATTGCTTTTGTATATAGGATCTTCCTTTAGATTGTAAAACCACAGAAGGTAGGTAACAAGTCTAAGAAAATGTCTCAAGTACTAGTTTGTGTGAAGGGTATTCAACAAATATGAAGGTTCCTAAATCGAGAGGAAGGAGCTCTGGTGGCACAGTGGATAAATCATTTGGGTGCTAACAAGAAGGTCAGCTGTTCAAACCCACCTGCCGCTCACTGAAGGAAGATGGGGCAGTCTACTTCCATAAAGATTTACAGCCTCGAAAACCCAGTGGGGGTTACTATGTGAGTCAGAACCGACTCAATGGCAGTGAGTTTGAAATAGAGAGGTTTCATATTCCTTTGCTAAAACTTAGATACAACTGTTGGAATGCCATAAAACTGGCTTTATGATTAGAATAGCAAATGTGTTAGAAAATAACAATCAACTGAAATAAAATATATTGAATATCAAAGTAAGATAAATTAACTTTGTGTAACTTCAAGAAAATATCATTGGTTACTTTTCCACACTATATCAAGGAAGTAATGAGTAAAGTTAAAGAAGTGATATTCTTACAAAGCGCTGGAGAATATAACTGTTTCTTGGAACTGTTCAGGAAGAGTAAGGTGAAATGACCATTTTACTCTTCAGCTGCCAATATGATTAAAAGATCAAAGTGAGAGGATAATTTCCTTTATAAGTAGCTGTACTTGAGTCTCTTAAAGTTAGTTTCAGAAATAAAGATAAAATACTTAATAGCCATATCCTAGTATTTAGGAACTAAATTTTGCTACTCATGCCAATGGCTGAGAGATTATAAATCTATTCAAATCTTGCTTTCCATCACATTTATAACAGTTTTTTCTAAAGTATCAAGACATCCAACTTCATAAAAGTATTTTAGATTGTGGAAAATATATAACAAGTTTTTTTTTTTAATCCACTTTATGCTAAAGCTTTACTTTTTAAAGTTTTGTGTTAAAACTTTACTATTTTCTTTGTATTATAGGTCCAGTTGTTTACGTCCTGGATCTTGCAGATAGACTGATCTCAAAAGCCTGTCCATTTGCTGCAGCGGGAATAATGGTTGGCTCTATCTATTGGACAGCTGTGACTTATGGAGCAGTGACAGTGATGCAGGTTCACCATTTTTCTCTATTCAGTGATACTGCTTTTGGTGTAAAGATCTATTAAATAGATTTTTGTTAGGAGTTTTTAAGCTTATTTTAATATATAATAACACTCTAATGGCTTAAAAATAAGAAAATATATAAAAGCTGTCCAGTGAACTCTTTCTCTACTCTTGTCCTTCATTTGCCTAAGTTTTCCCTTACCTCCCCAGGTAACCACTGTTGTTAGGTTCAGGTGTATTCTTTAAGACTTTGTTTATACATATGCAGGCAAACATATTCTCTCACACACATGCTTTTTTCAAATCCAAAAAGTAGTATAACTGCATCCCTCTTTTTTTCAGAAACAGTGAGCCGTGGGGACCTTGAAAGTACAAACTGTCTTATACTTCTATATTCTATATTATAGCATCTACACAGAGACCAATATGTATGTTTGTTATAGTGCTAGGTGTCGTTGAGTGGGTTCCAACTCATAGCAACCTTATGTACAACAGAACAATATACTGTCTGGGCCTATGCCATCCTGACAGTCATTGCTATGTTTGAGTTCCTTATCACAACCACTGTGTCAGTCCATCTTGAGGGTCTTCATCTTTTTCACTAACTCTCTACTTTACTTAAAGCATGCTGTCCTGTCCTTCTCTGGAGTCTAGTCCCTCCTGATAACATGTCCAGAGTATGTGAGCTGATGTCTTGACACCCTCACTTTTAAAGAACATTCTGGCTGTACTTATTCCAAGGCAGATTTGTTTTGGTCTTCCTTATTCATTGTCCAGCTTTTGTATGCATATGAGGTGATTGAAAATACCATGGCTTGGGTCAGCCGCACGTTAGTCCACAAAGTGACATCTTAGCAATGAGCTGGAGTCTGTGTGAAATACCAAATAAATTGAAAACCCTGAGCCCTAGCCTCAAAGAATCTAGTCTAAGACTGCACATAAATGAAAAATAACTGGAGAACAGTTTAAGGTTAGAGAGACAAATGTGATGACAGTGCGGAAAACTACATAAACAATACTTTAATTTAGAAAAAGTAAAAGATTACTTAAAATCATAAGAAAAGTAAGTCTTAAGCTGACCCTTGGAGGAAATGAAGGATTTGGTGAAGACCTAAAATTATGATAAAACATATATATAGCTTATTACTGTTTAGAAGTCTCCTTCAAATGTACTATTTCATTTGAAAATATTGTTTTTTCAACCCAGAAATGAGAGGCTAGCTGTGGCTATAGGTAATTACTATTGTGTGCTTTAAAAGTATTGCAAAGACTTTACCTGCCTGAGCATATTTCAGATGGAATGTGCCCCAGTACACCTTCAGCTATATTTAGAATTTGCTTTTTATTACCTGTTTCTTTTTCTTCTGTTCTCTAAATACTGTGTAGTTCAAGTGAGTCAGATGAAGGAGAGTCACCATTCTTTTCCCATGTATTCCCTTCACTTTTTCATGGATCAGTCTCAGGGCCAATGTTTATCAGTTGTAGACAACTTGAACAGGACTTTCCACTTGGACTTTATTGAAGACAGCATGGTAGCTAACTTTTTTCCCCCTCCAGCACTGAGCTAACCACCTCTTAAGCACTGATGAATTTAGTCCTTACGACAATTTGATAACATACCTAACATTAGTTATTCTTAGTTAAGATGTCTGGTTCCACACAGCAAGAAAAAAGCTTTAGGACTGTTGTCCTAATCTGAGGCTCATTAAATTAAACCTAATCCCAGAGGCAACTGGAACATTGTAATGTGGAACAGTGGAACCTTAATATCCAGCCTAGTTCTCACTTTTGCCTCTAAGTGTACAGACAACCCCCATAAGCATTGTCCATTTTTAATTACACCACACTTAATTATCATTAATTCTGACTAAGAAAATTTGTTAGTTCTTCAGTGTTCCATCTTCCCATTTAATAATATGGCTCTAATAAATCAAAAACCAAACTCACTGCCATAGAGTCAATTTTTACACATACAACCCCCATTGGGTTTCCAAGTTTGTAAATCTTTGCTGAAGCAGATTACCTCATCTTTCTTCCACAGAGAAGCTGGTGAGTTTGAGCTACCAGCATTTTGGTTAGCAGCCAAATGCCTTAACCCCTATACCAAGAGCTCTCCTGAGGCTCTAATAGGCAGTGCTTTAAAAGATCACCACTCCCTTTCTTAAAACATACTATACTGCTACAGTAATCAAAACAGCCTGGTACTGGTATAACAATAGACAAATAGACCAATGGAATAGAATTGAGAGTCTAGAAATAAACCCACACATCTGTTGTCAACTGATTTTTGAGAAGGGTACAAAGTCATTCAGTGAGGAAAGAAGAGTCTCTTCAATAAATGATGCTAGGAAAATTGAGTTTCCACATGTAGATTGATTGTAGATCAATGCCTCATAGTAAACACAAAAATAAATTCCAAATGGATAAGGACCTAAATGTGCAAACTAAAGCCATAATTCTTAGAAGAAAAAGCAGGGGCAATTCTGTCAGGCCTAGCTTTTAACAATGGATTATCTAATTTAATAACAGACAACAAAATATAAAATAATTAAGAAACTTCAATAAAATTTTAAATTTTAATTATCAAAAGACTACCAAAACAATTAAAAAGACAAGCTACAAACTAAGGAATATCTTCAGAAACCATATATCCGACAAGAATCTAATAACCCAAATATATATAAAACTTCAACAACTTAACAAAAAGACAAATAACCCAGTCATAAAATGGACAAGAGACTTAAATAGACAGTTCACCAAAGAGGACATTCAAATGGCCATCAAACACGTGAAAAGATGCACAGCAAGCATTATTGGCCATCAGAGAGATGCAAATCAAAACCACAATGAGACACCAGTTCACTCTCACTAGGATTGTTAAGATAAAAAAAGAAAATAGCAAATGGTGACAAGTATATAAAGAATTGGAATTCTTACCTGTTGCTGATGAGAATGCAAAATGGTACAACTGTTAGGGAAAACAGTGTGGCATTTCCTCAAAAAACTAAAAATGGAACTATCATATGACCCAGCAATTCCACTTCTAGGTATATATACTTAAAGATATGAAAGCAGACACTTCAATACCAGTCTTCTTTGCAGCACTGTTCACAGTAACCAAAAGGTTGAAACAACCTAAATGCCCATCAACAGATGAATGGATGAATAAAATATGGTACATTCATATAATGGAACACTACTCAGCCAGTAGGAGAAACAGAGTCTTGATAATGCTAGAATATGATGGAACTGGAAGGCATTATGCTGAGTGAAATAAATCAATCACAAAACAACAAATAAATACTGTATGACCTCACTTATATAAAAAGATAAGAAAAAGTAAATATATAGAGAACAAAGTGTATTAGTGGTTACCATGGGTGGGAGAAGGAGTGGGGGTTAATAGTAATAGATTAAGGGTAGGGCTACACAGCCAGTTATTGTAATTACTGTCATAAGTTGTACACTTGCAAAGAACTGATAAACATCGTGTGATAGATACATTCACAACAACCTAAAAAAGAGAGTAGCTACTGAGCTTGCCTATGTACAACCAAAACCCTCATGGTTTTGGAGGTTTAGGATCATGGTCACACAGGACATGCCAGATAAATGGTCTTAAAATATTTTCAGGACTTCTGTTGTACCTCCTGGTGTAGTGCCTAAGCCATCTGACTGCTGACCAGAAGGTTGGCGGTTCAAACCCACCAACCACTCCTCGGAAGGAAGATTATTGGGCAATCTACTTCTGTAGTGATACTGCCTCGGAAACCCAAGGAGGGGTCGCTATGAGTCAGATCCAACTCGACAGCAGTGGGTTTTGTTTTGTTTTGTTTTTTCTGTTCTATGTCCTAGTTGCTTGCACAGTGCCTGGAGTCTTAAAAGCTTGCAAACGGCCATCTAAGACACACCAATTAGACTATTTGCCTGGGTAACAGAGGAAGAAGGAGTGACAGGAATAGGAGGAGGATATGGAATGTGTGGCTAATTATTTCCATGAACAACTGCCTCCTTTGCCATGAGACCAGAACTGGGTGGTGCCAACCTACCATTACTGAATATTTTGATCAAAGAGTTTATAGAAGAATCCTGATCAAAAGGGGAGAAATGTAGAACAGAATTTCAAATTCTCTTGAACTCCAGACTTCCTGGGAAGTTTGGATGAACTCCTAAAACTTGCCCTGACATCATCATCTTCAAAGCTTAAACCAAAAATATCCCCTAAGTCATCTTAAGACCGAACAGTAGTTTAGCTTAACTAGTAAAAAAAGGTATGCCTTGAGCATTATTCTCTTTTAAGAACTGTCTCTATGGGATCTGATTGACAACAACAGTTTGAAAGATTAGATAGAAACTTTAAGGGGCACTGAATTTATGTTAATGGAGGAGGAACAACTCAGAAAAGGAGAATGAGAATGGTTGCACAACTTGAAGAATGTAATCAGTGTTACAAAATGGTACATGTAGAAACTGTTGAATTGGTATATTTTGCTGTGTGTATTCTCAACAACCACCACAAAATTTAAAAAAAAAAAAAAATTGCCTTCCAACAGTGGTGAAATGCAAGCCTAGCTGGATATGAAGATCTGTTCTTGTTGTTCTTGTTGTTCTTGTTAGTTGCCATTGAGTCAGCTCCAACTTACAGTGACCCTGTGTACAATAGAATGAAACAATGCCCAGTCATGCACCATCCTCACAATTCTTGCTCTGCGTAAGCCCCAGCGTTGCAGCCACCGTCAATCCATCTCATTGAGAGTCTCCCCCTTTTCATTGACCTTCCACTTTACCAAGCATGATATTCTTCTCCAGGGACTAGTCCCTTCTGACAGCCTGACCAAAGCAGGTGAGATGAAATCTGGCCATTCTTGCTTCCAAGGAGCATTCCAGCTGCACTTCTTCCAGGACAGATTTGTTAGTTCTTCTGGCAGTCCATGGTACTTTCAGTATTCTTCACCAACACCCTAACTCAAAAGCATCAACTCTTCTTCTTCAGTCTTCCTTATTCATTGTCCAGCTTTCACATGCATATAAGGCAATTGAAAACACCGTGGCTTGGGTTAGGCGCACCCTAGTCTTCAAAGAGACGTCTTTGCTCTTCAGCACTTTTTAAAGAGGCTGTGGGGGGTGGGGGAGGTGGTATTTTAAACTTGTGATAGGAATTGTACAGAACACTGATCCTAGGAAAAATTGTGATGTTTAACATAGGGCAAACCATTTCCATTTCTACATCCCCCTTAAAAAGAGGTCTTTTGCAGCAGATTTTCCTAGTGCAGTATGACATCTGATTTCTTGACTACTGCGTCCATTGGTGTTGATTGTGGATCCAAGTAATAGGAAATCTTTGACAACGTCAATCTTTTCTCCATTTATCATGATGTTGCTTATTTGTCCACTTGTGAAGATTTTTGTTTTCTTTATGTTGAGATGTAATCTATACTGAAGACTAGTCTTTAATCTTCATCAGTAAAAGCTTCGAGTCATCTTCACTTTCAGCAAGCAAGGTTGTGTCATCTGCATATCACAGATTGTTAATAACTCTTCCTTCAATCCTGATGCCACATTCTTTTTATAGTCCAGTTTTGTGGATTATTTGCTCAGCATACAGATTGAATAAGTATGGTGAAAGGCTACAATCCTGACACACCTTTTCTGACTGAGGCTATGCAGTATTCCCTCTTTCTGTTCGAACAACAGCCTCCTGGTCTATGTACAGGTTGTATGTATGAAGATCTAGCTCTTACTTTTTTAGCAGAAAACAAACCTTTTCTCTATACATACATTCTATGGACATTTATTTTATATGTGCATGATAAAGTCTTAGAAAAGTCATTCTGTTGTTCCTAAATCTCACCCCAGAATTGAAGTCTTAAAAATAATCTGTTTTTAAATCTTGGGAGAGTAAGACCAGAAATGCACATGATTACACACAGGGAGGGTCACTGGTTTTGTACTGGCTAAAGTTAAATCACACCATTGCTTAATTCAGTTTTTATTTATTGAGCTTGAGTATGACTACTAGATCTTTAAATAAAACAACAACGAAAACACAGTTGCCATTGAGTCTGGCCTATTTGCTTCACAGCATTTATATTTATACATTTATTTGATTGTCTCTATTTGATTGACCCCCAAAAGACATGTTTAGCTCACCATTTTATCTCCAGCACCTAGGCCTGTGTCTGGCACTTAATCTGTACTCAGCTGAATGAGTACAAGTCTGGGCTATGTCCCTACTTAAATATAAAAAGCACCCATTTGGTCTTCTTCACATACTTTTATATAAGACATTACCTGGATTGAGTCTGTGCCTAGAATTTCAATTTGCCCTGACCATTCACAACTTGACCTTGTTCCACATCTCCATGTATTCCTTGTATTTCAACTCAAAAATCACCTGCTAGAATTCCCAGGTGTATAGTAGAGCTAACAAGGGGCAAGGTTGTGGTCACTGTT
>NW_006921880.1:1564393-1571476 GCF_000298275.1 Orycteropus afer afer
AAAGTGAATTTGCTCTGTAAATCTTCACCCAAATAAATTTAAAAAAAAAAAAATCACCTGCTATAATAGCCAACAAAAATCTCATCTACTTTCTCATGAGCCTGCTTTCCTAAGTGTGTTTGATCCCTGGCAGCTTTCAGTCTTCCCTCCTTTTCTGTCTTCATTTTCCTTCTTCCTTATCAAGCTACAGATAAGGTCCTTTTCAGCCCTACCTTCCTAGCCAATTCCACGAGTTTAATCAAAGAAACTGCAAGCATCTATATAGTCTGTCCTCCTACCAAGCTATTGCTTCACTGTGTGACCCTCGGTAAACTAAAAGCCAAAGAGTCTGAAATAGTCTCCTTCCCATGTCATAACTGCCAAGAATAATACCTCAGAGAAATAGCTTTAATTTGTAAGTAATTGAGACTTTGACTAAACCAAAAAACCCATTGCCATTGAGTCAATTCCAACTCATAATGACCCAATAGGACAGAGTAGAACTGCACCAAAGAGTTTCTAAGGCTGTCATTTTTTTTCCCCTAAATTTTATTTATTTTGTTACTGAGAATATACACAGAAAAATACATACTAATTCACCACGTCTTTATCCATCAGGGTAGCTGGGGGTCAAACCACCAACCTTTTGGTTAGCAGCTAAACATTTAACCACTGTGCTACCAGGACTCAGTCATTTTTGACCTTTGAAAGAGAATTTCAGGGAAATTACCTAGTGAGAAGAAGCTCTTGGAGACAGAATGGAAATGTCAGTGCCAAGATTGATCAGCAAGTGAAAAGGATTTTGGAAGGAAGGGAAGTATGGAAATTCACAAGTGCCAGCTAATCATGTCCCTCCTGTTCTCTGGGATCTAAACCACTTGTGACATAGCACCAAGACCCGAATGGGATAGGGAGAGAAAAGGATTGTTAATTATTTTCATAACCCCATAGATAGGGTACCCTAGGGTTCCTGAATTACAGAAAACCCCTGGAACCAAAAAACCCTGGAACTCTTCTAAACCCAACCCAAACCTTTGTTGAGGAAAAAGAGCCAAAGAGAAGTGAGATTCAGGCCATCTCGGAAGGCTGACCCAGCCCCCTTGGTGCTATTAGTTTACCTCCTAGAAGAACAGTAAATCAGAACCTCTGCTGGAGGACAAATAGGGCATAGGATTATAGCCAGTCCACAGCTTAGTCTACCAAATCAGAGCAATGGGAGCAGGAACCAGAAATCCTTTTATAAAGTGTAATCTGCATGGATTGGCCTTTTTTTTTCTCAATTGTGATTTGGGTAAAAGTTTACAGAGCAAATTCCTTTTCCATATAGTAGTTCATACACATTTTGTTTCATTACATTGATTGCAATCCCTATAATGTCACAGCTCTCTTCCCACTTCTTCCCTGTGGGTACCTTTTCCCTGTGTGCTTCTTTCCTATACATTCCTGCCCTCTGAGCTATCTCCTGTGTAAATACTGCCCTTCTGATCTCCCATGATTGATTGATCTAAGGAGAGTGTACCTAGCTGGTGTAAAGAGTGAGTTCAATTCTAGGCCCAAAGGGTGACTAGGGGCCATGGTCTTAGGGGTTTCACCAGTCTCTATCAGATCAATAAGCCTGGTGTTTTTTTATGATTTTGAGTTTTGTTGTACATTTTTCTCCCACTCTATCCAGAATCTCCTGTATTGATCCCTTTCTGAGTGGTTAACAGTGGTAGTCGGGCATCATCTAGTTTTTCTAGTCTCATAGTCATACAGACCGAGGTTCTCATGGTCTGCTAGTCCCTTGGACTAGTTGTTTCCATGTGTCTTTGGTTTTCTTCATTCGTCTTTGCTCTGGATGGGAAAGGCCAATTATGGCATCTAGATGGGCGCTTCCAAGCTTTTAAGAGCTTAGTTGCTACTCACCAAAGTAGGTTGTAGAACAGTGTTTTTGTGTAGTACGTTATGCCAGTTGAGCTTGATGTCTCCTGCGACTAGGGTCCCAAACCCACAGGCCTGACAACTCATTCCCTCAGAGTGGTTGGCTGTGGCTAAGAACTTCCTTTGCCCTGATTGGCCATTTTTAAAGCTTTTTATTCCACATTATATGAAATAGCTTGGGAGCTTTTTTTCCCCCTTGAATGAAAGAATTGGGATTGATAGCTTTCTAGCTTATTTTTAAAACTTTATTTCTGCATTCTTGTAAGTTTTCCATTTTCTATAAAAAGAATTGAGCTTAACAATAGACAGGCATACTAATTGAGCATTTACCTGAGGTAGATACACTCCTTGGAGAGAACAAGCAAGAGAGAAAGAAGGGCTCTTTATGCACAGGGAGACGGCTCAGGAGGCAGGAATGCATGGAGGGATGGACACAGGGAAGAGGTAGCTATCGGGAGGAAGTGGGAGAGGAGATGTTGCCTTGTGCTAAATTGTGGTCCATGTCATGAGACAAAGTGTATGTGATCTACTGTATGGAAAATGTATTTGCTCTGTAAATTTTCACCCAAATCACAATTTAAAAAAAAAAAAAAGAATTGAGCTTAAGTATAAAGAATCTTTCATTCAAAAAGGGAATGATTCTAGCAAATGCTATCCATTTCACAGGTTGTAGGCCATAAAGAAGGTCTGGATGTTATGGAGAGAGCTGATCCTTTATTCCTTTTAATTGGACTTCCTACTATTCCTGTCATGCTGATACTAGGCAAGATGATTCGCTGGGAGGACTATGTGCTCAGGCTATGGCGCAAATACTCAAATAAACTACAAATTTTGAACAGTATATTTCCAGGTAATGTCCTAAATTATGGTTATATTGTACATGCCAAATTGATCTTGCTTTTTAGAAATATTTAAATTAATATTTTAAAATGGTTGTTAGCTATTATGATTGATTAGCACTGGGACATTGCTTTTTTATTTTTTTGTTTCCTGTAGGGATTGGTTGTCCTGTTCCTCGAATTCCAGCTGAGGCTAATCCTTTAGCAGATCATGTCTCTGCTACCCGAATTTTGTGCGGAGCACTTGTCTTTCCTACTATTGCGACGATAGTTGGTAAACTGATGTTCAGTAGCGTTAATTCTAATTTACAAAGGACAATCTTGGTAAGATGGCTTTAACATTTTTTTCAGCTGGCTATACAAAAGAATGGGCTCTCTGTTTATGAAAAAAACACAATGGGGCAGTATAAAAACTGTGTCTGTGACTGCTGTGCCTTAGGCCTCTATTTGATCCCAACTGCCATCAGTAGCTTGAGTGGGAATCGAGAGGGGAGGAGCTACTGCTGCAGTGCTGACCTACCAGAACTAAGCTGGGAGTCACTTCTCTCTTGCAATATGCGTATATCATCATCTTCATCCCCCTTGCCAATAGAATGATGGTAGAGTTTCTGTTCTAGAACCAGACTGCCTGGTTAAATCTGATCTCAAATACTTGCTGTGAAACCTAAAAGCAAATTTCTTGACTTCTGTGCATATAGGAGGGAGATGATAATGATAACTACCTCGAGATTATTGTGAGGATTAAAGAAGGTAATTCATTTGAAGTACTGGCGTATAGTAAACCAGTATTTAGTAAGCACTCATGCTGTGTGCTATCATTTTTACTTTTCCCACTTCCCCTTCACACATAGATCCTAACATTCTTCAATATAATACATAATAGTATATACAGTTACATGTGAAGAATGTTGACATGGCAAATGTTGTTACATACATATTTACCACAATAAACAAAATAATAAGGGGGAAAAAATGTAGATGGAGAGCTAAATGGAATAAAGATTACTCAAGTAGGATAATAAGGAAGGCATCTTTGTGCACTGTTACCTGTAGTGTCTTTCTGTCTCCCTCTCTCACCCCCAGTAGAAAAGATAACTGATGTACTTGAAGTTATCTGCATTTGTTTTGTATCAAAGCATACATCTCTTATAATCCAAGTAAAATCATTTTTATTCTTATGCTTCTCTAAACCTGAATTATAAAAAGCTAATTTTTCTTTTTATTTCAGGGTGGAATTGCTTTTGTTGCCATAAAAGGAGCATTTAAGGTTTACTTCAAACAGCAACAATATTTACGTCAGGCACACCGCAAAATTCTAAATTATCCAGAGCAAGAAGAAGCATAAAACTGACTTCTGGTTGTTCTGCAGTCCTCTCATCCATGAGTCTGTTGTGTTGTTCTGATTCCATCATTAATGCACAGTAGTGGAGACTTGTGATAAGCTGCTGCTCCTATATTTTTAAGAAATATAATAAAATACTTAGGACAGGGGAAATCCTCTCAGTAATCACGGAACCCAAGGATGTGATTTATTTTCATTGTTTTATATGTACTTCTTTCGTGGCAGTCATCTATACCGTTCTTAGCATGGTAAACCTGGGATTTTTTCATTTTTTCTCCAGACAGAAATGTAAAGCTCAAACTGTGCAAATATTAAAAAATGCACAAACTGTTTTATTCAAATGCCTCTTTTGTACATATTCATGTTCAGTGTTTTCTTAGAATCAGCAACTCAATGAAGGTACTATGAGGATTTTTCTCACTGGCATAATTTGCTTACCTGCTAAACAGCACATATTAATATGAGGAAATGGAAATTAAATTAGCTATCAATAAATAATAAACCAAAAATGTATGTAAACATTTCAATGATTATTTGAACAATGAGATTTTGTTGTGTTTTTCTTAACCCATGTGATGTTCTCCAAAATGTATAGGATAAAAATTCACAGGGCTTCCAGATTCATCACTTTTTCACTGTTAAATTTTATTTATATGATGTTAACATCTCATAGTTCAAAATGTAATTCTGACCCATGCAGTCTTAATTACTGTGTATGTCTGTAAGTGTGACTCAGTCATCAGCTCCTCCCGGCATTGGAGTAAGGTTTTTCAATCCATACTTCTAGAAATTAGAGCTGCCAGATTTTAGTAGCTTGAGCACAGAGACAGATTTGCAAAAAATCAATAAAGTTATTTTACTCTCCTCTTTCATTGATTCAGTTATTCAAATATTTGCTGAGCACCTCCTATGCCCAAGCACTGTGCTAAGTGCTGTCGGATACAATGGTGAACAACACAGACATGGCCCTTGCTCTTACAAAGTTTACTGCCTAGTTTTAGTAAACAGAAAACCAGCAGTGAGTGGATCACGGTGAGGCCTTGAACTCTTTGTTTTTATACTAGTCAGTGAGGAAATAATTTTGAAAACATGAAGTCTTAAGTAAATATCGAAGTCATTGTTTTAGGCTTAAGTCAATTTATCATAGAAAAGCAATGCTAATATTTCTAGGTTTTAATTGCTTGACATCTTGATAAGGCTAGCACCTTAATGATCACTGTTTAATTAGTTTTATATTCATTTCTCAAAAGCAAGTATTTCTTTTAAGCCATTTTCAATAAAGAGTAGCCATTTTAATATTTTTTGGCAATCTGAATGGTCTTGCAGTTATTTTCATTAATTAAAATTACATTTTTAAAAGATAGTTCCAAAAACCCTATTTATTTTCTTGTTCATGGTATCTAATGCATGACAGTAGTAAATGTTCCCCTTAGTGATAAGTGGCACTTCTCTTGAAGAGTGTTGCAAATGTAGATTGAACTGTTAGATTGCAATAATGTATGTTAATTTTAGTAATTAAAGACCAGTACCATTCTATAGTATGAATGTCTTAATTTTGAGTTATATGAAGTTTATGTGAATAGCTGTTGAACATTCAGAGTTGTAATTATTTGTGGAGGGAGGGAAGATTTGACTGACAGTGAGCCTTATTAAGAACACTGCTACAATTCTGAAGAGGAAATATAAAATCAATGATGATATGTAAAAATAACTTAGATTATGTAACTCTAAATGTAAATTATATTCGCTTTTCGTTTTCAATATGGAAAGAGAAACTTCCTGTATCATTTTGTTATATAAAAGAGTTTTGAGGCAGGCTTTACTGACATTAACACAAGCACACAGTTCCCCGTTTACTACTTTAATGCCCAAAATGGGGGAGTAGCTGCTCAGATTTATTGACATCAGGGCTCATAAAGGCCAGGACAACAACTCTCATCCTTTGGGGAGGTTTTCTAGGGCTGTGGAGAGGGAACTGCAAGTGCCTGGGGACCAGAGTGGCCTCTAACCCTGGAACTGAAGACTTTCATTAAACTCAAGAATCCTAGCTCAATACTGTGTGCCAATCTCTCCAGGTTGGAGAGGTGCCTACACCAAGTTGGCCTGCACCACCATGAAGCAACAAAGGCGCATGAGGCTGACTGAAAATTGGACTGAGTTCAAATCTTAACTCTGCTTTAATAACTCTATACCTTAGCCAAGGGACTTTATCTGAGCTACAGTTTTCTTCATTTTGGAAATGCAAGTAATACTTGTGACACTATTTCCAGGATTAACTGAAATTAAAGGAACAGAGGCACTTTAGGTTCAAAATAGCCCCTACAGAGCATTTGTTGATTCAAATTGCTGAATAGTTACTTAAAAACATGTTCCTACTCTTAGGAAAAAGGGATGAACATGTAAAAGAAAGGTATTAAGGGACAAATAAAGGGATGTCGACTTTGGGGATGAGTGGATGTTTTGTGTTTGCCAGTTTATTTTCATGTTGCTTTACTGTGTTATTTCTGAAAACTAATGTTTTAAACCTCTTTTACAAAATTCAATGACTAGTAGAATTCTCTTCTTTGCATTTAACTTAGATCCATTCAAAGTGACTGAAAATATTGTTCATCACATGATTATCAAATGACTGACAAGAATATAAAATTAAATTTAGTGACATAATTTGTCACTGTCTTGCTAACTGTGCTGTAATTTTTTTAAATGTCTTGTTTTTAATATAGCAGACTATCAATACTGGCTGGATTAGGTTGAATAAAGAATTTTTATGTTCTCTAGGTGTACTTTGTTTGTTGAACAACTACCAAAATATAATTAATTCTGTATCTATATTGTTGTTGTTGTTATGTGCCGTCGAGTCGGACCCACCTCATAGTGACCCCTCCTTGGGTTTCAAGGCAGTATCACTATGGAAGTAGATTGCCCCATCTTCCTTCCGAAGAGTGGCTGATGGGTTTGAACCACCAGCCTTCTGGTTAGCAATCAAGTGCCTTAGGCACTATG
>NW_006921880.1:1571643-1576468 GCF_000298275.1 Orycteropus afer afer
GGGTTTGAACCGCCAGCCTTCTGGTTAGCAGTCAAGTGCCTTAGGTATTACGCTACCAGAGCTCACCTGTATCTATATAGTTCTCTTTAAATCCTAGTTATCAAGCCATTAGGGAGATTTTCTCTTAATAAAAAAAAATCTACATGGGGAATTTGTCTTAATTTTGTAAGCAGGCTGCCATAAAGTCCAAGTATATTCTAATGATTAAAATGTATCCCATCTCACCTACCCTCAGAGCTGCTTGGACTACGTATGCTTAGACAGGCAACTCTAGTCTCCTTGCTCGTGATGGACTTCCATTCTGGTGACTCCAACAGAAATCATTCTGACATAAGTTGAGTACAGCAGCATTCTGTCTTTAAATGCCTTGAAACCAGGCTTCAGCTCCACCTCCTTGTGAATTAGGTCCATCCTGGCATCCTTTTCCAAAACACTGAAAATCTTTTTGTTAATATGTACTACATACACTGTTGCGATGTGTAATTTGCTGATGTTAAAAAGGAAAAAAAAATTATATATATATATGGATGGTCATTGGTGTGGTTCGTTATATCTCAAATACGTGTCAAGTTGAGGGCAGTAGCCTTTCTACAAGATCTGTGGGTGGTCCCATACCGTGAAGTCTTACTTTAGTGTGTTCAAAATACATAAAATACAACTTGCTCCCTCTGAGATACTAAGAACTTAATTTCTAAAGTAGAAAATTAGAATCTTCTAGATGGACTAAAATAATGCCGTTCCATCCATGGGCAATTTTGTTCTAAGACATTTCATTTATCTTCATCTGAGTACTGATTTGGACACTCCTGGATGCATATTCTAACTCAGATTCTTAACTCGTTGTAGGCCAAGTTACTTTCCCTCTCAGACCCTCAGTTTACTCATCAGTAAAAAGATTACTAAAACCTATTTCCTATGTTATGAGGATTAAGTGACATGACATCCTGGGACAATGTTTGATATACAGAGAAACTAAACCTGTGCTGATTTAAGTGCATAGTTGTTTCTCTATATCAAACATTGTCCTAGGCTATTATGTCATTTAATAATCCTTACAATAACCCAGGAGATAAGTTTGATTTCTGGACTGCTGCTTCTGTGGGCATTGATAGTGAATCCAAGTGCAATGAAATCCTTGAGAACAATCTTTTCTCCATTTATCGGGATGTTGCTCACTGGTCCAGTTGTAATGTTTTTTTGTTTTATGTTGAGGTGCACTCCAAACTGAAGGCTGAAGTCTCTGATCTTCATCAGTAAGTGGTTCAAGTCATCTTCACTTTCAGCAAGCAAGGTTGTGTCATCTGCATACTGCAGGCTGTTAACAAGTCTTCCTCCAATCCTGAGGCCATGTTCTTCTTCACAGAGTCCAGCCTCTCAGATGATTTGCTCATCATACAGATTGAATAAGTACAGTGAAAAATACAACCCTGACACACACCCTTCCTGATTTTAAACCATGCAGTATCCCCTTGTTCTGTTCAAGTAACAGCTTCTTAGTCTATGTACAGGTTCCCCATGAGCATAAGTAAGTGTTCTGGAATTCCCATTCTTTGCAATGTTACCCATAATTTGTTTTGATCCACACAGTTCAATGCCTTTGCATAGTCCATAAAACACAGGTGAACATCTTTCAAGTATTCCTGGCTTTCAGCTAAGATCCATGTGACATCAGCAATGATATCCCACGTTCCATGTCCCCTTCTGAATCCAGCTTGAATTTCTGGCAGTTCCCTGTCAATATATTGCTGCAACCTTTTTTGAATTGTCTTCACCAAGATTTTACTTGTGTGTGATATTAATGATATTGTTAAATAATTTCCACATTCTTTGGATCACCTTTCTTTGGGATGGGCACAGATACCAATCTTTTCCAGTCAGTAGGCCAAGTAGCTCTCTTCCAATTTTCTTGGCATAAACAAGTAAGCACTTTCAGTACTGCATCTTTTTGTTGAAACATTTCAGTGGGTATCCCATCAATTCCTAGACTTTTGTGTTTTGCCAATTCCTTCACTGTGGCTTGGGCTTCTTCCTTCAATACCATTGGTTCTTGGTCAGATACTATCTTCTGAAATAGTTGTATATCATCCAGTTCTTTTTGGTAGAATGATTATTCCTTCCATCTTTTGATGTTTCCTGCATCATTCTATATTTTGCCCACCGACTTCTTCAATATCGCAACTTGAGCTTGAATTTGTTTCTTAAATTCTTTCAGCTTGAGAAATGTCAAGCATGTTTTTCTTCCCTTTTGATTTTCTAACTCCAGGTCTTCTCACATTTCATTATAATACATTGTCATCTCCAGCTGCCCTCTGAAAATTTCTGTTCAGCTCTTTCATGTCATCATTTCTTCCATTTGCTTTAACTACTCTCCATTCGAGAGCAAGTTTCAGAGTCTCTTCTGATGTCCATTTTGGTTTTTCTTTCCTGTCTTTTTAATGACCTTTTCCTTCATGTGTGCTCTTCTTGATGTCATCCCACAATTCATCTGGTCTTCAGTATTGGTGTCCAGTGCATCAAATCTATTCACAAGATGGTCTCTAAATATATCAGGTGGGATATATTCAAGGATGTATTTTGGCTCTTGTGGAATTATTTTAGTTTCTTTGACCTTCAACTTAAACTTGTATATGAACAATTGACGGTCTATTTCACAGTCAGTTCTTAGCCTCATTCTGACTAATACTGAGCTTCTCAATCATCTCTGCACAGATGCAGTCAATTTGATTCCTGTACATACCATCTGGCAAGATCTAGGTGTATAGTCATCATTCATGTTGTTGAAAAAAGGTATTTGCAATGCAAAAGTCATTCGTCTTGCAAAATTCTATCATGCAATCTCCTGCGTCATTTCTATTACTGAGGCCCTATTTTCCAACTACCAATGCTTTTCCTTTGTTTCCAAATTTTGCATGCCAATTACCAGTAATTGTCAATACATCTTGATTGCATGTTTGGCTGATTTTAGATTGCAGAAGTTGGTAAACAAAAATCTTCAATTTCTTCATCTTTGGCTTTAGCTCTTGGTGCATCAATTTAAATAGTAGTATTAATTAGTCTTCCTTGTAGGCACACATATATTATCTTATTACTGACAGCATTGTACTTCAGGATAGACCTTGAAATGTTCTTTTTCATGATGACCGTAACACCATTCCTCTTGAATTTATCATTCCTGGCATAGTAGACCGTACAAATGTCTGATTCACAATGGCCAATACCAGTCCATTTCTGCTCACTAATGCCTAGGATTCCAATCTGTATGTGTTCCATTTTATTTTTGACAACTTCTTAGTTTTCCTAGATTTATACTTTGTACATTCCACGTTCCAATTATTAATGATGTTTGTAGTTCTCATTTGGAGTCATGCCACATCAGCAAATGTGCTGGATACTTGATAGACCTTTCCAATCATTAAACTCACACCCTCTGTTTCTGGGAAGCTTTCTTGAATTATTCCTTGATCACTTTCTTCTTCTTTAGCTTCATTTTATTTTCTTCCTGCAATCCCTGTTAGTGAGATGTTTAATTCTGTGAATCAATCCCCTAATTTTCTTGTCTTCTCCCTCCTATGATCTGACTTCTTATCAAAAGTTATTTGACTTTAACTTCTAACCCTTCTGTTGCAGTTTTCATTTTGGCTATCATATTTTGAATTTGTAACAGTTTTTTCTTTATTACTCTCAGAATTTTTCATTTTCTTCCCCCAGATAGTTTCTGATATTCTCACCAAATCTTTACTTACATTAGTTCTTAGAATTAATAACTGGGCTTTGCTCAGCATTATTTAAGTACTGTTATGTGAGCCAGGAAGGGCCATAAGTCACATCAGGCTTGGAGGAGTTTTGTTTTGTTTTAGTTGTTGAGCTTTGTTGTCTGGGCTCCAATAAGGCATCTCAATTGGAAAAATACTCTGCCTAAAGAAAGAATCCTGGAAGCAGCTCAAGAAAAACAGCAAGTTGCCTACAAAAGGCTACTAATGTGACTAAGCTCTGGTTTCACAGTGGAAACCAAGCAGGCACAAAGGCAATATAAAACCCTGAAAAAAAAAAAAAAAAAATTACCAAGTAAGATTTATATACCCAGCAAAATTGTCCCTAAAATATAATGGCAAAATTAGGACTTTTCCAGATAAATAAAAGTTAAGAGAATTTATAAAAACTAGACCAACCTTACAAAACATGCTAAAAGGTGTCCTTCAGACAGAATCAACAGCAGACAACAAGGTGAGATTTACACACATGTCAATATCACCTAGAAATCAGGCCAGATATAGATGTACCCAAAGTAAAATAAACTTACTATGCTGAAAAGAGGGAACCAGAGACATTAATTTGTAAACAAGGACAACTGCAAAGCAAAAAGAGGGATTAAACAGAGAACTTCCAAATGGAGAGGAAGTTAAGATGATTTCAAGATATGAGGGACTCAAAATACACAAACAGCAGAGGAGAAACCAGATGACTGAGACCTTCTAAAGATTACATTTTTGTGTGCTTCCAAAGACTTCTCCAAAAGAGTCAAAAGAGAACCTACAGATTGGGAAAAAATATTCGGTAATGACATATCCGACAAGGGACTTATCTCTAGAATTTATAGAAAACTCCAACACCTCAATAACAAAAAGACAAACAATCCAGTTAAAAAATGGGCAGGAGACATGAATAGATACTTCACCAAGGAGGATATTCAAGGGGCCAACAAACACATGAAGAAATGCTCACGATCACTAGCTATTAGAGAGATGCAAATCAAAACAACAATTGAGATACCATCTTGCTCCAGCACTAGTAGCAAAGTTCAACAAGACAGAAAATAACAAATGCT
>NW_006921880.1:1577396-1577873 GCF_000298275.1 Orycteropus afer afer
AGTAGTTGAACCTGTGGGCTTGGGACCATAGTCACAGAGGACATCAAGCTCAATTGGCATAACATACTACACAAAACATTGTCCCACCTCCCACTGTGGCAAGTAGTGACTGAGATCTTAAAAGCTTGCAATCTGCCATCTAGATGCAACAATGGGTCTTTCCTCCTCCAGAGCCAAGAAGAATGAAGAAAACCAAAAATTCATGGAAACAATTAGTCCTGGCGACTGGTACACCATCCAATCTACAGCCTATATGACTATGAGACCAGAAGAAATAGATGGTGCTTGGCTACTACTGCCCACCACTTGGAAGAAGATCTTTGTAGGAGATCCTGGATAGACAGAACAATATGGAACAAAATTCAAAATCATTTGGAGGTGGGGAAAAAAGCGGGGAATGGGTTTGCTGGCCCGAGGGAGCCTGGTGGAACTGCTGAAACTATGGCCCCTAGCTGCCCTTCAGGTCTGGAATTGAAC
>NW_006921880.1:1588664-1592528 GCF_000298275.1 Orycteropus afer afer
ACTTGTCAACCTTGGGGCTTCTCAGCCTTAGCAGCCAGCAGCTGTCTGAATGAAGAAATGCCTCTAGCTCCAGTGGGCTGGGAGCAGGAGGCAGAGCTGGACCCCAAGGTTGAGGGGCTTTCACCCAGCCCCTAGATCCTGGCACCTTGAACTTGGACTTAAAGCCTCCAAACTGTAAGAATAAATTTCTGTTTGTTAAAGTTATCCCATTTGTGGTTTATTTCTTGTCAGAGCGGCACTAAGTAACCAAAACAAAAAGAAAAAAAGTTTTCTCTTAGTTTCCTAAATATTATGTGCTTGTAAAAATTTCAAGTCATATAACCAAACAAACTCACTGTCATTGAGTCGATTCTGACTTACAGGAACCATCATTGGGTTTTCAAGGCTGTAAATCTTCACAGAAGCAGACTGCCTCATCTCTCTTCCACAGAATGGCTGGTACATTTGAACACTGACTTTTTGGTTAGCAGCCAAATGCCTTAACCACTACACCACCAGAGCTTTATAACTCTAAAGAGGCATACTAATACTTAAAGTGAAAAGTTCCACCCTTCCACATCCTATTCTTAGAGTTAATTTGGTGTATACCTTCTCTTCCAGCCCTTTTCCTACATAGTACAAAAACATCTGTAGGATTTCTTGTTTTTGTTTTCTAACACAGATGACTCTCTGTGTACACAAATGAGCCTAGTGTGTTTACAAATTATTCTGCAACTTATTTTTTTCACTTAACAATGTATCTTAGTCTAATTTCCACGTCAATTCATGAAGCTCTGTCTTGGCTATTTAATAGCTGAAATGCTGTTGTGTTAGATATACTGCCCTATTTAACCAACACGTTTTGGTTGCTTCAAAAATTTTCTTGCTTTTACAATGATCACTGTGCTTAGTTAAGTCTGTGTGTCAACTTGACTGATCCTGGTTGAATGGCAGGGCAGCTGGATGTAGTTATTCCCCATGGTGAGGCTGGTAATTAACTCCACTGTGGAATTTATTGGAGCAGCTGAGTAGCTGCTTTGGGTATGTGGTCTGCCTCCCATTAATAAGCAGCAGCTTTGGGAATGGTCTCCAGCCTATGGCACGCTTGGACCCTTCATGTAGCCATGTCATTGTTCAGCAGCCTGCCATGCTCTGCCCACCTTGGGACTTTCAATGGACTTGAATTAATAGCCTGCTGTGTGGTTTGGTAACATCAGGACTGTGCCCTTTTATTTGTTAACCTTGGGCTTGTTAGCCTCAGCACCCAGGAGCTGCCTGAGTGAAGAGATGCCTCTAGCTTCAGTGGGCCGGGAGCAAGAGGCAGAGCTGAAGCCTAAGGTTGAGGGGCTTTCACACAACTCCTAGAGCGTGGCACTTTGAACTCTTGGACTTCTAGCCTCCTGAACTGTAAGAGAATAAACTCCTATTTGTTAAGGCCATCCCATTTGTGGTATATTCCTCTCAGAGTGGCACTAGGTAACCAGAACTATCAGCCTCATACAATACAGTATGCACCTGTGCAAGTATTTCTCAAGTCTAGTGTAGTGGTCATTGAGATGAATTCTGAAGTTAAACTGCCTGGATTGAAATACTAGGATAAGGATAAAAACCAAAATCAAACCAAACACACTTCCGTCTAGTCGGATCTGACTCATAGTGACCTCTCCTTGGGTTTCTGAGGCAGTATCACTACGGAAGTAGATTGCCCAACCTTCCTTCCAAGGAGTGGCTTATGACTTTGAACTGCCAGCCTTCTGGTTAGCAGTCAAATGCCTTCGGCAGTATGCCACCAGAGCTCCTAGGATAAAGATAATATTTCTAAGATATATATATTTTCCCTCTGCTCAAGATCTGACTTTTGATGCCTGGAAAACAGTCTGTATAATATACTAGGATTTTATAGGAGATATGTAATCACTATATCATGACCATGGCAAATTGTCATCTTTAGTGTAAGTAAGGTAAATACTGATGCTTAGTTTTTATTATTATCAATAAAATTAAAAAATAATTATTATTATCACCACCTCTTAAGGTAGAGCATAGTAATTACTTAAGGAAAATGACATTATTACCACTTAAAATTGATTATTCCACTAGACAGGTCAGTTAATAAAAATGTATTTGTAGTAATTGAAGCATTTCACATTAAGCTAGTTACATGAAAAAATCCAAACAATTTGCATTTTAAATAACAGTGAACAGGCCTGCTGAGGCCCAGAAGGGAAGACATTAACTGGTAATTAGAAAAATCAATCTCTTAGCTGAAAGTTTTATTACAATAGCTTGCCTTGCTCTTTATCCTAACATTTTACCTGGCAAGAAGCAGAGACTGGAGATGTGAGGGTTCCTGGTGGGGTCTACGTTTAGGATCCTGATACGGACCAGTAGCACCTCAGGGTGGTCACTTCACATCATGAACATTTGCATTAGGGATTGTTGTTGTTACTGTTAGCTGCTGCCAGGAGTCAGCCCCTGAAGCTTGGTGACTCTGTCTATTACAGAGTAAAATTGCTCCAGAGGGATTTTCTGTCTGTAAACTTACAGAAACAGACTGCCAGACATTTCTTCCATGGAGCCACTGGGTAGGTTCCATCTGTCAACCTTCAGGTTAGCAGCTGATTGCAAATTGCTTATGCTCCCAGGCTCCTTCACTAGGCATTCCTGTCCTTTTATACCTTGGAAATTGAAGCGCAGAGACTGTCATTTATGGTTTCTTGTATGCATCCCTCACAAACTAAGACTGGCTGAATGAAGTGACAGGGAGATTTTCCAGCAAGGAGCTTGCAGAATTGGAGGGAATACAGGAGAGCCTGGGCAGGAAACAGGCAGGGTTCCAGCAAGCCCACAGGAGCAGAGGCAGGAACCGAGTCCAAGAGCAGGAAGCTCTGGCCTGGGCTCTGACACTCTGTTCCGATTCTGACTCCAGGGAGGAAGCAAGCATCCAACTCACTGGCAGCATTACCTTGGCATCATCTGGGAGCTTGTTAGAAATGCAGAGTCTCAGGCCCTGCCCCAGACTTACTGAATCAAGATATGCACTTCACTCCACGACGACGTGGAGTTCCAAGATCTTCAGATCTCAGCATGTTACTGTTTGGGAAGCACTGGGCAGAGCACAGGAACCGTATATAACAGGGTGGAACTGCCCCAGGCCCCACAGGATTTCCCAGGCTGGTACAACAAGGCATTAGTGAGCTGAAATGGACTGGTTTTGGTCATTTGGAATCAGACCACCATGTGGTCTACTTTGCCAGGAATGACAATTTGAAGAGGAATGGAGTGGTGTTCATCACAAAGGATGTTTCAAGATCCGTTCTGAAGTACAATGTTGTCAATGATAGGATAATATCCATGCACCTACAAGGAAGACCAGTTCAAATTTATGCACCAACTACCAAAGTCAAAGATGAGGAAAATGAAGAATTTTATCAGCTTCTGCAGTCTGAAATTGACTGAACATGCAATCAGGATGTGTTAATTATCACTGGTGACTGGAATGCAAAAGTTGGAAACAAAGAAGAATCACAGGTAGTTGGGAAATTTGGCCTTGGTGACAGAAATGATGCTGAAAATCGCATGATAGAATTTTGCAAGACCAATGACTTACTCAAATACCTTTTTTCAACAACACAAACAGCGGCTATACGTGTGGACGTAGCCAGATGAAATACGCAGGAATCAGATTGACTGCATCTGTGGTAAGAGGCAAAGGAAAAGCTCAGCATCTTCAGCCAAAACCAGGCCAGGAGCTGATTGTGGAACAGACCATCAACTGCTTATATGCAAGTTCAACTTGAAGTTGAAGACAATTAAAACAAGTCCACGAGAGCCAAAATATGATCTTGAATATATCCCTCCTGATTTTAGAGAGCATCTAAAGAA
>NW_006921880.1:1594308-1634401 GCF_000298275.1 Orycteropus afer afer
GATTGACACGGTGGCTGCGACAATGGGCTCAAGTATAGCAAGGATCATGGAGCTGGTGCAGGACCGGGCGGTGTTTTGTTCTGCTGTGCATAGGGTCACTATGAGTTGAACATGACTTGACGGCACCAGACAACAACAATCTTTCCAGGGGTACATCACCAGGTCTTCTGTGGAGCAGTTGGTGGTGTCAAACTGATGAACTTTCCATTAGCAGCAGAGCACATAACCACTGTGCCACCAGGGCTCTCTTGGGCAGAGCTCTAATGAACACCTAATCCTTGATCAACCTCCCTATGAGAGTTACTCTTGTGGATTTCCTTGACAGGAAATTTAGGGTACTGTTCACAGAAAGAAGGGGGATGGGGTCTAGGTGGTCAAAAAAGAGTAAACTTCCACTGCAGAGACTTTTAAGTTGCCCAAAGTCCCACAGCGCAGGCTGCTTTCCAATGCCATGCTGGCCCCACAGCACCAGACTGCCTCCCACCTCCCCACCACCAGAGCATGTGGGCCAGACAATTCCTGTTACACTGGGACAAGGTTTTTCACTCCAGGTTAGATTTCTCAGGGGCTGCTGAAATTGGGAGCTCTGAGAGGCCTCTGCTATGAAATCCTTGATCTTTTTAAATTGCTAAATGTTAAAGCCTTTTTTTCCCCTCTTACACAACTTTTTGGGCAATGATTGTTAAGCCAGCAGCTGCATCCATTTTCATCAGCAATGCCTCTCACAGAGACCAGCTATAGATTTATCGTTCTGTTAAGAGGATGATGAAGATGAACATGAGGCCTTGAATCCAGGTGCCTGGGGATGATGTAATCACTTGGTTTGGCGTTGCAAAGCCAGAACCAAGAATGGGAGACGTCTCCCAAATGGCACTAAATGGCAAAGAAGGGCAGCTTCGCTTTCCTTAATGTGGCATTGCCTTGATGAGGGGCTTTCATAAGGGGAAGCCTTCTTTGTAGACTCTCCCCCTCTTGGAGTCCTGCCCCCTTCCCCCAGCTTTTCCTGCAAAGGCATAGCAGGAGTGAGGCACATGGGCTGCTATCCTTGGTCCTGAATCATTGTAGGCATCAGGGCAGGGGTCCCAACCTGGCTGTAAATCCGAGTCAGTGGGGAGGCTTGACAAAAGTACAGACTGCAAAGCCCTACCCTTAGATATTCTGACTGGACTCCATAGGTCTCTCTGTCTCTGCATTAAAAAACAACAACAACAAAAACAAACAAAACAAGAGCTCAGATGAATCTGATACTCAGTTCACGGACTACAGGTTGTTAATCACTCGCTTAGTGCCCTTAACCCTGTGCAGTGGGCATTTGTGGCCTTGTTGTTAGTCTCAGCATCCATTTCCAAGCCTTCTGGAAATGTACTGGGGTTCTCCTTAGCAATGTCACCTCTCTCCATACTCAGGTTTGGGGAAGGCTGGCTCCGCTCCAGGCTGTTCGGTCTACCCCAATTCCTAACCACAGTTACTGGCTCTGAGGGGATCCAGTGTGGGCCAAAATGGGGCAGGAAGATGTGGGGTGAGGCTAGTCCTGATCGTGGGGCCAATCTGGAGATAGGAAGAGGTGAGAAATCACGACCACACCCAAATGACCTTGTTTTAAGCCCTGAATGAAGTGGCTCTGAAGCCAGAAATTCCCCCTGGACTTTTCAGAGAAGAGTTAATACACTCTCTTCATTTCTTAAGCCAGTTTAGGCTGAGTTTCCAGTCACTGACAACCAAACCCAACTACCTTTCCTTAGCACTCTGGTGACTCTTGTGCACTCTCTCCTAAAAGTTCTGAACCAAGTGAGAGAAAAAACAGGGTAGGGGAAAGAGAGAGAAAGGAAAATAAGCTCAGAGTTTGCCAGGGAGAAATAAGTTATTGTTGTTATGTGCCATCGAGTCGGACCCGACTCATAGCGACCCCTCCTTGGGTTTCTGAGGCAGTATCACTACGGAAGTAGATTGCCCAACCTTCCTTCCAAGGAGTGGCTGGTGGATTTGAACTGCCAACCTTCTGGTTAGCAGTCAAGTGCCTTAGACACTACGCTACCAGAGCTCCTTGGGAGAAATAAGAGTGATTCTAATTTGGATACTGTTTTCCAATATTCACAGTTACCCCAGGATGAAACCCCCACTAATCATGGCCTAAACATCACTTGAACTGAAAGAGAGTAAAAAGTGGATGAGTTGAGAGAGGCCTGGCAGGACCAGTGTTGATACACCACCAGCCAAGGTGCACTTGGCTGGGTAACATCACAGTGTTCACAGTTTTTCTTAGTTTTATTTTCTATCTCTATGAAAACAAATGTGCTGACTCTGGCTCTGTCCCTGATCCTGGGATTTGTGCTATGCAGTGTTCATGGTTGATTTCACTGCAGCTTTGAAAGCTCTATCAGGTTTCTACAATGTTTGTCCTCTCTGGGGAGTTGGGGAAGTATGGAATCCCCCATCAGCAAGGATAAGCTCACCCTTTGCTCCCTACTATGGCACTATGGGTGACACATGTGATACTCACACTCAACAGAGTATTAGGCCTGTAACACCCAACCCACTGCCACTGAGTCAATTCCAATTCATAGCAACCCTATAGGACAGAGTAGAACTGCTCTATAGGGTTTCCAAGGCTGTAAATCTTTACAGAAGCAGACTGCCACATCTTTCTCCCACAGAGTGATGGTTGGGTTCAAATTGCTGACCTTTCGGTTAGCAGCCAAGCACTCTAACCATTGCACCAGTAGGTCTTGTTAAAGACCCATAACAGAAATACTGAAATATCAAAATGTCTTCAGGACTGGAGGGGATAACCCACAGTGGTATAATTTCAAGGCCTCATTTCTCCAAGTAGGAAGTCCATTTGGGAATAGGGAGGCATGACAAAAACACCTGTAGTAGTTTTGAGAGTATCTCTGTCTGGCTAGGGCAGGGGTGAAAAAATCGTATTAGTGGGCATTGAAGTGGGTTAATGTTTGCATTACTGGAGAAGGGAGAATTGGCTGGCAAAGGTTCTAGGACAGAGGTAATTAGATAAGAGGCAAGAACCCAGATGAGAGACCACTGGGGAGATCTAAGAAGCCAGGGAAAAACATAAAAGGAAGATATTTTTAGGCATGTGAGATTGGATTGCAGGACAATGGATCAGACTAGGTGTCTGGGAAAAGGCTTGAAAGCTAGTAAGCCCAAGAAAAAGAGTGTTAGTACAAAGTTATGGTGTTTGAATGACTGTCAGGAGATGTGTAATATTTAACAAATTCCTGGAGGGCCAGAGGCCTCTCAGCTGTCCAAGGCCACACCTCTCATGTGGTGCAAGATCATCAGATCATAAACATCATATTACACTGACCTTTTCAGATGTTGTGGCTGAAAGTCAGGAGGCAGAGAGCAAAATGTGGCTTCTAGGGATTTTTTTTTTTTTTTAATTTTTATTGTGATTTGGGTGAAAGTTTACAGAGCAAATTAATTTTCTATACAGCAGCTCACATACACTTTGTCTCATGACATCGACTACAGTTTACCACAATGTAACAGCTCCCCTCCCACTTCCTCCCCATAGTCACCTCTTCCCTGTGTCCTTCCCCTCCATGCACTCCTGCCTCCCAAGCTGTCTCCCTGTGCATACACAGCCCTTGTATTCTCTCATGACTGATCTCTCCAAGGAGTGCATCTACCTATTGTAAATGTTCAGCTCATATGCCTGTCTTTTGTTCAGCTTGAGGCCACAGGAGTGGGTTCAATTCCAGACTTAAAGGGCAATTAGGGGCCAGAGTCTCAGTGGTTCCATCAGGTTCTATCAGACCAGCACACCTGGTCCTTTCTTTTTGTGATTTTGAGTTTTGTTCCACCTTGTTCTCCCACTCTATGCAGGATCTCCTACAGAGATCCCCCTCCAAGTGGTTGATAGTGGTAGCCAGGCACCATCTAGTTCTTCTGGTTTTGTAGTCGTATAGGCTGAGGATCTCATGGTGTACCAGTCACTTGGACTAATTGTTTCCATGAATCTTTGGTTCTCTTCATTCTTCTTTGCTCTGGATGAGGAGAGACCCATGGTTGCATCCAGATGGCCACTTGCAAGCTTTTAAGATTCCAGTTGCTACTCGCCAAAGTAGGATGTGGAACAATGCTTCTGTGTAGTATGTTATTCCAACTGAGCTTGATGTCCCCTGCGACTATAGTCCTGAGCCCACAGGTCCAACTACTCACTCCCTCTGGGTAGCTGGCTGTGGCCAAGAAGGGACTACAACCTTGCCTCTTGTCAGCTCTACCATACATCTGGGAATTCTCACAGAACAAAGCTATACACTTGTAGAAACATTGTCTGCCAACCCTACACATGGTCTTGGGCACACTCTCCCCCTGCATGGACATAGCTAATAGTTCAGCCTGTCCACCCATCTATCTGCCCGTATATCCATATATGCATTCACTGACAATGCAGTACTATATGTGCAAACTGGTTCATCTTTGCTGTCCGTACCTCCCATGTACCTCTTTATGTCTTCCTCTTCTCTAGGGATTGGTTTTGTTCTGGTTCTTGGCCTGGGAAGTGGTTTACGGGAGCTCATCTTTAATTATTTGTTATTTAGACTTTTCTGTATATTTTACAATAAAAGAGTGAAAAATAAAAGAGTCAAAGGCTAACAGAGAAGCATTCTGAGTCATCGAGAATCTGGGAATCAGGGAGGAGGGGTATGTTCTAGGGGGTTTGTTATTACATGGACTAGAAATACTATCTATGAAAAGTTTTATATAGGAAAATGTTATTGCTACAGAGTCAGGTGGGGAAAAAAAAGACTACAAATTATATTAAAATACTATCTACAAAACCTATAAAAAATATATGTATAGGAAAAGGAATTGGAAAGAAAAGAGCTATTACCACATCCCTTACTCTCACTACCCAAAATAAAGGGAAGTGGTTTGGTGGGGTACTGCCTGGTTCCAGAACAACGCAGTATAATGGTCAAAATGACATTTAAGGTTTTAGAGGTCCAATTCCAGCTCTGCCACTTACTACTTGGCCCCTTGAGCAAATTGCTTAACCTTGCTGACCTCAGTTCCATGATCTGTGAAGTGAACATGAAAAATACCACAAGAGAAAGGAGTTTTGGGCAAAAAAAAAAATCTTCTCTTAATTTCCCTTAAAGTTTTCTTAATTTCTTTTGAAAACCTAAGATTGCACACTAAAAACTACACACTTTAGACAGGTGAACTTTATGGTATGTAAATTTTATCTCAATAAAGCTGTTTAGAGATATAAGAATGCATAATTAAAAATTTATAACACTATTACTTGGTTTTAACGGATATAGCTGCACTACTATATATGACAACAATAGCACAAAGAGTGGGAAGACATGGAGCTTTATTGGAACAACATTTCTATATTTGACCAACATTAAGTCAGTATTAACCTGAAGTAGATTGTGATGGGTTAAAATGTATGCTATAACCCTCAGCACTATCGACATTCGGGGAGAGATAATTCTTCGTTGTGGTGGGCTGTGTATTGTAGGATCCTTAGTAGCATCCCTGAGCCCTTGCCAACACAACCTCCCTCCAAGTTTTGATAACAAAAATGTTTCCAGACATTGGCAAATGCCGCCACCTGGGCAAAAACCACCCCCAGTTGAGGCTTACTATCCTAGAGCAACCACTAAGAAAATTACCAGGGGAAAAAAAGTAACAGAAGACTTAGAATGGTATATTAAAAACATTTGTTTTACACAAAAGAAGGCAATAAACGAACAACAGAGGAACAAAAGACATAATTTATACAGAAAATAAATAGTAAAGTGGCTGATGTAAATCCCACTATATCAATAATTACATTAAACATGAATAGACTAAACAGTCCCATCAAAAGACAGAGATAGTCAGACTGGATAAAAAGCAAGACCTAGCTATATACTGCATGTAAGAGACATATTTTAGATTCAAAGACGCAAATAAGTGGAAAGTAAAAGGTTAGAAGATGTACCGTGAAAAAGTAACCCAAAGGGTGTTGGAGTGGATAAATTAATATCAGACAAAATAGACTTTAAGAAATAACACTAGATACAAAGAGGGATAGTATATAAAGATGTAATGATTAGAATCACATATGCATCAAAAAACAGAGCCTCAATATATATGAAGAAAAAGCTAACAGATTTGAAACAAGAACCAGAACAACTAGACAGGAAACCATTAAGAATAGAGATCATCATCCAATATGACTGGACATGAAACAATCCACCACCAATAGCAGGATGTACATTCTTTCCAAGCACATTTAAAACATAGCCTCGATACACCATGTGCTTGACCAAAAATAAAAGCAAACCAAGTAACAATAAATACAAAGCACTGAAATCATGCCAGAAAGGCTCTCTGACCACAATAGAAATAAATTAGAAATCAGCAACAGTGGAAAATGTGGGAATTCCACAAATATTCAGAAATTACACAACACATTTTTAAATAACTCATGATTCACCAAGAAATCACAAGGGAAAAGTTTTCTGAGGCTCCCTGTAGCTGTAACAATCATGCAGTCTCTGCAAGGTTAAGTAACTTGCCTCAGGTCTCCTGGCTAGTAATCACCTGAATCAATTCACAGACAGGTCTGTCTCAGCCCAGAGACCTGCACCTTGATTACTTTCCTACCCAGGTCTTCATATGTAAGTGAAAATCTTACAACCATGATTCTATTTCTACTCCTATTCCCATCTCCTGAAGGCTGGCTTATTAATGAAGCCAAAAATCAATGTGAGGGACACAGAAACCTCTGCTTTCTACAGAAACTCAGTTTTTTTCAAGAAAGCCACAGAAAGATATCATTTGACCCAACAATCCCATTACTAGGTATATATTCTAGAAAGGTGAGAGCCAGGACAGGAACAGATATACACACTCACGTTCATTGCAGCACTATTTACAATAGCAAAAAGATGGAAACAACCTATGTGCCCATTAGCGGAAGAGTGGATGACCAAACTATGGTACATACACATAATGGAATGCTATGCAGCACTAAAGAATAATGTAGAGTCTGCAAAACATCACATAACATGGATGAACCTGGAGGACATTATGCTGAGTGAAATAAGTCAATCACAAAAGGACAAATATAGTATTAGTTCCTTCTTGTGGAAGGTCAAGGAAAGGCTTTATATATGGAGGGAAATGTTCTTTGTTGGTTGCCAGGGGTGGGAGGGGAGGGGAGGGAACACTGCAAAAAAAAAAAAAAATGCATTGACCCATGCCACTTTAGTTTTGTGTATTTCACTGTACATAAATTATATTTCAATAAAATGCATTTTTTTAAAAGCTACAGAAGACAGAAAAGAATGTAACTTCATTGTAATGTTCCAATTCACAAGTCATAATATTATTCCACTAGCGCCTATCATTCAAAATGTCTCATATCAGAAAGTGAACTGTTATTTAACTTCTGAAGGGCCCATTCATAATGCATCACAATTTTCTCCAACTGAGAATGTGGGTCATCTTGGCGTTTTCTTCGTCTTACAGTTCACTGCAGCTACTTCTCAAAGCTAGGGCACTAAGTGTAGGGACTAAATGTCCTCATCAAAAAGAGATTCATGGGCCCACACGACACACATTTACAGAATCAAGTCGTTACCTCCCCCCTTTTGATTTTCAGATGAAGAAACACAGGCTCAGTAAGTTAAAGTGGATATACAATTTGGAAGGCAGTTTTGTCACACACAAGTATTTGTAATTCGAAGATGCAGATGAAAGTATTTATGAATAAAATACAATTAAATGGCAAAAATGCTGGTAATTATTGATGGATGAGTTGCATGAGGAAGGAGGTAGTGAGTTTGAGGGAGTTCATGGCTGATCAAGGAAAAAGAGATAACCACGAGATAGCAGTGTTGCACAATAAGATATTTATTGGGGCTTGATGAGCTCTGGTGGCGTAGTGCCTGAGGTGTTTGACTGCTAACCAGAGGGCTGGCAGTTCAAACACACCAGCCACTCCTTGGATGACTGAGCAATCTACTTCCGTGGAGATACTGCCTCGGAAACCCAAGGAGGGGTTGCTATGACTTGGAACCAACTGGACAACGGTGACTTTGGTTTGTTTTTTTGGATGCACTGATAGCTGCATGGGTGGGCTGGGGTCTATATCCCACAGCAAGTGGTCTTCCAGAGGGTAGCCATGTAGAGAGCCACCAGAAGGGCAAGGAAACTCCTTCCTGGGAAAAAGAAGGTGAAGGCTTAGAGGAGCCTGGGAAATACCCTTCTGCAGCAAGGTGGGGAGTGTCTGGGCCAGTCTCCAAAGGACAGCAGCCTCCTTGTAACTATAGGGCTTTCTCTTCTCCAGGGCTAGCAGAGATTGGGCACAGTTTCATGGGTGTGTAAAGCAGGCAGGCACTAAGGGGCTAAAAATCTGCTTATTAGGACTATTTTTAAACAATTGAATGTATACAAATTTGCCACTGGTGGGCTTTTTGGGCTAGTGAGCCCAGCCAATTATGAAGAAATAAACAAGGCCATCCCTCTCTGGCCCATTTATATAACAGAGGGTTTTTATACTATTTTTTTTCCCCTAACTTTGCCTATATTTGAAAACTTCATTAATACCAAGTTTTCTTTTCTTTTTCTTAAAGAAAGCAATAGATGACTGTGGTGGACAGGACATGCAAGTAAGTGGTGGGTGGTACAAGACCAAATTGGGAGATCAGAGGTTTCACTAAGAAGGTGACATTGGAGCAAAGACTTGAAGGAGGTGGGGGAGGGAGCGACTGATCTCTGAGGGCAGAAGTGTAACCAAGGATAGCCCTGAGTTGGGAGTGTGACTGTTATGTTCAAGAAACAAGAAGTCCAAAGGCTGTAAAAGAATGAGCAATGGGTGAAATAGTAGGAGACGCTATGAGAGAATGAATAGGGGTGGGTAGAGGAAGTAAATGCATGTAGGATCGTATCCAACAAAGAATTTGTATCTGAAATAGATAAAGAATACCTACAAACCAGTAAGAAAACGGTGAGCAACCCAGTAAAAGAATGGGCAAAAGACTTCAACAGGCACTTCAAGGAGAAGAAAATGGTCAAGAAGCACATGAAAAGATGTTCTACTTTATTAGGCATCAGGGAAAAACAAATTTAAACCACAGTGCTATCCCAGTACATACCCACAGAAAAGATAACATTTGAAAGGCAGAAAATACCAGGTATTACAGAGGTAACAGCATCCTCATGTACTGCTAGTGGGTGTATAAACTGGTACCAATTGGTACAAATGGCAGTGTCCATTAAAACTAAAAATATGCATATCTTACAAACCAGCAATTCCATTTGTAGGTATGTATCCAACAGACAAGGATATATGTGTTCAATGGAACAGGAATGTTTAAAGCAGTACTATTCTTAACATCTAAAAAATAAGAATTACCAAAATGTCCAGAAAAATAAACAAATTGTATTATAGACACACAATGGGCTACAATGCAGTGCAGTATTTAGAATAACTAAGTAAACAACATTTATAAATCGCCAAAAAATAAGGAGCAAAGCAAATAGACACAATGGATTTCCTGCTGTGTTATTCGATGTATGTAAAATTCACAAAGCTAATCTCTGCTGTAAGAAGACTGAATAGTGGTTACCTTTGGGGAGAAAGTGCCTGGAAAAGGGGTTGGGGGGGGTGTTTGGGGCTGGTAACGTTCTGTTTCTCAAACTGGATGCTAAAGAGGCAAGTTCAATTTGTGTACAGTCACAAGGAGTACACGGATGATTTGTGCACTTTTCTAAAGTTGTTGTTGTTGTTTGCCGTCGAGTCGGCCCCGACTCATAGCGACCCCTCCTTGGGTTTCTGAGGCAGTATCACTACGGAAGTAGGATTGCCCAACCTTCCTTCCGAGGAGTGGCTGGTGGGTTTGAACCGCCAGCCTTCTGGTGAGCAGTCAAGTGCCTTAAGCACTATGCTACCAGAGCTCCCATTCTAAAGTATACTTCATTAAAAAGATTTTCAAAAATCATGTAGGGTCATCTCAGTTCCCTCCCATGAGCTATTGATGCCTGTCCAGGACCGCTACCAGAGCTCCCATTCTAAAGTATACTTCATTAAAAAGATTTTCAAAAATCATGTAGGGTCATCTCAGTTCCCTCCCATGAGCTATTGATGCCTGTCCAGGACCAGGGCCATGATGGACTGATGGCTTAAAAAAGAAATGACTTGCTTTCCCAACTCAGAGCTCAACCTCCACAACTGTGACGTTTTTCTTCTCATAACAAGTCCAGAGCTAGGCAGCCCTGGACTAGTACAGTAGCTACTGAGACTCAGCATCATGGAGGGACCCAGGTTCCTTCTGCCTGTCCTCCTTGCCATCCTTAGTTACACTGGCTTTTGTCCTCCCATTTGTCATCTCACGGATAGGTAATGGTTGCTCTACCTCCAAGCTTCATGTCCTCAGGAAGATTCCGAGCTAATGGAAAGGGGCCGAGGGGGAGAGAATTTTCTTCTAGCAAGCCTTTGTCATTTTCAGGAAGGGAAGCCCTCCCCAGTGACTGTCATCTACATCTACCTACCAGCAGAGAGATCAAGTTTACAATGTTCACAGCCGCTGTGGAAAAGTCAGGCAAAAGGGCTGGGGGAATGGAAGTTGGGAACTGTCAGTCAAGTACTTCAGACTGAAGAATCAATTCAAGTCACAGGATGGTATGTGTGTATTTCCTAAAATGCTAAAAGTGACATACATTAGGCTAATTTACTTCTGCAGAGGTTGGTTTCTATTTGCATACTTCTTGGAGTGACGTTATTTCAAAATTTTCCACTCTGTGATACATGAGCATTATTAAAAACCCCAAAAAGCAAACCATTGCCATCTGGTCGCTGCTGACTCATGGTGAACCTATAGGACAGAGTGGAACTGTCCCACAGCGTTTCTAAGGATGTAAATCTTCATGGTGCAGACTGCCACATCTCTCCCCCGGCAGAATGGCTGGTGGGTTCTGACTGCCAGCATCTCAGCTAGCAGCCAAGCCCTTACCCACTGCACCACCAGGACTCCTCACGAAGATTACCCCCCTGTGAAATGTCTTCAGTCTTAATGTCAGTGTATATGCTTTACTTATTTATTTTATAATCAAAGTGAGCTATTAAAAGGATTGAAAATTTCTAGATGTCAATGCAGGTAATTTGGTGAGTATTTTTAGCCACATGCTATTCCACCCTAATGGGTAGGAGCATTTTACCCATCCTTCCACACACTTGCCCTGCTTGGTATATTACATAAATCGGAGTCCATGCAGATGCAAAGTCAGAGAACAGGCTTTTTTAATTGGAGCCTTTCTTGCTGAGTAAGTGCTTTGTCTCCATCTAATGGACAATCCTATCTTTGCAACATCAGCTGTGGTTCTCAAACCAGGATCACCTCGAGTTCTGGTGGTGTACTGGTTGAAGCATTCGGCTGTTAACCAAAAGGTCAGTGGTTTGAACCCACCAGCCACTCAGTGGGAGAAAGATGTCGTCGTCTGCTTTCATAAAGATTTATGGTCTTGGAAACCCTATATTCTACTCTGTCCTAAAGAGTCAACTTGACAGCAGTAGGTTTGGTTTTAGTTTGGTGTTTATAAACAACCCCAACACGCAGCCCCTTCCTTCCCAGGAGAATTAAAGCAGCTCAGGGATAGAACCCAGGTGTCAAGGTTTTTTTTTTTTTTGTAATGCGGTAAAAGATAAACATGGAATTCGTCATTTTAACCATTCTCAAGTCTAAACTCAATGTTGTGCAACCATCAGCACTATTTGTTTTCCAAACTTTTTCATCACCTTCAATAGAAACACTGTCCTCATTAAATAATGAGCCCCATCTCCTCTTCCCCTCAGCTAACCACTGAACTACCTTCTGCCTCTATAGATGGGTCTAGTCTAGATATTTCATATAAATAGGATCATACAGTGTTTGTCCTTTTGTATCTGGCTTATTTCACTTAGCATAATGTTTCTAAGGTTCATGCATGTGGAATATTATATAGCAATAAACCAAAAACTATAGGTATACACACAAATGGATAAATCTTAATTAACTTTGTACAAAAGGATGCATATATTTTTACAATATTTATATAATGTTCAAAGCAGACAAAACTAATCTATATTGTTAGAAGCTGAGACAGTGATCACCTTTAGGTAACAGGGAGGGATGGAGACTGAGAAGGGGGAAGAAGGGATAGTAATACACCACTTGCTCTTACTTGTCATTAAACAGATGTGTCACTTGGTGATAATTCATTGAGCTGTATACTTTTTTCTGTACTTTTTTTTTTAAGGTTAAAAAACAAAATGAGATATTGGGAAAATGGTTTCATAAGAATCAATTAAGTCTCTCTTGTGTTCTTCCCCTGAAGCGGGAGTTTTCATCAATGAGATGTAACAGGGAGTGTTCCTCACTTTAATTACATAGGAATGAATCACTGTAGAGCTAGTGAAAAGGCAGATTTCACCCAGTAGCCTAGGCTGGGCCGCAGGGTCTCCATCTCTAGTAAGCTCCCAGCTGATGCCCATGCTGCTGGTCCACTGACCACACCTGAGTAGCAAGGACCAAGGGCAGCATTTCCTAAACTATGTTCCACCAACATTAATGTTATGCAGATTGTTATTAAACTTTTAATCAAAATTTACTTTAAAAATACAATACCAAGCACTTTTAGGCCATCCGTCTTGTTTTGTGATAATTTGTTTGAAAATAAGTGTGTCATACCTGAGAATAACCACAGTAAACTCTTAACAAACACAGCTATATGCCAGGCACTGTAACAGTACTTCACTTAATCCAGAAGAAGAATATGCCAGGAAATGGCAGGGAAGGTTACCTGATGGTGAACCAAGACATCTGGGATCTTGATGGATAAGTAGCACATAAAAACTGGCACCTGTATGGTGGACTGTCTATCGGAGGGGCCACAAATGTTTTCTGTAAATGGCCAGATGGTAAATATTTAGAATTTGCAGACCATAGGGGCTCTGTCACAACTACTCAACTCCACCATTACAGTGCACGAACACCCACATTATTGCTGGTACGTGCTGTCCACTCTGTTCTGACTCGTAATGAGCCTATGCACAACAGAACAAACACTGCCTGGGCCTGCGTTCTTCCTATTTGAACCAGTTCATTCCAACTGGCACCCCTGCTGGTAATTTGCATCTTCACACCAGATACACTGAATCAGAATCAACATTTTAACAACCTCCCCAGGTAATTCCACGTGTTGTGGCCACTGGGTCAATCCATCTTGTTAAGGGTCTTCCCTTTGTTGCTGATCCTCTACTTCACCGAGCACGATGGTCCCTCGATAACATGATCAACGTGAGACGCAGTCTCCCCATCTGCGTCCATGGAGCATTCTGGCTGTACTTCTTCCAAGCCAGAGATGTGGTTCCCTGGCAGTCCATGGTATATTCAATGTTCTTTGCTAACACCATAATTCAAATACATCAGTTCTTCTTTGGTCTTCCTTATTCATTGTCCAGCTTCTCCACGCATATGAGGTGATTTGAGAATACTACGGCTTGGGTCAGGTGCACCTTAGTCCTCAAGCTGACATGTTCGCTTTTTAAAGAGATCTTTTACAGCAGATTAGCCCAATGCAATGCATCCACTGATTTTCCTGACTGCTGCTTCCATGTTTCCACAGGAGTTGATTGTGGATCCAACTAAAATTGAATCCTTGACAACTTCAGTATTTGTTCACCATGATACTGCTTCTTGGGCTCATCGTGAGGGTTTTGTTGTTCTTTAGGTTGAGGTATAATCCATACTCAAAGCTGCAGCCTTTAATCTTCACCAGTCAGTGCCTGCAGTGCTCTTCACTCTCCAGGTTGCGTCATCGGCACATCACAGGTTGTGAATGAATCTTTTTCCTGTGCCCAGACCAAGACGCAGTCTCCAACGGAACAAGACACTGCATGGTTTAAAATCCAGAAATGTGTGCGTCAGGGTTGTATCCTTTCACTATACTTATTCAATCTGTGTGCTGTGCAAATAATCCAAGAACCTGAACTATGTGAAGAAGAACATGGCCTCAGGATTGGAAGAAAAAAGCAACCACAGGTAATATACATAAATGAATAGACAAGACTGTAGGTCAAAAAACTTGACAAAAACAGGTGGCAAGACTTAGTTTCTGATGATCAGCCAATAAAGGATACCCATTTTTTTCTTAAAATTTCCACATAACATTTTATCTTAAACATATCTTAAAATCTTTATGAAGATGTCAAATCCCACTTCTCTTAAACAAAACAGAGTGGAAATAAAGTCAATTTATTATCAATCCTGTTCCCCTTGGTTCTGACACCAGCTGCACTTGCAGCACTTTATTCTCTGACCAAACCACCCGGAGCTAAGATCAACCTCACAAGGGCACAGTCCTCTAGACAACCACAGACATCAGACAACAGACGCAAGTTTGGCAGTCGCCATGACACCTTTGCTTCTGACCCGCTGGTTTCCACTATTCCCTCAGGTTTGACAATTTCCTAGCATGACTCACAGAACACAGGAAAAAGCACTATAACATAATTAGTTTTATTAGAACAAAAAGGATAAGAAAGAAGAGAGGATTGGGTGAGTGAGGGGGAAGTTTCCAGCACAGAATGTTTTCATACTACCCTCCCACGTGGAGCTCTGGTGGCGTAGCCTAAGGCATTTGACTGCTAACCAGAAGGTTGGTGGTTCAAACCCACCAGCCTCTCTGCGGGAGGGCGACTGGGCAATCTGCTTGCGTCAAGATTTACTGCCTTGGAAACCCAAAGGGGTCACTATGAGTCAGAATCAGAATCGACTTGATGGCAGTGAGTTTGGTTTTTTGGTTTAGTAAGCTCATTGGAGCTTCGCTGAGTCCTGAGCCTCCTTAAGCAACTAAGATAGATCAAACCCAACTTCCAGCTCCCCGCCCCAGTGTGGGGTGGGCACTGGCCAGCTTCCACCCAGGAGGCATCTTATTAGCATAAGTCCTGTGGTGTGGTTTGGATGCCTCATCAAAGGCAACACAATCACTGGAGAAAATCCAAGGTTTTAGAGGTTATTTCTCAGGGACCAAGGACAAAGACCAAATATTTTGGGTAAAGTTAATTGTAAACCCAACAATTTCTAATCTGTTTTCTGTTAAGTATTTAAGAATGAATTTTAACTTAAAAAAAAAAAATCCACATACCTATCTCAATCTTGAGGGTTTTTTTTTTTTTTTATGTTGTGAATGTCATTCATGGTTAAATAAGTTTTAAAATGGTCAATTAAGGACAAAGAGAGTCTCAAAATTAAATGATATGTGGAGTGATATTACAGAAAGATTAAGTCTTAGTATATAAATTGTATTTTGAACCACACACTGCTTAGGATAACTGCAATACTGTTTCTAAGAAATAGCAACTAGCAATCATCGTAAGGATAAGTTGTGTACAGACTGCACAGAGATTATGTATCTGAATTTAGATTCCATATAGAACCTAATTATTCTGAGTCCATATCATGAGGCCCATTTGTTATTGTATATGGTTTCATGTTCTTGGTACACATGGAAGGTATAAGCAGAGAAAATAAAGTGTTTTAGAACCAAAAGACCAAACTTTTAGCTAACTATGACCAATAAGAAATCATTGTAAAATGCACATGCACTACTAGGCCAGGCTATGCGAGCTCACCACCTGTCTGTCATACAGTGGTGGCTTTTGTGCTGCTGGAAGCTATGTCATCAATATTTCAAATATGTTGTTGTTACGTGCCGTCGAGTCGGACCTGACTCACAGCGACCCCTCCTTGGGTTTCCAAGGCAGTACCACTACGGAAGTAGATTGCCTCATCTTCCTTCCAAGGAGTGGCCATTAATGGACAAGTTTCAGTGGAGCGGCTAGATTAACTTGGAGGAAAGGCAATCTACTTCCAAAATCAGCCAATGAAAATCTTGTAATTTACGACAAAACATTTTCTGGCTTGTTTGCCTTGGACACATCATCAGGAAGAATCAACTGCTGGAGAAGAGCATCACGTTTGAAGCAGAGGGCCCATGAGGGCAAGGAAGACCCTCAGTGAGATGGATTGTAACAACAGCTGCAACATCGGACTCGAACATGCAGACAACCTTGAGGACAGTGCAGATCTGGGTAACGTTTTGTTTTGTGGTCCATAAGGTTGCCACGACTCTAGCTCAACCCTTAGGTTTAGAAAGCCAAAATGAAGGCTCCCATTTATGGAAATTTAGCCTACTTTGCCATGAAATAGTTTCTAAGGAGAGTCTAAAATTCTTTAATGAGTTCCATGTTTTGGGAAAGTAGGAACTTCACTGTGTTTGTGAAAACTCTGAGATAGCCTTTAGATACGGGGTTCAAAGATGCTAGCCATCTGTAATAAATAAAGGACTTTAAAGAATCAATTTAGCTAGTAAGAAAATGCCAGTCTAGTGCTCAGTCTGGTCACCCTTTGGGATTTGGCCAAAGTACATATATTGACAGCCTCAATGTTTTACAAAATATGTGGTGAGGAAGAAAAATGTCCAGCCTGATTAAGCTGTCATTACAATTACAGTTGCAGTGATGGTCGACAATCGTTAAAATGCTTTCATCTTCCTCTAAAATAGTGGTGGGAAGACTATCAAGAACAGGTGAAGCAGTTTGGTATGGTAGATTAGTGGGACTGGAACATTGCATTCAAGTGTTCTTCCTTCCAGCTGAGATCAAAGGAAACTGAGGTCAGTAGGTACATCCAGTACACTGGACTGTGACTCTAAAAACTGGTACATGTGATTGAAAAAAAAGTTTGAAATCTACGAATGAAACATAAATAGGTTTGCTTAATATATCAACCATTAATAATATTGTGAATGTCACTGAAGTTGTTCCTTGAGTTCAACGTACCTCACCCTTTCAAGACCCCATAGGACATGTATCACTCACCATTTTCAGCCTCTCAGGTTTCTTCCTGTTGTACATAGTGTCGCTGTGGGTCAGAGCTGACTAGACAGCCCCTAACAACAACAGTAAGTTTCTCAGGAAGCTGTAATCCCAGCTGCAGTACGTGCTACCTCCTGGTAGGGACCTGCATAACTGGGAGTCAGAAGAAATAGGCCTCACTCCACCAATCCTACCACCAGAGCCAACTTAGAACATATGTGTCCCACATAATTGTATCAAAAATCCATATTACCTCAAAAATTTTTTTTTCCTTTGGTTTCACCATGAATTCCATTACCTAACACCCATGATATTAACAAAAAATTAAAAGCAGAAAATAATTTTGGTCCTAAAGGGGTAAATGTTGAATGCTACTGAAGATCTAGAAAATGATCATCATCAAAAGGGCACTCAGCAACCTAGCCTCTTCCCATTTTTAGATACACTGTGTCTGGCTTTCTTTGGTGTTTTAAATAGCACTTACCACCATCAATTTTTAACTAAATATTTGCTAAGTGACTTGTAATCACATACAGGTGAAGCCTTCTGTAAAAAAATTAAGTCACTAAAACACATTTATTAGAAAGTTATTATTTTAAATATTAAAATTTATTATTCTCTTTACAAAACACTTCACTATAGGATTCCTTTGAGTAATGATCTCCCTAGGCGTTCACGAATTCCCATAGGGCATTTAGAATTAATTCAACCAGTTTTTTTTTTTCTCCAACAAACCATTTGAGTAAGGAAGTTCAAGCTGTCCTTAAAATCTGCTCCTACCAACCACTTCATTAAGTAAAATTATGAACACTTGCATTCCAAAGTGAACTTTAATGGTTCAGTTATTAACTCTTTATTTTTAATTCACAATACCTTATAGTTCTTTGTCACAAGATGCCTCCAAGACATTTTGCAAAAGATGATCACTTGCTACAATGAAGAATGAGTGCAAGGTCCCAAGGTGGTGTGGACAGTCTGCACTTAGCTGGTAACCCAAATGTTGCTGGTTTGAACCCACCATGGAACCTAGGCTTAGTGATCAGCTTCCATAAAGATTATAGCCAACTTGTACTCCATAGCCAACAGAGTCTCTCCAAATGAACACATCAACAAATAAATGCCTCAAAAACAACCACAAAACAATGAGTACACCTACTCTATAGTGGGGGGTGGGGGAGAAGAGGAAAAAAAAAAAAAAGTATCATATGAGGAGCTCTGGTGGCATAGCGCCCAAGGCATCTGACTGCTAACCAGAAGGCTGGCGGTTCAAACCCACCAGCCGCTCCTTGGAAGGCAGGTTGGGCAATCTACTTAAGTAGTGATACTGCCTCAGAAACCCAAGTTGGATCCTACTTGACAGCAGTGGGTTTATACATACATATAAAACCAAACCAAACTCACTGCCGTAGAGTCGATTCCGACTCACAGCGAACCTTCCCTGGGTTTCTGAGGCAGTATCTCTATGGAAGTAGATTGCCCAGTCTTCCTTCCAAGGAGTAGATGGTGGGCTTGAACCACCAGCCTTCTGGTTAGCAGTCAAACGCCTTAGACACTATGCCTCCAGAGCCTCCATATATATATATATATATATATATATATATATATATATATATATATATATGTATGTATTTTTTTTTTCCAGTGTTCCCTCCCCTCCCAACAAAGAAAATTCCTTCCCTGTGTAAAACTTCCATTGCCTTTTTATAGTAATGAACTAATACAATATTTGTTCTTCTGTGATTGACTTTTCACTCAGCATAATATTAATTATTCACTCAGCATAAATAAAAAAGATAGATATTTTAATGTGTGCTAGAAGCTAGAAGCTTTTACTTGCTATTGCCAATCTAATTTTAGCTATCCTATAGTCTTCAAAGAAGGATGGGTGTGCATTAATTAGGGTTATATCCTTTCACCATACTTATTCCATCTGCATGCTGAGCAAATAATCTGAGAAGCTTTACTACATAAAGAATGCAGCATCGACTGGAGGAAGACTCATTAACAACTTGTGATATGCAGATAACACAACCTTGCTTGCTGAAAGTGAAGATAACTTGAAGTACTTACTGATAAAGATTGAAGACTATAGTCTTCAGTATGGATTATACCTCAACATAAAGAAAACAAAAGTCCTCACAACTGGACCAATAAGCAACATCATGAGAAATGGAGAAAAGATTGAAGATGGTAGGGATTTCCTTTTACTTGGGTCCATTATCAACATTCATGGAAGCAGCAGTCAAGAAATTAGATGTTGTATTGCACTGGGAAAATATGCTGCAAAAGACCTCTTTAAAGTGTTACGGAGCAAAGATGTCACTTTGAAAACTAAGGTGCGCCTAACCCAAGTCATGGTATTTTCAGTCGCCTCATATGCATGTGAAAGCAGGCAATGACTAAGAAGTTGATGCCTTTAAATTGTGATGCTGGCAAAGAATATTGAAAATATCACAGACTACCAGAAGAACCAATCTGTCCGGAATGCTGCTCAGAGGTGAGAATGGCCAGACTTTGTCTCATCTACTTTGGTCATGTTGTCAGAAGGACCCCTGGAGAAGGATATCATGCTTGCCAAAACAGAAGATCAGCAAAAAAGGGGAAGATCTTCAACAAGATGGACTGACACAGTGGCTGCAACAGTGGGCTCGATTTCAGTAGGGATTGTGAAGCTGGCACAAGAGTGAGCAGTGTTTTGCTGTACACAGGTAGCTAAGAATCAGAGATGACTTGATGGTACCCAATAACAACAGTCTTCAAAAGATGGAAGGAATACACGGAGTCACTGTACCCAAAAGAATTGGTTGACATTCAACCATTTCAGGAGTTAGCCTATGATCAAGAACCAATGGTACTGAAGGAAGAAGTCTAAGCTGCATTGAAGGAATTAGGAAAAAACAAGATTTCAGGAACTGACAGAACACTCATTGAAGTGTTTCAATAAACAGATGTAACACTTTCTGCACTCACTCGTTTATGCCAAGAAATCTGGAAGACAAATGGCTACCTGGCCAACCGACTGGAAGAGATCCGTAATTGTGCCCATTCCAAAGAAAAGTGATCCAACAGAATGCAGCCATTATCAAACAATATAATTAATTCCACATGCAAGTATAATTTTGCTGAAAATAATTCAAAAATGGTTGCAGCAATACACAGGAACTGTCAAATTCAAGCCAGATTCAAAACAGGACATGGAATGAGTGACATCATCGCTGGTGTCAGATGGATCCTGGCTGAAAGCAAGGAATACCAGAAAGATGTTTACTTGAGTTTTATTGACTACGCAAAAGCATTCAACTGTATCAATCGTAACAAATTATGGATAACATTGTGAAAAATGAGAATTTCAGAACACTTAATCATTTTCATATGGAACCTGTACATAGACCAAAAGGCAGTCATTCAAACAGAACAAGGGGATACTGCATAGCTGAAAATTAGAAAAAGTGTGTGTCACGGTTGTATCCTTTCACCATACTTAACTCAATCTGTATGCTGAGCAAATAATCCACAAAAAGTTGTACTATATAAGGAACGCAACATCAGGATTGGAGGAAGACTCATTAACAATCTGCGATATGCAGATGATACAACCTTGGTTGGTGAAATGTGAAGAAGACTTGAAGCACTTACTAATGAAAATCAAAGACTATAGTCTTCAGTATGGATTACACCTCATCACAAAGAAAACAAAAATTCTCACAACTGGACCAATGAGCAAACATTTTAAAATGTTAAAGAGCAAAGATGTCACTTTGAAGACTAAGGTGTGGTTGATGCAAGCCATCGTCTTCTCAATAGCCTCACATGCACATGACAGCTGGACAATGAATAAGGAAGACCAAAGAAGAGTTGATGCCTTTGAACTGTGGCATTGGTGAAGAATACTGAAAATACCATGGACTGTCAGAATGAGCAAATCTGTCTTGGAAGAAGTACAGTTGGAAAGCTCTTTATAAGGAAGAACAACTAGATTCGTCCTTTAGTCATGTTATCAGGAGGGAGCAGTCACTGGAGAAAGATATCATGTTTGGTAGGGTAGAGGGTCAGCGAAAAAATGGGAAGACCCTCAATGACATGAACTGACACAGCGGCTGTAACCATGGGCTTAAATACAGCAATGACTGTGTAGATGGCACAAAACTGGGCAGTGTTTCGTTCTGCTGTACAGAGGGTCGCTATGAGTTGAAGCCAACTTGATGGCACATAACAACATAGTCTTGTGTGGAATGGTTTCTCATGGTGATTTTTGAAAAATCTTTTTTTCCTCTCTTTAAGTTTTCAAAGATTTAACTTTTACATTAAATCCATAGCCCTTACTGAATTAATTTTGCATGTGGTATTAGATAAGAGTTATGTTCCCATTTTTTTTCCCTGTAAGGATATCTAGTTGTTCTTGAACCATTTGTTGAAAAGACTATTCTTTTTCCCATTGAATTACTTTGACATTTTTATCAAAATTTAATTGAAATCAATGTGTGAAATCTATTTCTAGACTTTCTATTCTCTTTCATTGGTCTGCATGTCTACCATTAGGCCAACACCACAATGTTTCATATAAGTCTTGCAATAAGGAAAGATATTTTTATTCTTTTTGTTCAGAATTATTTTAATTATTCAAGATTCTTTGCATGTGCATGCAAATTTTAATTTATTGCCAATTAAATTTTTTGCCAATATTTGCCAAAAAAGTCTGCTGGGATTTTGATAGGCATTGGGATTAGTGACAACACTTACAGCCAGGAGTTCAGCCTCAAATATCGAGATTCCTGTTTATAAAAGTAATCTATTCTTAAGAGTGTGAAATTGAGCCATTTATTTGATTAAATCACCGTTACCTAGATACACTTAAAAAAATTATCAGAATTCACTATTTTCTGCAGTAGGAACAATGATAATAAGAAACACTGTCAAATCAGGATGCTGAGAGGTAGGCTGGGGATTGGTCACTATACTGTTTCATTAAAAGTGTAAAAATAATACAAATGCAAACTCTGGAGGTTAAATTCAGGTGATTTATTGTAAACAGGATAACCCTAGCACTCCACCATACTGGCTGTGTCACATGCTCTCTCTTCCGCATCAACTAGTCAAAAAGATGACTTTTTAAAAAGTCACAGGTAATGAATAACTTAGTTTGTTTCACAAATCTCATTTGCTGAGCATTGAGTAAACAGCAGTACCTGGCGTAGTCTTTTATTGCTCATGGACTGCAGCTGGGACCCTTTTAAATGAATCCGTTAGTATGCCTGAGTGATCCAGAGGTAGCTCTAGATCCAACTTGGAGACCAGAAAATGCTGGAGCACTGACCAACAATCCCAGGTTCCTGGAAGACTACATGAGATGCCTTTCAGATCTCTTCATGGGCCTTTCTCAGAAAAAGGACACATTTCACTTCGCCCATTACAAAAAAGCTAAAAGTTACTCAATAGCACATAATTTTCCACAGAACAGGTAGGTGGGTTTTTATTTATTCTTACAGTGGTAGTTTTAAACACTCAGGACTGATTTAAGGTTTCTCTTATATATATCTGCCATTTGATGAAAAGCTGCATAGTCTACAAATGCATAAAACCAGAAGGAAGTGATGACTCACACATCTTCTGATGAATAAAGACAAGCTTCCCACAAGGAGGCTCTTGAAGTAGGGGCAGAAAGACGGTTACAGCACCACATTTATCTGACAGTAGAAATGGAGCCCCGCTTTCAAAAGCAGCCTCCGTAGTTGTGACTATATCATTCTTGCCCCAAATTTAGATCATTTGGAAAATGATAAATATAAAAAAATATGACTCTACAGAAAGAAGTTCTGGCAAATCAATTCAGATGGAGGTAAAATGTCATTTGAAAATGCCGTTCTTTACTTTGCCTGAGTTAGTGGACCACAGGGCCACTTACAAGTGCCTGTATGTGGAAATATTCTCACACTTTCTTTTGAAGTTTTAATAACAGTAAATATTTTAAAATAGTTGTTAAATCTATAGTAATAATTTCACCTGAAATAGAATCTCATGAAAAAAATATTTTTTAAAAGTCTACTCCAGTCCTCATCTATGTTTGCATGAATATATTCAAAAAACAGTAACACTTAAGGCAAGATCAGACTGGTAGCAACAAGAGACTTGAGAGTCTTTTGAAAGCCATGCTGTTTAAGAATCCAAGGATTTCTTTTTATACTTCTAAAAAGATGGCTCTGTTCTTGTTGCCTTTTAAATTCATAATGGGGCAAAATATTCTGGTTCGTATACTGACTGCAATTTCATGGAAGTGCAAAGTTAAGGTTGTTTATCTCAGCTGATGCTGGAAAAGCATGTCACACACTCAGCAGGATCTGAAGGTGACCCTATTTGTACTTGTTAAATAAATATAGCAACATGTTGATGGGAAAAAGTAAAACTGATCAAACACCGCAAACCAACTAAGAATGTAAGAATGTCAATATAATTCAATCAGAAAGAAACAAATCACACAGTAATCCTGAGAAATTCAGTTTGGGACAAAATTGATATAAGGTAAATATTTCTAGCACTGTAAATAAGTAGGACATTCTAGGGTTTTCCAGCATTTTACTAGTTTATATATAAAACATGTTCAAATTTTATAAAAAGATTAAAACCATGCCTTCTATAATCAGCAATTTCACTAAAAAAAGATGATTATGTTGCTTTGTTCATTATTTGCCAAACGTAATGTTCTCCACTGATTTACATGAAATCATCAAATAGAAAGAAAATTTGAGGATCAATTTTTTAAAAAAGTATTACCTTTCTAATGTCTGAAACCTCAGATCAATCTGAGAGGGTTTTAAAAAAAATTAACTTTTTTTCTGACAAGTGACTATTTTACAGAATAGGGAAGGAAGATTCTATAGTAACATCATTCATCATTTTAAGCACTGATATAAGGGAAATTTCTCTTTGTAATGAAAAGAAAGATTTTTAAATATTTATGAGGCATGTATTTAAAAAATATTCTACATCTACAAGATTTTGTAATATAATTACTTTGGGTTTTTAATATTCCTACATAATGACATTTGACAACTCCTTTTTTTTCTGTTTGCCTCTCAAGGAACCAGAAACACTAAAGTGGCCAAGATTGGTTTTCTGGGCCCTGGAAGACTCAGGAATGCATCCACTTGCACTTTTTCACCCATGGGGAATCTTCAAAGTTTTGCAGCCATGAAGTTGATATGTGGTTTCACAAGGGGAAACAATGGTAAACCACGCTTGAACTCGGTCATGTTCTCAATCACTTCAGGCTGCAAAGAAAAAAAGGTCCCTCTTAATATAATTAATCTAAAAAGCTGAGCAGGACATCATTTTTCCCCCCTTTCTTTCTGCATACACACTGGTTTCTACTTTCTGTATTCAAATCTGCTGACCTTTCTTCCTAGAATAGTATGGCCAGAGGGTCAAGGGCTGGTGGCCTATGCAAACCTATGGTGAATGTTAACAATGGACTCTCGGCCAGAAGGAAGACTTCTGGTCTTACTCTGGGCACAGAATGACATGCCGGGAGCCTAGCACCAAGGCTTCAGCAAAGTAGCAGAGGTTTCTGTGCTTACCCAGCAAGGACCTGGTTACACTGAAAGTTTGCTCATCTTGTAGATAAATGACAGTCCTTCTAGATGACTGAAATACTCAGGCACTGTGGAAGGGACTAAAAAGGCTCACTATAACACTCAAGGCTGGAAACAGATATGGCTAGGGAAGGCTCACTGCACTGTAACTCACTATTTAACCAAGCCAAGGCAGACAGAGACAGAGGCTGAGTCTCTCCGCAGATGAAAAGGGAAAGGTGTGAACTACTGGGAGCTGTCAAAAAGAATGCACACCCAGGTAACCAGGTCTTCAGGGGGACCCAAAGTAGAAGCCTGAACACCTGAAATCTCTAGGTCACATATGTCCTGAAAATCAAGCTCTTTCAAAGTTGGACATAAGTGCAACTTAACATTCATATTTCTTACTTGTGGCAAGGCTGGTGCCTGTGATAAATTTACATCATTTTGACACGGGAACTCTCCAACAACAGGACCTATAAGAACATGAAAGGTTTAATGCTTTGCACTTGCTGATAAAAGCACACCAGAGCAATTTTAAGAAAACGGAACCAGTCCAGTTCATTAAAAACAACAGGACCAGACCCAATTCATGTACTTCTCAGATCCTCTCATGCTGCAAAACCCCCAAGGACTTGGCTGCTTTCCTGCTCCCACCCAGAGGGTCCTCGGTGATGGCTCACGATGTTACTGGGTTATGAAGTCCTGGCTGCAGCAGCTTCAGCGTCTGACCTGACTGGACCCTAAGACTCTGGCAATCTGAAGAGACCCAGTAACACAACCCAGAAAGCCAGGGAAATTATAGCTGTGGGCAAATTTTGGCCAGTAACAGATAGGAGGTGGGAAGAATTCTACCTCTCCACATGCAGGGGTTTCATACAGTGGTTTTGGAACATTTTCTTTCTTTCTTTTTTTTTTTTTAATTGTGATTTGGGTGAAAATTTACAGAGCAAATTCACTTTCCATAGAACAGTTCATGTACACTTTGTCTCATGACATTGAGTACAATTTACCCCAATGCAACAGCTCCCCTCCCACTTCCGATAGTTACCTCTCCCCTGTGTCCATCCCTCCATGGACTCCTGCCCTGTGAACTGTCTCCCTGTGCATAAACAGCTCTTCTTTCTCCCATGATTGTTCTCTCCAAGGAGTGTATTTACCTTAGGTTAATGTTCAGCTCCCATGCCTGTCTTTTGCTTGGCTGGAAGCCACAGGTGTGGGTTCAATTCTAGACCTGAAAGGCAGCTAGGGGCCATAGTCTCAGGAGTTCTGCCAGGCTCTATCAGACCAGCAAACCTGGTCCCCCCCCCCCCCAAATGATTTTGAGTTTTGTTCCACATTGTTCTCCCTCTCTATCCAAGATCTCCTACATAGATCCCCCTCTGAATGGTTGACAGTGGTAGCTGTGCACCATCTAGTTCTTCTGGTCTTATAGTCATATAGCCTGCAGACTGCATGGTGTACCAGTCACTGGAACTAATTGTTTCCATGAATTTTTGGTTTTCTTCATTCTTCTTTGCTCTGGACGAGGAGAGACCCATTGTTGCATCTAGAAGGCTGCTTGCAAGCTTTTAAGATCCCAGTCACTACTTGCCAAAGTAGGAGGTGGAACAATGTTTTCTGTAGTATGTTATGCCAATTGAGCTTGATGTCCCCTGTGACTATGGTTTGGAACGTTTTCTTGTGAAACTGTGGCCACCTCAGACTGTATGACCTACTTCTGGCTCTCTCCTTCATTTTCTAATGTTCCTTTTCCCCTAACTTTTGCTTCTCCAGTTCCCCTTGACCACCTCTTTACTTTACAATACTCTATAAGGCATGTGGCGATGGCAAGAACAGCTATCATATGGCTTGACATGTGACTAAAAATACATTTTAAAAAGTCAACATTCAATACTTACAAGAATCCATTTCCCGGGCAAGAACATGGACGGACACCTTATGTCTCCTTGGAGCATCTACTGCCAACATTTCCTAGACAAAAATATAGCAAGGTCACCCTTTTTCTCCACTAAGGAACTTAATATAGATGCTCACTTATGATTTTGAAGAATCAACTATCACACAGCCAGATAGAGAAAAGATGCTTACATTATTTCATTTAAAGCCTACAATGATTTGGTATGATAGGCAAGAATCATTCTCAACCTCATTTTACAGAAGAGAAAAAAGAGCCCAAGGAGATTAAGTGACTTGCCCAAATTCCTATGGCTAATTAAGCATCTGGGCTGAGACTAAAACCTACTCTCATACTTATTGGGATGTGATGTGCAGGGCTACCCCTTGTGGTCTTCAGTGTTTACAGAGACGATGGCCTGAGCTTAGTCAGGCAACCACAACACTGGGTCCTCTAAGAACCTTGGCAGGTTCTGTACCAGGGCCCTGCTTGAAAGCTGTGTTTCCTCATCTACCAAAAGAGAAAGGAAACTAACATTTACTGAGTCCTGTCCTGTATCAGGCATACACTTATGCTGGCTTGCTTAATTTTTTGTAAACTAAGGATCATGATGATTCCTATTTTAGAGACAGATTCTAAGGCACAGAGAGGTATAGTAACTTTCTTGAGTCATAGAGCTTGTAAGTGATGGTGTCGGAAGCAAGGTCTGCTTGCTTTCTCCATGACAACATGTTGTTTGGAGGATTCCCCTTTGGAAAGCAGGAGTGGTAGGGTAGGAGGATCCTGTGGGAAATAACTCCTGACTTTTTCCTAATGCAGGACCATTACCTATTTTTCCCAAAAGAGAGCCCCATCACAATTTGTGATGCCTTAGTCAGAAAAAAATATATTTTGTACCTTCAGATCATCAGTTAAGCCAAATCAATACTTACTTATGGAGCAATTATTATAAGCTTGGTCCAGTATGGATACACAAAGGAAGGCCTACTGAAGCTGCATAGCAAAGCTAAGCATGGCACCCCCAAACCTTCGCTGCCCCTGGGTCAGCCTGAATCAGGAGAGAGCAGAACACCCTCTTCAGGGTCAGGGCTTCCCAATGTCCTGACCAACTCTGGACAATCTCCATTTTCCTAAAAAACACAGTGTACCTTCTTGCACTAGAGTCCTGGAGATACTTTAAAGGTATTCTGTGCATAAAGGATCCATGGTGAAACAATTTAGGAAATATTTTGCTAATCAGAATAGAATTACTTAGAACTTTTAAAATGCTAATGTGCTCTGTGATTCCTCAAGAACGGAAACAGAGTGTAGTCTATTTCCTTTTTCTAAAAATCTAAGTCTAAAAATCCTTTTTCTCGGTGCCCCTATTAACTTCTTGCAGAACACCAGCACATGACGGAACACAGCCAGGGAAATGCTATTCTAGATGTAACTCAAGCTTGGTAATATCCCCATTTTTCAAGACAAGAAAGAGTCAATCTTATAACTGCTAGTTTCACAAATTCAATAATCATGTACAGCTTATATTTCTAATAAGCAATAGAACTGTGAGAGAAAAAAATCTTCAATTCTTCTAAAACATTACAGTAAATTGTATCAGGACAGCATTCTTTATGAACACCCATAACTGGTAATGTCTTAAAATGAATGCTTTAGAAGTCAAAAAGAGCTGAACGTGGTAACCCTCTTTTATAGGCAATTGAGAACAGATAGCTCAGAAAATGAAACAGCCTTACATTGTAAATAAATCCAATAAAAATTATTTTATAACATCAAGGAGCAAAACATCCTGATTTAAAGCATTAAAACCCTGGTGCTGGGATCACTAATGAAGAGATAACAACAATAATCAAAACCAAAAACCAAACTCACAGCCGTCGAGTCAATTACAACTCATAGTGACCCCTCCTTGGGTTTCCGAGGGGGTATCACTACGGAAGTAGGTTGTCCAATCTTCCTTCCAAGGAGTGGCTGATGAGTTTGAACCACCACCCTCTGGTTAGCAGTCAAATGCCGTAGGCACTACGCCACCAGAGTTCCCAATAGAGACTACTTATTAAACATTATTTAGTGCCAATCACTTTACACACTTCATTTCAATGACTACTCCAATTAATCTCTTTTGTACATAAGGATACTGAGGCTTAGAAGCTTAAATAACTTAGATGACAGGGCTAGGTGGGGCTGAGACCACACATGTTCCAGCTGCTGCCACACAGGTAAAGAAAGGAACCTTAGAAGCTGACATCACTGAGTGAGACTAGCAGCTCTAAGCAAGAGTACTTTAGGCAACTGAACTGCTTGGAAGCAGACGAGTGTCCTACAGCACCTGCTCCCATGCCTAACTCTCTGTCCCTTTCTGTCCTATTTTAGCTCTTTCTTCACAAACACAAAGACTACTTGGGAGTTATATTTCAGATCTGAATTTTGTTTTACTTATATATATACATATTTAAGTTTAACTACAAAAGAACAGGAGTGGTTTGGATTAGCCTCTTGCCTTCCTCTACAAAGGGGAAGGGGCCACGGGGCAAAGAGTGTAACTTGTCCAGCCATCCATTTCCATAGCCAAAATGGATCAAATCTCACTTCTGACAATGGTGCATTAAAATGATGCCTTGTGCTGCCAAACTTTGAGACTACACCATTATTTTCTGCCTGTCTTATTATTAAGGTGTTAAGGGCTATATTAATACTTGTTTACATATAGATAGACTAGCAGTCTTATAGCTTTGCAGAGGATTTGGGAGTGGTGGTGGGAGTGGTGGTGTAAGTAACTGTAAGATGGTTCAAAATCACCATCTTCCCCTAGGAAACTATCAGCACCTTCAGGCCACGGATTATTTCTTTTTTCCTCATACTCCCACACAGAACCAGCAGTGGTGAATTAAATGGGCATTGGAAACCCTTACATAGGAGAAAAATGTGATTAGTTCTCACTGTACAACTAATTCCACAAAAGCCATTTGAATGAGAACTACAAGCACTGATTTGTACTGGAAGTTGTAATACTGGAGAATGACATTGTAAAGTACATATCTTTCTAAAGGACAAGACTGAGTTCCTGATCAAAGACTTGGCATATAATAAATTACAGCTACAAAGCAAGAGAAGTGGCTAGAACGTCAAGGTACAATTCTAAGGTACAATGGTGATAACATCATTTTGCTCCTAGTCCTTCAAAATAGGCATAGAAGTATTTTACACAAACTAGAGGCCTCAGTATATTATAAAAAATACAAATAACATTTTGAATAAGCACAACTCTACTGCAGCATGAGTTTTTACTTTTATGTCTGGCATGCTTATTACATATTATATCTTTAACAAATATTTTGATATCTTTAACATGTTGGTATAGACAGGGAAAATTCAGATGGTGTGGGCTTCTTTTTTCTCTCGGTAAATTTTTTCAGTGAGCATAGGCATTCAAAACTCCTAAGAATTCTGAAAGCAGTTCAAAGATAAGTAATCATCTATTTAAAAAAGCAGCCATAGTGGCACATAAATAGGTGAAAACAATTTATAGCTATCTGAGCTTGGAAAAAGAATCTGATTCAAATTTTGGTTATTTTTTTTCTTCCTTCCTCTCCAGCAAACAAGCTCAGTAATATTCTTTGTGGGGTGGAGTGGGGAGTAGTAGCGAAGAGACAAAAAGGGAAACTAAAGAGGATTTGGAAGCCAAGATGGCCATTATATTATTTGGTTCAAAAGGAGAAGAAGTGTACTGGTTCAAATATGAATTGTCTACATTTTTTTCTAACAATGATATGAGTTTGTGTAAAAAATACTTTTAAATCCTAAAACACCTTTATAAATCCAGCCTGAATGGGTTCAAAGCAGCAACACACAACATAAACACACAATATTTCCTTATCTGTCAAAATCTAAATATATGACTTCAACTTACCTTGTAGAATTTGATGATATCTTCCTTGCTAAGTGTCTTTAAGTATGCAACTTCTATATTATCTAAAAGGTAATCACACAATAATTTACCATTATTTTCACTTTAAGTAGCCTAGAATATTATACTAAATGACAATAAAATTCATGCCAAGACTTTTAAGTAACTATATTTTAAAATAATCCATATTTATCTGCTCCTGCAAGTAGTAAAGAAATAAATTCCAAGTAAAAGTAAGAGCCTGTAGTGTAGTGGTTAAGAGCCTTGGTTTTGGAGCCAACCAGCCTGGGTTTGGTTCATCCACTGGCTCTCTTGTTTACGAGCTACTGGATCATGGGGTTAGAGACTTCAACTTTCCTAAGCCTCGATTTTCTTATCTCGAAGTTGGGGATAATACATATTTAATGGGGCTGTAGTGAGAACGAAAGAAAATAACATGAGATAATAACATGATGCTAGGCACAAGGCAAATGCTCAATAAGTGGTAGATACTATTGTGGTGCAGTGAATTACTTAACACAGCTCTTCTGGCCACGGTCTTTGGGACTCCCACCAGATGACTGGGTAGGACTATGCACATGTGAAGTACTTGTGGCCCACCATGGGGATTGGATAGCTTGTTAATAATGTAAATATGGTTCGTGGCACACTTGTGTGGGTAGGACTGTGTAAGCAAGGTATATGGAACCCTAACGTGGGGATCAGTCAGTTTTGCATTCCACTACACTTAAAATGAGCCATCCTAGAGGCAGAAAGGGGGGAAATCACACTACAATCAAGAAAGAAGAGCCAGGAGTGGAGAATGCTCTTAGAACTTAAGATCCCTTTGACTCAGGTGACAGAAAGCTACAACACTTTGCCAAGACAGTGTGAGAAGGTGAGAAGCAACAGCAGTGGACCTTAGCAGCACATCCTGGCACAAAACAGAGCGTTGGGCTTCCCAGCCCATGTGTGAGACAGCTGAGTGCCTTTGGGCAAAAGGCCTTGCTAGTGGAGTGGGGTGCTTCCCTGGGCACCTACTTGCCCAGCTAAAAGAGCTTTGTAACACTTGTCTAACCAGGGCAGAGGCCAAAAGGCCACAGGGAGAGAGGCTGAGGCCAGAGAGAAGCATGCTTGCAGCATAACTGAGAGATGTGGTCCTGATCGAAGAACTGTATTCTGAGTTGTTTCTGATCCTGACTTGCAACCTGTTACTTCTCCTAATAAATGTCATAATTGTGAGTATTGTCTATAAATTGTGTATGGCCATTGCAATGAATTATCAAACCTAGCAGACGATTTCAAGGAGGGATGGTTGGTATCAGAATTGGCAAGAAGGTTAGAGGGGGGCAGTATGGCTGTTGTCTGCTTACAGGAATCAGCCTTGGGCCACTGACACTAATCCTTCTTCCCCTTGTGAAGTTAGAGGTCAGAGGCTGAGGCCTCTGCCACAACCTTTTTGTAACTATTATCATTAATAGCCAATCCAAATGCTCGAAAAATTACAGGTGAGGAAACTGAGGCCCAAAAAAGGTAACTTAACACAAGACATCTGCTAACCTTTAGGCTACATTAGTGCACTCCATTGTTAATTTCTGTTCTTGAAGAAGGGCAAAAAGAAGCTAAGGCAGGAGACTTTGGGACGCACAGCCCTCCCGAATCTAAAAGCAGTGAAAAATATCTGAAGATCTCTAAAAGCAACTGTGTGAACTCCTGTACCTCATGACAGCACTTGTCTCAGGTAAATTCAATCTGCAAATGTTACAATTTTTTAGTGTTATCTGTGCTCGACTAGATTATTAGCACAATACTGTGATACACAGATAGACCCAGATCAAGTATGTTGTTGTTGCTACGTGCCGTCGACATAGCGACCCCTCCTTGGGTTTCCAAGGCAGTATCATTATGGAAGTCGATTGCACTATCTTTCTTCTGAAGAGTGGCTGGTGGGTTTGAACCTCCAGCTTTCCGGTTAGCAGTCAAATGCCTTAGGCACTATGCTACCAGAGATCAAGTATAGGAAAAGAAAAAAAGATGAAGAAAGTTTCTAATAGGAAAATGATGTTATGTTAAACAAATGTTCTTAGAAGTGCTATCCCGCCATCTCAAATCAGTATTAAAACATCACCAATACCTACAAAATGAATAGCATTTTGTGAAATGGTCTTGTTGTTGTTGTTGTTATGTGCCGTCGAGTCGACCCCGACTCATAGAGACCCCTCCTTGGGTTTCCGAGGCAGTATCACTACGGAAGTAGGATTGCCCAACCTTCCTTCCGAGGAGTGGCTGGTGGGTTTGAACCGGCAGCCTTCTGGTTAGCAGTCAAGTGCTTTAGCCACTATGCTACCAGAGTGAAATGGTCTAAGTGACCTCAAATGTTATACTTATATGCCATAAATATTGGGGTCATAATTTTACTTTACCTCTATCAAAATTGTATTGTTGGGAGATGATTTCCCCCCAATATTTAGCACATTCTGCAGATAGTTTCTTTGGTTTGTCTAGTCGACGAATTGCTAACGCTTGAATGTGTTTTTGGAAGGCCTCTTCCGTCATGTCTTCTATGGACTTTTCCATGGTAACTAGGAAAGCTTCCACTCTGCTTTCTAGGTAGTGAGGGGGCTTTTCTGACTGAATGATGAATCGCAAGCCCTGTATGCCGTTGGCTCGACGTGGTCCACTGAAGACAATGTAGCCTGAAACACAAACACCAACCAGTCAGTGCCTTGGCATTTGAGACTCTGGTCATTTTAAATCTTTCAAAAAGTATCTTGTAAGAGTAAATAAAATTTACTCTAGGGCTTTGTATTATTCGCCTCTGAAGAAATATTAGCAGTTAAGATATTCTTAGTTCCTAAGGAGAGAGCAGAAGAGCACTCTGAAGAACAGAAAATTGGAAATAACTTTTCTTTAAAAAAAAAAAAATAATCTTTATTCTTTATTTAAACTCACATCCCATAACTCCTTCCTCTCTGCCACTTAACTCCTTTCAACCTCTGCTAAAGTTATTCCCATCTCTATGTAATGCTGCACCTGTTTTCATCCTCTAACCATTGCTCTAGCTCTGTTTTTCTTTTCTTTTCACATCTTAGTTCCTTATGTGAACTTGGCTCTACTACTGCATTTCTTATCAGATAGTCCATCCCTGGGCCAATTCTATTTAGACTTGCATCTCTCCAGAGACCAGGGTAACCAAAGTCATACTGCTACTGTCATCTTTGGAGCCCATGTATCACTTTCTCGCAACCCTTTTTCTAACTGAGCTCTTGGTTTGCCTTTTTCAACTGCTCTGTCTTGAACCACCATCTCTGACAGCTGTGGTATCTCTGGGTCCCACTTCTCTTCTTTCTCTATGCATGCACTCTGAGCAGTTCCATCTCTCTTACAGATCTACCAATACACAGGAGGATGCCCCAAATCTAGTCTTTAACACAGACTAGACGAGTCACACTTAACACAGCAAAGATGGAGTTAAGTCCATCAAATTCCTTCTTGCCTACTTCTGAGCGTAACTTCATCCATGCATGTATTAAAAGATCCCTGAGACAACTGTACCTTTTCCACTGGTTTTTTCCAGTCATTACTAAGATTTCTTTGAATTTCTTTCTTCACTAATCAAACCTTCTAGGATCTCTAAGACTTTTTAACAGTGCCTAAAACTCTACCTGAAATATTCCCTCAACAAATACCTAGTAAGTACCTTTCATGTGCTCCAGGCTCGGGATACAAAGATGAATAACATTAAACTCTGTCCTTAGGGAACTTGAAGTTTGGTGTATTTTTGCTTCTCTGGCTTGCTGGTATTTAGTCTGTTTCCTACCTGGCCACCCATAACAATTTACATCCTCTCTCCAAAATGTCCTCTTTACTGACATGTATGTGATATAAACGCAGTATCATCTCATTAAGAATTGTTTTAATGTCCGTAAGATAGTGAATGAAAAGATACACTTACAAGACCGAACTCTGCTTTCACAAGCCTCTCTGAATAGTGCATGCCTGAGCACAGTGCTACGTGCTTCTATGTGTGGAAAATGTTCTCTGAGTACAATGGGTGTTTATCAAACTCTCTGGTACCCCACTAGTCCCCGACTCCCTCTCACCCAGCTGCTCCTTGGTGCGCAGGGTATTGAAGCAAGGCTCAGAGATGATCTGACAGAAGAGCTCCAGAAACATGTTCTCCGAGGTGCTCTGCATGTCCGTTTGGTAGTAAATCTCAATGCCACAATTATTATGAATTTCATTCCTCTGCTGGTAAACAAACCATCCTCCTAAAAAGTTTCAAAAGAGAGCAAAAAGTTAAAAAATTATTTAGGGTTTAATAAAGTCAGTTTTGTTTGACTTTTAAAAGTTGCTCGACCAATGTCTTAGGCATTGCATCACCAGAGCTCCTTTTTAATTTTCCTAGTGGGGGAAAAAAACAAGTAATCTTCATTTTTAATGTTAATTAAAGTTATTTAAAAATTTCAATACATGATTAGTTAACTGCTGTTCTCCTACTCTCCCTTTCAACAATTCACTGGTCTGACTGGAGAGCCTAGAAACCCAAAAACTATACTGTGCATCCTGTTCACAAGCATGTCTGCAAAGTGGATGGCTGTAATAATTGTTGAACCTAATTAAATTTCACAGCAACCCAACTAATTTCAGAAGAATAAGCTATTGTGAGGGAGCTCTGGTAGCATAGTGGCTAAGACACTTGCCTGCTCACCAGAAGGCTGGCGGTTCAAACCCACCAGCCACTCCTCGGAAGGAAGGTTGGGCAATCCTACTTCCGTAGTGATACTGCCTCGGAAACCCAAGGAGGGGTCGCTATGAGTCAGGGCTGACTCGACGGCACATAACAACAACAACAACAACAACAACAAGCTATTGTGAAAAAGTACCATTTACTCTAAATTTTTTGATGACTCCACTAGTTTAAAAGGGGGGGGGAGTTGCTTGATATGGTTGGTTTTTTTGAAAATTGCAAATTGCAATTGATTTGTTAGGAACATGAAACTCAATTAACTTATTTAAGGGAATCTTACTACACGGATTTGCACTGGGATGTGTAGACTCTCAATAAACAGTTAATGAATTTTAAGGGGAAAGAACTTACAAAAGATCCATTCTGTGACTAAATATTAATGCTAAATGTGATTCATAATTAATAAAATGTACAATGTAGTACATGTTCTAGATTAGAACTAAGTAATATATATATAAACTTCAACAGAAATACGTTTTATTAACTACACACATACACACACACAAAATTACCAGTTGTGCCTTTAGCATCTAGTGTTTCTATTTAGCCTTCTATTTCCATATTGTTTATACACACCCATATTAAAGGTCATTTCACGAGGAGATCAGAATGTGTAAAAGGCTTCAAGTTGACTTATCCAACAACTTAGTTCAGAAATGAAAAAACCAAGATCCTGAGAAGTGGGGTCAACTTGTGAAAGGACACAAAGTTGGATAATGGAGAGCAAAGACCAAAAATCAGATCTGTTGATCAAATATTTTATCAAAGTTATGAATACATGATTATGTCTTATCAGTTGATATCTTTATTTCATGATCAAGAAATATGACCAGGTAAATATATACAGCTTAGCATTTATTTAGTATACAGTTAAGTTTCACAAAATTTCTCTCACATATTAGTAATGATATGTTTGCCTTTCATAGATAGTGATTTAGATATCAACAATAAAGGCAGGCAGAGAAACCTGCAGCTGGATTTCATCTATTTCACTTTTTTGACCAAGTCCAAGTTTGACCAACAGTCAAATGTTCTGATTGTACACAGGCAGCACCAAGAAGAGGGAGGGAACATAGGCTGCAAGTCCCTCCACACCCCATCTCCAGCTTTTTCACACATACCCCAAAATGTCTCCTCCTTCACAATGCCTGAAATTTGTCCTTTTAAACTGTAAATGCTGCCCCATGGAAAATTAAGGCAAGGACTATTTAAGACATTCACAACTGATCAATTGGCTAATAAATCAGTAAGATGGAGATGCACTTCAATCCCAGTGCAAGAGTAGAAGTGCAAAACAGCTTAAATAGAGAGAGAGTTACAGATTGAATTGTGCCCCCTCAAAACATGTGTTGTAAATCCTAAACTCTATGCCTGTGGTTATAATCTCATTTGGGAATGGGTTGTTTTTGTTACATCAATGAGGTAGGATTAGTGTAGGGTGTACGTTGAGTCAATGTTACAAAACATAAAAGGAAACAGATTAAGCAAGCAGAGATGGGAGAAGACAGATGCCAAGCCACATGGAGATTTCCAAAGAACCAGGAAACAGAAGCTGAAGACACAAAGACCATCCCCCAGAGCCAGTGCCCTGACTCAGATTTCTAGCCTCCTAAACTGAGAAAATAAGTTTCTGTTTGTTAAAGCCATCCACTTGTATTTCTGTTACAGTAGTACTCAATAACTAAAACAGAGGGAGCAGTTCAGAAAAACTGTGCTGGAAGTTGAGAAGAGAGAACAATTACTTCTAGCTGGGAGTTTTAGAAAAAGTTTAAGTAGATGGCTTATGATATGGGTCTGGAAAGATGAACAGAGTGTAGACATGGGTCCATTGGGAAGAGGGGGAAAGAGAAGCACCATTTCAGGAGCATGAAACAGCTGGGGGAAAAAAGTGCAGATGAGGCATGCATGGGGAACAGTCAACAATTGAGTTTAGTTAAAAACAAACAAACAAACAAAAAACTAATGTTTCTGATTACTGGTCTAATATACTTCCACCATAAAGTTCCGAACAATATTGAAAATACTACTTAGTACATATTTAAACCAAAAGAAATCATTGTAAATGTAAAAGTAACCCAACACTGCAAATCCCAATACATAATTGACTCTTTAATTACTTATAAAATATACATGTAATGAATGCATCGTTGTGATCTGTACCTGTGGCTTTCCCAAAACTACTTTTGCCAAAGATTCCTGTGGGCTTACAAATAAATACGACAATTCCAGTTTCCATTTTTTATAAATTTTATTTCATGCTTCCAACTCATTATTTCTTTAGCTTTATGATATTATTACTTCCTAATTCTTCTACACTCAAGTGCTGGCTCATTTCAGTAACATTCTCTTCCAAATAATTGCCTGTCTCCAATTTCACCTCTCTGGCTCTCCCACCAGAGGACTTTCTGACAGAATTACCTCTCCGTAACTATACTTCTATAAATAGTAAAGAATCCCCACAAATCTCTATACACTGACATCCAAGTGAATTCAACTCATCTGTAGCCAGTCACCCACAATATTATGTCAAAGTATAGCATTTCCACTTACTGTCAGGGAGTTGAACTTCTCTGTATCGAACCAGCTGACTTGGAAGGAGAGGTTTGGTATGAGCATGTTCAATAAGGGTGTCTTCCACCATCTGCATAATTCCTAATGCAGCCTGGGGAGAAAGAGATGTCACAGTAGATTACAGAAACACAAACATCTTGTCTGTGAAAATAAAACGTTTATTGGATGGTAGTCTATGTAATAGGAAAACAACATGCTTGAGAAATAAATTAGCCTAATCAGTCATAAAAAATGGGTTTTCAAATCCTAGTTTAATATATTTGATCCCACTTAAATGGGTGAAAACGGAATGTGTTAGTATAGTCAATTTGCAATACAGACAATATGATGGTAGTAAAGAGAAGCAGAGATGCAGACAATCATCAACACTGATCTTGATGCTGGGAAAAAGACACTGCAAAGCTGGAGAGGTATTGCTAATAGAAAGTTGGTCCCCTGTGAACAATCCCAAAGGCAGACGCTTGGGGCCACAGCATAACAAAGAAGCTGAGCATAAGGCTTTATTTTCAGTAAAACTGCCTTGGCAAGAACTGCACCTCTGCAATTGCGAGCTTCTGACCTTTGGCATATTGTTTTGGAGGTAGTTATGGGAGCTCTGGTAGCATAATGCCTAAGGCACTTGACTGCTAACCAGAAGGCTGGCAGTTCAAACCCAACAGCCACTCCTCGGAAGGAAGGTTGGGCAATCTACTTCCATAGCGATACCGCCCCGGAAACCCAAGGAGGGGTCGCTGTGAGTCGGGTGCGACTCGATGGCAAACAACAACAATAACATGGTAGATTGGTGGAAAGTGCAGTCTTGTGAAACAGACTGCCATGAGAATTCTGGAGTGATTTCCATGTGTCAAGCACTTTGTATGATGTAGGTGCTACTGTAACTTATTTTAAGATAAGGAAATTGAGCACAAACAGATTATGACATTTTCAGATTTCATTTCTAGCATATGGCAGAATCAGAATTTGAATCCAGACTGTTTGATTTAACAGTATGTGCTCTTATCTGCTAAGTGGTCCTGTCACTCTATACAGAGCAGGGATAATTATTTCCATATTCTCCTATGACTGTACAGGGCAGGCAACAGCAGAAGAGGCAGCCATGAAAATAGGTCCATAGTTACGCACCATCATTCTATTCCCCGTTCCCTCTCCCACTTTTGTCCACAGAGCAGAAGGCTGGGTGAACCCTAGGGGTGAACTCTAATGTGTGTATAATCGGAATGGCTAATGCCCCATCTTCCTTCCGTGTAGCAGCCAGTGGGTTTGAACTGCCAACCAGCTACTCCGCAAAAGGAAGATGGGGCAACCTACTTCTGTAAAGATTTACCACCTCAGAAACCCAAGGGGTGATGCTAAGAGTTGGAATCAACTCAATGGCAGTGAGGTTTTTTTTTTTTTTTTTAATGGTCTTTAGACCGGGGGAAATTTCTTTGTATTGATCCATAAAAGATTACTAAAGTCACACCACCAACCTGTTTTGTTATGTTTCCATGGAGAAGGGCTTCAATGTGCAACCGGGACAGAAGCTGAGGTATGAAGGCCTTAAGGCGAGGGAGGGTGACATCTGTAAAGGTATAAGAAATAGTAAGGTTCTTTTTTTCCCTAACTTTTTATTTGAGATAATTTCAGGCCTCCATCTTAGTTTCCAGCCATTTGTGACAGCTCCCCAGTCTTTCCTTGTCTTTCATGACCTTATGAGTTTTTTTTTTTTTTTTCCTTTTTACTGTGATCTGGGTGAAAGTTTACAGAGCAAATTCATTTTCCAACCAGCAGTTCATATACATTTTATTTCATGACAGTGATTGCAGTTCCCACAATAGCTCCCTTCCCCCTTCCTCTCTGTAGTTACCTCTTCCCTATATCCTTCCCTCTCATGCATTCCCACCCCCAAACTGTCTCCCTGTACAAACACTCCCCTTCTGTTCTCCCACATCGTTCCAAGGAGTATATCCACCTGATGTAAACGTTCACCCCATATGCCTGTCTATTATTTGGCTGGAAGCCACAGGAGTTAGTTCAGTTCCAGACCTGAAGGGTAACTAGGGGCCATAGTCTCAGGGATCGCACCAGGCTCTATCAGACCAGCAAACCTGGTTTTTCATTTTACTTTATTTTTAATGATTTTGAGTTTTGTTCCACATTGTTCTCCCACTCTATCCAGGATCTCCTGCACCGATCCTCCTCTGAGTGGTTGACAGTGGTAGCCAGGCACCATCTAGTTCTTCTGATCTCATGGGCATATAGGCTGAGGATTGCATGGTGTACTTGTCCCTTGGACTAATTGTTTCCATGAGTCTTTGGTTTTCTTCATTACTCTTTGCTCTGGATGAGAAGAGAACCATCACTGCATCTAGATGGCCACTTGTAAGCTTTTAAGATCCCAACTGCTACTCACCAAAGTAGGACGTAGAACAATGTTTTTATGTAGTATGTTATACCAGGTGAGCTTGATGTCCCCTGTGACCATGGTCCCGAGCTCATAATGACCTTATGACTTGTTTTGTGTTTTTTGACCTTATGACTTTTTTTTTTTATTAGGATTTGG